>NC_143016.1:119153233-119490733 GCF_055824585.1 Amblyomma mixtum | reverse complement strand
CGGAAGTGTGGGCATTTTATGAAGAGTTTGAAATGGCTCGAACTGCATTTTTTTGTAATGTAACCAATCTATTTATCGATATCTTGGTGCAATTACCCCAAACCAGATGGCAATATAATAGATGAGGTGCAAAAAGCGTGTTATATAGCATTAGTTTTTGGGGGACAGGTAAAAAAAATGTACTTTTCTCAATATACCTAATGCTTTGCACAGTTTACTTTGTCGTTCCAAAAGCGAAATATGAGCAGCATCGGCTATTCAGGTCGCTGCTGAAAGCAGGAGTCGTGCTATGTAGGTACGTAACCTCTCGTCCGCGTGCTACCAGCGACATTTGCCACGCTGCCCCATTGTGTCGTGTGTCGAACTGCATTTAATGCGTTCACTCCTATTTTGCACATGAGTGCCAGGCAACATGCTCAACGCCAGCCCCACACGGCAGAACGAGATGTAGCAACCCGCTTTTACCCGAGAGACACTTCCGTGAGAGCAGCCTTATATCCTAAACTTCTTTTCCATACCGTGTGGTTTTGAAAGCATAATCTCCACTTTCTTATGTGCATATAGTTCCAATCGCCCCAAATTGATACACGAGTACCGGAGCTTGAAGCAGATAATACGGCTGGGATTTGGCTGATAAGCAGAGATAATGTATACAAGACGCACGGAGCTGTCTTTCTCCTCTGAAAATATTAGCATTGCGTAGCCTTCTACAACGCTCATTTCTATTCCTCCTTGATTTATGATGTCGAAATGAGTGGTTCTTTTTTTATGCCTCTAAAACACATTCTTCTATCGGTGAGTGCACGGAATGCTGCCACATGGCGAAAACGCGCCTGCTGTTGCATGCGGGATTAGTTATTGTTTCCCACTTGTATTGAGAAGCAGCAAACCTCCCGTAGGTGCATTTTTTAGCAGCCGCCGCGGTGGCTCAGTGGCTATGGTGCTCGGCTGCTGACCCAAAAGACGCGGGTTCGATCCCGGCCGCGGCGGCTAGAATTTCTTTGGAGGAGAAATTCTAGAGGCCCGTGTACTGTGCGATGTCAGTGCACGTTAATGAACCCCAGGTGGTCGAAATTTCCGGAGCCCTCCACTACGGCGTCACTCATAGCCTTAGTCGCTTTAAGACGTTAAACCCATAAACCAACCAAACCAACCATTTTTTAGCAGCGTTTGCGTTGGGACTAGTTGGGTCATGATTAAAGACGCATTACCTGATAGCGCAAAGTGCAGCACACGGCGCATAAATAGAAGCAGGACAAGCGTTAACTAAACTAAGCAGTCAACCAAACAGTTTTGAGATAGCGCGCTTGACTCGTTTATCTTCGCGCGCTGTGCGGTGCGTTTTGCGCTATCCAGTGGATGCATGGCAACTGGCGTGGTGCGCGCGTTCTCCCAAGGTGAAGTTTCGTCGCTGCGCTTTCAGGCGCATCACTGGTACCCCCTTAGGCCTTTTGTTTATAAATGAAGACTTCGCTTCCACTGCTAGTGCCCAACTGGTCATGTTAGTTAGTCCACGCCAGACGGTCAAATTTATGTTGTTTTTATGTCCCTAATCCCCGGGGCCCCTGTCAATACCAGGCTGATAAGAAGCGCAACTTTCGGGTCGATATTCTTTCGTATTTATTGCGCACTCATAAAGAGAGTATTGTCCGGCAGTCTTTGCAAGTACGGCTAGAGAAAATGCTCCACGCCGTGATGACGTACGTTATGGTAGCGGTTATTAAGTACGCTCGATTTACGCTAAAGATATTCGTAATTCAGCTCACAGTAAATCGGCGTAGGCTTTGTGGGCATGAGATCTCTAATTGGTCTTCATAACAGAATGCAGTGTACACTTAATCTTCTCGTATATTAATGTAGCCTTAACCTTTTATTCGTGTAAATCACTTGTTGCACGCACTATATATACTCGTACAACAAAGCCATGCTGTTTAGGGAGTAAAAAAAAGGCCACAGTCTACTTTTCAAGGCACGCAGGAGGATACGGACTTGCCATAAAAAACCGTATAGTTGCTAAACCAAGCAAGGCGTTATGCGGCGTTGTACTAAACCTCTGCACGTTCACTGTTCGCCAAGTAACCGACATCGAGCCTCACTGTAGCATAATGACTGCGGAAGCATCACCCAGTTGCTTTCCTTCGAAGCCTTGAAATCTATTGCCTCCACTCATTCATTAGCTCAGCAGCATAGGTACTGGGTGAGTTGGGATTAGTTTATTCGGAAAATGGCAGCGCCCAGTAAGGGGATTCTAAAGAGGGTTAGGGTTATTGGAGCCTTAAGACAGTCTGCAGGGCGAGAGCGTTGGGAAGCCATATTCAACCGCAAGATACGCGCTATAGCATTGCACTCCTTCAGGCTCTGCTGGCTTTTACCGAGATTAAGGCGAGCTGGTGGGTGGTAGTAAAGCGTTGTGCAAATACGCATAGGATGTCTCAACTGCTGCAGAAGGTTCTACACAACCGTGCCATTTAAGAGCCATTTTTGTAGCGAGAACTACATTACGCGCAAGTCTCGCCATTTCCCAGTTTCGCCGTGGCCGCACCGTGACCTTGACCATTGCCTGGCAACCGCCGCAGCTGACGGTCGCCGCTCGCCGCGTCATCTGGCTGACGTCACAGGAGGAGCCGGTGCAGCGGCGCGCCGGTGAAACCGAGTTCCAACAGCTGTGCGCATGCGCCGTGGTAGGAGGTGGGTTGGTGCAGCTCTATATGTATATATAGAGCTTTCCTCCAGTCCTGTCTCGATTTCTCTTTGCAACAACTTATTTCTGAACCTACGCGTCGTTCCGCCACTACAGCCAATATTCTCGATCTTATCTTGACAAGTGTTCCTTACCTTTGCTCCAACATTGCGCTCTTAGAAGGCCTTTCCGACCATTCCATAATCACGGGTAACCTGAATTTTGTGCCCCATAAAAAGGTAACTCGTACTAAACAAATAAGGTGCTACAACCGAGCAAACTTCGGCGAAATAAACGCTCAGTTGTCAGTCTTTGCTGATCACTTTCTTCACGATTTTTCGTCACGCTCCGTGGAAACGAACTGGAACCTGTTCAGCGTGAAACTTGCTACTCTCATTGACAGATTCATACCCGTCATCAGTATCCCCTGCACTAACACAGCACCTTGGTTTAATAGGCATCTACGTCGCCTTAATAACAAGAAAAAGCGCCTTTACAGACAAGCCGACAAGAACAGACACTCCGAATCTTGGCAACGGTACAAATTATGTGATAAGGAATATCAGTCTGAGTTGATATCTGCACGTAGGCACTTCTTCACACACGATCTACCGGCAATGCTAACAAACAATCCACGGAAGTTCTGGCAGATAATAAACCCCGCTAATCATCCTGACATTACTCTTACTAACGCGGAAGGCAGCAGTGTTCCAGTGGCCGAATGCGCCGAACTTTTCAATAACGCATTCACATCCGTTTTTACCCGTGAAGATCTCCCTCTACCTCCTGGTTCTGTCAGCACTTCTAATACATCAATGTCCGAAATATTTATCAGTGAGACCGGTATCTTATCCTTACTAGGGAATCTTAAAACAACATCAGCATCAGATCACCTTGGCTTTAATAACAAAATACTCAAAAATTCATCTGATGGTATTCATCGCATCTTGTCCGCTATTTTTTCACAATCTCTATCATCAGGCGTGATTCCGCTGGACTGGCGCCTAGCTAAAGTTGTGCCAATTTTCAAGTCTGGCGATCGTTCCTCACCACTAAATTACCGACCCATTTCATTAACTAGCACTGTTTGCAAACTTCTTGAACACGTAATTCACTCGCAGGTAATTAACTATCTTGAAGAACATAACATTATCTTTAAATATCAACATGGGTTCCGTAAAGGCTACTCTTGCGAAACGCAACTTGCCGGATTCATTCAAGACATACATTCATCGATTGATGCTGGCATTCAAGTAGACTCCATATTTCTTGATTTTTCTAAAGCTTTCGACAGAGTACCTCACAACCGGTTATTAATGAAACTAGCACTGCTTAATATTCACCCTCTTGTCATTGCATGGGTTAAAGATTTTCTGTTTTCCAGGTCTCAATTTACAACTGTCAATAACCACAATTCGTCTTTCAGCGAAGTACACTCTGGCGTCCCACAAGGAAGTGTGCTTGGCCCCTTACTTTTCCTAATATTTATCAACGATTTACCGGATTCCATTTCTTCCCATATCAGACTTTTTGCTGATGATTGTGTAATTTATCGCAAAATTTATTCTAACACCGATTGCCAATCCCTTCAATCTGACCTGGATTCAGTAACAGCATGGTGCTCAACCTGGCTTATGCAACTTAAGGGGGGACACTGGTCTTGAAAAAAAAATTTTTATTAATGAAGTCACAGTTACAAAATCTTCAGGGCATATGTATTTTTGTGTGCTGATTCCGAATATATCATTTAATTTCATGTAAAGCAATTCCTTGAGCACTTATGCAATTTTTATGCTAGTATTTTGCAGAGAGTTTTGAAGAAAATTTGCTGCGGGAAACTCGCTGAAATGTATGCCATTGGGTTCTCTTGACACCAAGGAATGCAATAAGGGTGAAATTGTCTTCCTGCCTATCAAAGAACTTAAGTTATAGAGTTTTGAAGTTGTCGCTTCAGAAATGAGAAGGAAAATGTGTATTCCTGTGTGTGAAGTGGCAGCTTCAGTACCCTATTACTCAAGTTCTATGAGAGCCAGGATGATAATTTTACCCTTATTGTATTCCTTGGTGTCAAGAGAACCCAATGGCATACATTTCAGCAAGTTTCCTGCAGCAAATTTTCTTGAAAACTCTCCGCAAAATACTTGCATAAAAATTGCATAAGTGCTCATGGAATTGTTTTACATGAAATTAAATGACATATCTAGAATCAGCGCACAAAAATACATGTGCCCTGAAAATTTCATAACTATGCCTAAATTAATAAAATTTTCTTTTCAAGACCAGTGTCCCCCCTTAATCATTCAAAAACTAAATTGATGTCTTTTACTAACCGAATGTCTCGAATTCAAACAGCATACTCCTTAAATAATAGCTCACTCGAGCTAGTCACCACGTATAAGTACTTATGACTTCACCTTCATTCAGACTTAGCATGGAACCACCATATTAACCTTATGCTTGCATCTGCTAATCGGTCATTAGGTCTCTTAAAACATAACCTAAAGCATGCTCCTCCTCACCTCCGTGCTCATGCCTATACCACTCTAATTCGACCTAAAATTGAATATGCCTCGGCTATTTGGGACCCTTACCAATCTTACCTAATAAATAACATTGAATCATTGCAGAACCGCGCCGTTCGTTTTATTTACTCCGATTATTCACGTAACACCAGCGTCACAGCCTTAAAGAAACGCGCAGGTCTCCAGGATTTATGTCTCCGCCGTAAAATTGCACGACTGTCACTTTTTCATAAACTTTACCATCATCCATCACTTCATAACGACTTTTTTTCTTTGCCTACTTCGATTTTTGACCGCCGCGATCATCCCTTTAAAGTTAGACGTTTCACGTGCAGGACATTTATCTATGCGCATTCATTCTTACCACGCACAATATCTGACTGGAACACTCTGCCTTCACATATCGCAACCACCACTGATCCTGATAAATATTTTAAACTTATATCTTCAATAACTACTGCTTAACTCTTCGCATACATTGTTATTTTATTTGTTCATGGCTTCCTTTTTTGCAGGGTTTGTTACTAAAAAGATTCATTGTATTAGTGTTCTGTTTGTATAATTTTAATAATGCAGTAATCTTCGTTCTTTGCCGCGCTGCCATTCTTTTGATTCTTTTGCTTACTTATATGTCATGCAAAGTGTCTTATCTGTGCTTTTGATTGATTCTTTTGCTTACTTATTTCATCCAGTGTGTCTTATTTGTGCTTTTGTTGTTTGTTTTATATTTGTGTTTTTTTTCTGTTCAATTGCCTGTGCCCCCCCCCCCCCCCCCTATGTAATACCCTCTCGAGGGCCTTTAGGGGTATTCTGTATAAATAAATAAATAAATATTGTCACGTTGTAGTGACGGCAGTCCAGCGGTCAGGAATACACCAACCAGTCTTGGAAACAAAGCTCTTTATTTGGGCTGACTTGTGTCCTCAAAAGAACTGAATTACTCGGCGGCGGCGTAAGCAACAAACGTGCTCGTCGGTCGTCGATCTACGAATGCCCGCTGCTCGCGGCATCGTTCAATTTAAAGCCGCCAGGGAAACTTCGAGATAACAGGTCGAGATCATCTAGAGTAATCTGGAAACACGTAGATGCAGCTGTTCATGGCTGTGAACAATCGAGACTAGACCGGTCGCTTATCGCGTCTCGAACAAAAATGATAACACCCCTTTTCTGCGGCCTTGCGCGAACGAACGGACGCTACAATGATACGTGGCAATACATAGAAGGCGGCTCGGTGGAGCCGTCGCCAGATATGGATAGTGAATCGGAGAGACTCAAAGAAGCCAGGCTCCAACTACAAGACGAAGAACCGGAAATAAAAAAAAATGCGTCACACTTTGCTGCATGACAATGTCCCGTCTTTCATGTAGCCGCAATTAGACGCAACGGGGGATAACAACCAAAGCTAAACATCGGACGTAGCCGGAGAGAAACCAAGCTAAACGACAAGGTGTAATCAAGTTTAACTGTATTCTCACTACGTATATCCTGGCCTAGCTGAGCTAAGCCCCTGCCATTTTTTTTTTCATATCACTAATCGGTTATGATGTGTCGGTAAACCGGAAATCCTGCTGAGCTCCTTTTTCTCTTTCCTTCAGTTCACCATTTAACGCTCATGAGCCGGGGCATTTGTAGTCAAGGTGCTTAAATCATGGTTACGCCATAATGATGGTTTATGGGGTTTAACGTCCCAAAGCAACTAAGGCTATGAGGGACGCCGTAGTGGAGGGCTCCGGAAATTTCGACCACCTGGGGTTCTTTAACGTGCACTGACATCGCACAGTACACGGGCCGTCACTCGCACAATTCTTAAGGGACCCTCGCATGTGGGAGGTGCGGGGTTCGATCCCCAGCGTCACCGGGTACCCACCGCTGAAACAATGAGCACAAGTTTACCCTGGCCAGGTGCTCGGCTTATGCAGGGTGAAATGCTTGAGAAATGGGTCTTTATCCTCCCCTTGAGTATACGAAAATACCTTGAGTCATGGCGTTCTTTGGCCACTGATCCCCTTGTACCATAATGGCCGCCGCGGTGGCTCAGTGGTTATGGTGCTAGGCTGCTGACCCAAAAGACGCGGGTTCGATCCCGGCCGCGGCGGCTGGAATTTCTTTGGAGGAGAAATTCTAGAGGCCCGTGTACTGTGCGATGTCAGTGCACGTTAAAGAACCCCAGGTGGTCGAAAATTCCGGAGCCCTTCACTACGGCGTCTCTCATAGCCTTAGTCGCTTTGGGACGTTAAACCCCATAAACCAAACCAAACCAACCCTTGTACCATAAAAATTCATCATTCTCAATTCTTAAGGGGTTTCCTTTGTTTAGAACTGCGCGCACGCTTGACAGTTTTCTTATTCGCCAGACATGTATGCTTCGTCCATTAACATTCCGGCTTCCAGAAGAAGATTATGCATATTTCCCAAACGGCGGCTTTCAGCTTTCGGCTATGAATGTATAGCTAACCTCTGGCAGAAGTAGAACTAATAATTTGCGGAAGAGCTAGGGCGTTGCAACCGTACTGATATGGAGTGAATTAAGCGATAAAAAATCATTTCACGCGAAATTCATATCACTCTGATAAGTGTGCGTCGTTCCAAGTACGCCAATCATTCCTTTCGTTGAGTCAATGTCTTCGAAAGCAGCTAAGGTTAAAGGCGTGCGCATGGCGACGTGTCGTCCCACTTCTTGGCTTTATAAAATATATTCGCACTAATGGCGACCAAAAAATTATTTCTGAAAAGAAACATTGCGATAGTTTTGGGGCTCAAGTAGCAATATTACAGCATTTCTGCTCGGAAGGTTATCCTCCCCATCCAACGGCTACGCCAGGCGCTCAGACATGTCGCTCCACATTTAGGTCACTCCTGTCATTTTCTTCGCCGCCACAACTTACAGAACGTTTTGTACTCATTGTCCTCAGAGAGAGACAGTCCCTGTATGACGTAAGTGGCGGCCAATGCATAAACGTCCTCGTCGCGGAAGCGATTCGTACTTTTGTATACATCGCTTTTTAGCTTTCCACATTGCTTCAAAGATACATGATCTGTAAATAAGCAGATGCTAAAATCATGCTGAACAAGAGTCATGCAGCAGTGGCCCGCACTGCTCATCACTGCTTTGAACGGTCGATCAAAAGTTGAGAAATGGCGGCTGGGTTAGTGGCATCACCTGTTGAAACAACGCCACCTGCACTCTGTAAAGGACGTATAGACATGGCTTTGAGAAATACTTTTAGGATCTGACAACACTTAAACCATACCCGAACTCCTTTTCGGCTTAATACATAAAGTTGAGAAGCGTAAAGTCAGTGGAACTTGGTGTAATAGACCAGCGCATGATTGCTCCTACTCTCCCGCTCATCATGAATGTCTCGAATGTGACTGCGAAACTCAGCAGGGCAAGTAAATGGTCAGTAAAATGCGCGCTCTGTCTCAGCACACAAATTATATTCAAGCGACCACCAAAATGATATAAATTGCAGCGCTCTCTGGTCACTTACGCCATCCTCACTATTATGTTCCTTTTGAATTAAAAGGTTTAGCACACAGCTACCAATAAGTTCATAACACCTTTAAGAGTCGATCGCAAACTGAGCAAGCAAAGCCGAATGGCATGACGTCAATTGAAGCACAAATATCTGACGGCGTCACTGACACTCGCCCGTTTCTTACGTTAATCGAGTTAGGCTCCACTTGCATGGAGTTCCTCAATCAGGCGCCGCTGTCTCATTATCTCTGCATCGCAAACTCGCACGTCAGAGGCTCTCACCGATGACAATTTCGTCCGGCTTCAAGTGGTGTCGTATTCCTTCGTCGTTCCTTCCATCCGCGTTCTCAGTAGCGTTCTGAGTTGCAAACCGTCATTTGAAAAGGTAAAAGAGTGGATTCCAAGAGAAGGCAAGCGTAGCAGGGTGCGCCAGAAAATTAGGTGGGCGGATGAGATTAAGAAGTTTGCGGAGATATGAACAGGATTAATTGGAGAGACATGGGAGAGGCCTTTGCCTGCAGTGGGCGTAGTCAGGCTACTGATGATGATGGTGATGATGATTTGCAAGGACAACGAGCGATTGGGTTATGGCACACTCATGAGCCGCATGGCACGAGGGCGACGAGTTCCACCTTCTCCACACTCAAGGCCCATACGGCCCAGAGGCCACTACCGCCGTAGAGCACACGAAAGAGCCGCCGCTCTTCCTTACGGAGCCGCACGTTGGCAGTTAGGATGTACCAAGTGCGCCGTGACCATCATTCTCCGTATTTCCTACGCCTCAATTGCGCGCTGCTATACACCACCAAGGTTGCAGGGACACGTTCAGCGCCATCACTGTGGTGCTGCGGTCTCTCTCTTTCCCCCGCGCTGAGTTGCAGCCCCTCTTACGTGTGGTGGGGAAACTATTTAGCAAGAGAATTCGAGGCCCGCAGGCCTCCTGGACCTCCTCACGACCCCACTCACGGTCTAAACGGTCATGTGATGTCGGTCCATGACGCCTGCGGTCCAGTCCTCCCAGGTTCGGAGAGGCATCGGCCCGGCGGGGAGAGGGGACGGCGGGCATGATAGGAGGATGTGGGTAAGGGTGGCCTTGGAGTGAAAACACAAGATGCATAGGGGGGGTTCCAGCATAAATTTAGCAAAATTGGCGGGGGTAGGCAGCATTCCCTTCTGCACGCGACACCAGATTGACTGTTCTCTGGTAGTGAAGGATGGGTGATGTGGCGGGTAAGCACTCAGCGCGGTAGTTTGCGGTGACCTCAGCAAAAGAGTGCATGCGCTCCTTCGAGAAATCCAGCACGAGGTCCGCCTGTGCCCGGTGTCTAGACCCTCGGGCTAAGGAGTCGGTGGCCTGGTTGCCGGGATTTCTCGAGTGTGCAGGCACCCAGATGAGCTCAGCCCGTTGGGGGAGAAGGGGCATTCTGCAGGGCAGTAGGCATTATGCAGGGAGATGAGGCCTGGCCCTGGAAAAATTTATAATGGCGGTTTTGGAGTCCCTAATAATGTAACGGGCTTCTGCGTATGCCAAAGCAATGGCTATAGCGGTCTCCTCGGATTCCTCAGAGGTGGTGCCTGCAGAAAGCTCGAAAGCAGGGGCGCTAACGACACGGCTGAGGTGTCCACCGGGCAGTGAGACAATTACTGTGCCATTTTTTCCCTCGAAATCTACTAAAAAATGGACTTCATTCGTTTCCCTTCCACCTGATCAAAATTCTAGAGCGAGAGCTCTATAACAACGTTTTTCTAAATAAAAAATAAAATATAATAAATGATTAACTACATTACAAAGTAACAGAAGAGGCAACGGAACTCAAATTCGTTCACATTTCCGCATGTAAGAAGACTTCCTAAGTGCACCTTTAATTTTAGTTTTCTCAAAGACATTGCCGACAAAATTTTGGTTCTCTTCCAGGTAGCCAGAAAGCATTTTCTGAATTTAATAAAATTACTTATGTGATGCAGCAGCTCATGGCTTCTTGAGAGTAAATGGCACATATTTAATGGTATGGTCTCACAATGTCTCTTCAAACTCTATGTAAAATGTTTTCCGAAGCCCTTCACCACGGCACCTCTCTTTTCTTCTTTCACTTCTACCTTTCACCCTTCCCTTATGGCGCGGTTCGGGTGTCCGCCGAGATGTTACACAATTACTGTGCCATTTCCTTTCCTCGAAAACCAATTCCCATTTTCCTGTGTGGTGCGTGATGTCAGTGGTCGTTAGATCCTCAGGTCGTCGAAATTATTCCAGAGACGTCCCCTACGGCACCTCTTTCTCCCTTTCTTCTTTCACTCTAGCTTGCCTCCACCTCGTGTTTGAGGTGCCCACCGAGAAGTGAGACAGTTACTGCGCCAACCGGAGCATCCCCCCCCCCTCCGTCTTACGGCATAGATTCGTTTGTTTTTGTTTTTCTTTCACTGCCCCCACATCGCGCGGTGTTAAGGGGTCTCTCGCAAGGGAAGGCTAGGCTATAGCACTGTAACAATCTTTGTGCCTTCCACGGTTCATTCCCATGTACATAACTCGATCGCACCCTTGCACCCTCCCAACACGGTGCATAATAGGGTAGTCATACTAAAGCAGCGCGGAAAACAGAACAAAGCCAGAGACAGGGTCAACGCGAGGACGGACTATTAATGTTTTTTTTTTTTTTTCAGAAAGGAGCTATATAGGCTCCAGACACACCGACAAACAACCAAATACAAAAAAAACACAAAACGCTCAAAAACAACCCATGACAATCCTTTACGCGTGTGCACACACCAACTTAGCAAAAAATTGGAAAATCAAACTTCGCAGCGTGGCGTAACACATTGAAGATCGCTTGCCATGAGCGGGTGTGTGTTCAGAATATTTCCCAAGGGCGAATAAGCCGCTCCTCAGTCACAGTTCAGGAGATTCGAAGTGTATAGAGACGGGGACAGCGACCTCCTGCCTTAAAGCATCCCTGTCGAAATCTTGCTCCCACACGGTTGACACCACCTTCCTTGGGCAACTACAGAGGCTAGGAGATGCTCGCTTCCCGGATGCTGCTCTTCCCCAGGTATCTGAAAGGATCATGGCCGGGTTAGGCAGCAGCGAAGCCCTTGAGAAGACGGTGCTCGCAAAAGAACCTTGCTGATTCCATACGTCCGCGGCATTTCACGCCAGCTGAAGAAAATTGGGGTGAGGTACGGGGCGAACGTCGTTTTCACCGCGAAAAACAAGCTAGGTAGAGTGTGTGGTGCTGTGCGCAGGAAACTTGAACGCAGCGGTGACAACACCAGTAGTAGGTGTACAGTAGTCATTAGGAAACCGCTCGTCAACTGTCTACTACGAAGTGTGCTGCTCGAAATGTTTTGTGAAGTTGAAGTGTCTGAGCCTTCTCTGTGCACACGCGTAAAGGATTGTCATTAGTTTGTTTGTTTTTTTTTTGTGGGTTCAGCGTTTTTTTGTGTATTTGGTTGTATTTCGCTGTGTCTGGCGCCAATATAGCTCCTTCGTGGGAATAAAAAATTCAGTTTATATTTTGCGCTCGTGTTGTCCCCGTCTCTCGCTTTTCCTTTTTTTCGCGCTGCATTCGTATGAATCCACAGCAACTCGCCTAGTTCTCTGTACTTCTTATGGTTTCCCCACCGGTACACCGGGATTGTGATATTTGCAGTTGCACCTTTTTTCAGGCTGCTTCACAGCTTCATAGATCTTGATTGCTTAAAAAACGTTAGTTATTTTTCCCCATGTACTCTTAGAGAGAAGCTCAACTGTCCCTACATAGAGCTGCCGGCGACATGTTTAACTCTGGACTAGATCTACGGCATTCCGTACTAGTAATATTACACCGACATGTCTTTCACGGCGTATCTAGCATGTTTGCGGAGGAGTGACATCCAAGATGTCTGCATGATGTTCACAGCTCGGTTTTTTTAATGTATTGGAAAAATTGCAAAGTAGCACCTGTGATTTAGCTTAGGCTAAATTCAAATTAGGTGCGGTAGCAATTGTTGTCGTTTGACTCTGTCAGTGTTAGGCTGAAATGTTCTTCAAGTGCTCACGCACTAAACTTAAACGCATTGATGGTGGTGGGTTAGTACGCGTGAAGTCAGCCGCAGAGTAGCATACCGATGAGGCGGGGACAAGTTCCCGTTCCCCCTACAGTCCCGTCAGACCAGGAGCTTTTGCCCCCCAAGATGTCACACTGAAAGCGGCTAGAGACGAACAGTCGTCATCCTTCCTCGCGTCCACCGTCGCTTTCTTCGGCACCCGCATGCGTTGCTTTAGCCATATGCGCGCATACTGGGAGCCTTCCTGCTGTGGAGCGTTTTTTCTCTTTCGTTCGGGAAGCCCGCATGGCCGGTGCGGCCGAAACTGAGAGCCGCCGCTCTCTCCTCCCCGTCCTTCCGCATGCGCTTCTCTGGGAAGTGGCACCGGGTCGGGGAAACAGTTTCCGTGGTCATCTGCGTGCACACAGAGACATCGAACAGACAACACCGAAATCCAGGAGTGGGATCTCTAGTGCAAACGCTCAAAAAGGGCATGCTAAAGGAGGCCACGCTTCAGCAAACCCGCATGTGCCACCTATTTGTACCAGAGGAATACAAGGTATACGGATCACCGGAAAGAGTCATACAAAGCTGCCGAGGTGGCAGAGTTCAACAGAGAAGGCACCATAGCAGCTTGTAATACTTATTCGCTGATGACGCGCATAATTTCTGCAAGTTTATGACAGCCATGTCTCAACCGGCTGCGTTCAACACCGGCCACACCACCGCGCCCATTCCCGTCGCGTTCACCGATGCTGGGAGCTCCGAATCGACAGCCGCGACGCAGCCGGCAGCGTTCGTCACCGCCGCGGCCTCCACTGCTGGCCAAGTCCACGCATTAAGGGAAGCCAAGAGCTTCGGGCCCACAGACGCATCGCAGTCGACTGCGTTCGTCGCCGCCGCCAGTGCCGCCGCACCTACTCTGACCACACTTCCCGCTGACAGCAAGTCCTGCACCTTGGTACCTGCGTCGCAGATCACGGCTCAGGCTGAGGACTCAGCAGACATGGACCTTACGGCGTCCCCGGTCGACGGCCATCTCATTACGGCCCCTGAGGTCGGCTGGACCACCATCGGTGCCAGCCGTAAGCCTGCCTCCTCCACCCGGCCCCGCACCGAGCTCATCACAGTTGCCATCCAGCTTCCCCCTGGCACCCTCACCCCCAAGCTACCGCTCTACGACGTGCTCGCCGCAGTTGTCTCCGCTGCACAACTGTCCTCCGAGAGCAGTGCGGAGATTGCCCTTCAGGCCAAGCCAGCCCAAAGCCTTGTGTTTTTAAAAACACATTCTCCTCTCACCGCCCACCTCCTGCTTCCTATCACGCATCTTCAGCTTCACGGTAAGCCTATCACCATCAAAACATATGCCCCTAATCCTCCCATCTCATGCCTCGGCGTCATCCATAACGTCGGTGGCCACTTCCCCCCTGATGACCTCATGCATGATGTCGAATCATTCAAAACCGATATTCTTGCTGCTCGCATGATGGGCACCACTCAATCGGTGCTCATAACTTTCGCTGGAACCGTAATCCCCCAGTTTGTCTATTTTAAACGCGTTGCCTTCCGGTGCCGTCCCCATAAGCCTAAGCCTCCCACCTGCACCCGTTGTCTCGCTCTTGGACACCGCGCCCACCAGTGTCCCCAGCACAACGTTCCGGCAAAGTGCCGTCGCTGTGCTGCTCCTCTACCCGCCGACCCTTCCGCTCAGGTATGTGCCCAGCTCTGGTGCGTTCATTGCCAAGTAAACACCCGCCCCTCCCTCGACCCCACTTGCCCCTTCCTCCTCGCTAAAGAACGCGAGTGTGCCAAAGCTGCGTACCTCCGACGCCTAGCTTTGCGCTGGGCCACGCAACCCACCCCCTCCTCCTCCTCTAATCATGAACCTCTGTCAGCTCCGGTCACGTCACCACCAGGCTCCTACGCCGCCAAAGTTAAAGGATCCTCGGTTCCAGCGTCCCTTTCCAGCGTCTCTTCCACTACACCACCCTCTCCATCCCTGACTGACGAGAGCCGCTCCTTCGACCTCCGGCTCGCTATGCTGGAACGCCAGCAGCGAGTGCATCAGCGCATTTCCCACGACCTACAACAACAGATCCACGCTTTGACCCAAACCCTCCAGACAACCACCTCCTCTCTTACCTCCCAGCTTACCAAGCTAAATGAGCACCTTGCAACTCTCACCACTCCCTCCTCCACCGCCCAGGTCGCCCCTTTGGCTGATCTTCTTGAAACCACCACACAGGCACACCACACTCGCTTGGTTCAGCTAGAGACATCGGTTCTGCAGATTCTTACCACCCACCAAGCACAATCCAAACAATTAGAATCCTTCACTTCTACGCTCCAATCCCTCCATGAGTCACTGCCCCCGGCCAAAAAGAAGGAACGCGTACCCTCACGAGCTTCTACCTCTACACTATCATAATGGCTTTTGGCGAGGACCTCGAGATTGTGCAGTGGAACTGCCGAAATCTGTGCCATAATAAGACCCCCCCTCCACCAGTATCTACTCGCCCGCCCCTCCCTGCCCCATTTTCTCCTTCTCCAGGAGACCCGGACGGCCCGCACTGTCCCAGGCTACCGCGCCTACCATGTTACTACGGCCACACCACTTGCGTCTATTTATGAACGTAGCGACGTGCTCGTGGAGCCGCTTGATATCCCCTCCGTCCTTCTTAAATATTTAGTTGGTGTGGTCTATTACCACCCTTCTTCTCGCGTCTCACTCGCCCTTTTGTCTTTCTACAACCCCCCTGTCACCTCCTCTTTATTTTCCGCCCTGGGCAAGTTCCTTCACTCTCTTCCTTCTAACTCCCATCTCCTCTTTGGTGGTGACTTCAATGCCCCTCACACACTCTGGGGCTACCCTCAAACCCTCAAACCCGGCCGCCTCCTCCACTGTCTGGCCCAGGAACGCCACCTCACTCTTCTCAATACTCCTGGCTCCCTTACTCGAGCGGGCACTGCCTCACAGCGCCCCACGACACCCGATCTCACTTTCTCTCGGGGTTCACTTTCATTTCACTGGCAAGTGACAGCCGAGACTCTTCTCAGTGACCACTTTCTTGTCCTTATTTCCACCTCTCTTTCCCACATCCCTCGATGTCATCCAGTCACTGATACTGACTGGCACGCCTTCCGCGCTAATCTCGCTTCTGACTCCTTTCAATCCTACGACGTCTGGACGTCGCGCATCACTGCAGCGCTCACGTCCAGTAGCCGTCCAGTAGCTCTTGTCACCCAGTCCCAGACCCAGATCCTCACCTACTCCGTTTATGGCGTCGCCGTAAACGTCTTCAACGCTCCTTCCGCTGCCAACCCCACAATGCCCAACTTTCCTCCCGGATCACTGCTCTGCGGGCCGAGATAGTCGCCCACTGCGCCTCACTCGAGCACTCTCGTTGGAGTGCTCTTTGTGACCGTCTTGACTCTGCATTGCACTCGCGATCTACATGGTCTGTCTTCAAATCCCTCCTTGGCACTAAGCCTGCCCTTGCTCCCACTCTAGCTAAAGCCCTCACTCAAGGGACTCTTTCCGATGTTCTTGATCAGCTCGCCTCTCTCTATCTCCCGCCCCCTCTGGCACCCTCCTACCCGGTGTACTGCGGTGGACCTAACCCCGATCTGGACCAATCCTTCACTCTCCGGGAGCTCGAATCGGCTCTGGCTGCTAATGCTACACGCTCGGCTCCCGGTGAGGATGCCATTACATACACGACACTTCGCAACCTTCCTGACTGCGCCAAAGAATTCCTCCTTAAAACCTACAATGAGGCATGGGACAGCGGCTGCCTGCCCAGCTCATGGACCTCCTCCCTCATTTCTATGATTCCAAAGCCGGGCAAGCCTCCCTCTCTCTCTAACCTCCGCCCAATCTCCCTGACATCATGTGTTGGTAAGACCCTTGAGCGAATGGCCCTGACTCGCCTCTCTAATTTTCTCGAGACGAGGGAGTTCTTCCCTCATTCTCTCATCGGATTCCGACGCCGCGTCTGTGCACAGGACATGTTTCTGGTTCTCCAGCACACGTTTCTGTCACCTACCCCAACTCAAATTCACGCACTTGTGACCGTCGATGTTCGCAAGGCCTTCGACGGTGTTTGCCACGACCACATCCTTTCCCAACTAGCCTCCCTAGACTGTGGCTCCCGCATGTACTGTTATATCCGCTCATTTCTCTCTAAGCGTGTCGCTCGCTTTCGAGTCGACACCTATCTGTCCGACACCTATCTGTCCGACCCCCACAACCTCACCCGAGGCACTCCTCAAGGTGCTGTTCTCGCTCCTACCCTTTTCAATCTTGCTATGGCCCCTCTCGCCTCCCAGCTAGCTGAAATTCCCGACCTGCATCATATATTTTACGCCGATGACATCACTCTCTGGTGTTCGTCTGGCTCTCCCGGTCACGTACAGGACACCCTGCAACGTGGCCTAGATCTCATCGACTCCTTTCTCACCACTGCTGGCCTCTCTCCTGATCCTGAAAATCCGAGCTCCTTCTTCTCAACCGTTCCCGATACCAGCGCTCACACAACCACTTCGTCTCTCTCCACCTTTCTGGCTCTCCCATTCCTGTCGTCACGCAGTGCAAAGTTCTTGGCTTTCCTTTGCATGCAGCCAAGAACGTGCAAGCCCTCCACCACGCTGTCACCATCTGCCACTCCGTAACTCACCTCCTTCGGCGCGTGGTCACTCGGCGCTCAGGTCTCCACCACGAGGCTCATGCGTGCCGAGTTGCCCACGCAATGGCTCTCAACAAGGTCTTGTACTTTGCACCCTACGTTTCCTTCAATCAGACTCAGCTTAACGCTCTTGAGACTGCCCTTGTGGGCCTCTACAAGGCAGCTCTCAACCTCCCTATCAATACCTCTACTGCAAAGATCTTTGCAACAGGCCTCTTTCATCCTCTTCGTTCTCTGCTCTCTCTCCATCATGACTCGCAGCTTGCCCGGCTTTCCCTTACCCGTCAGGGTCAGTGGTTACTGACTCAAGCGGGTATCTCGCCCATTCCCTGCGACCCGTTTACCTCTCCTATTCCCACCCCGGCTCCCAATCTTCGGATCCTCCCCCTTCCGTCCAACATGTCCCCCGTTCTGCACGCCGGCCGTCGTCATGCGGCCGCGCAGCACCATTCCCCTCTCTTTGATACCCAGGGTGTAGCTTACACGGATGCCTCCTTCGTGGCTCCTCGAGGTTCCTGCGGGTACGCCCTGTACCACCCCCACCTCCCCGCTCCTGAAACTCACACCAGCGGGCCTTTTCTACGCCCTCCGGATGCATTGTCCCTCGAGGTCCTCTCCATTGCGCATGCCCTCCAGTCATTTGCCCTCCTTCCCTCTCTTCAAGAGTACACAGTCTATTCAGACTCACAAGCCGCTATACACCACATACAGAAACGCACCCTAACCCCTTCTCTTCAACAGGAGGTCGAACGAGTGGTCTCCGCATTGCAGCCTTCCATCGTTTTCCTCCGCTGGGTCCCTGGGCATTCAGGGATTGACGGCAATGAGCTGGCTCATCAGCTCGCCCGTGACACACTTTTCCAGGCACCGTTGATCCCCTGGCCCAAGCCCTCGGAGGACGGTGGGAGACTCACCCTTCGCCGCACCATAAAAGAGGTCTACCTCGAGCTCCGCCTCGACAAACGCCTTTACCCTCCCCCTCATCCATCACTCACAGTGCCGGAGGCTCGCCTTCTTCGGCACGTTCAAATGAATGCAGTCATCACCCCGTCTCGCCTCTTTCTCTATCGCTATCGATCGGACCCTTCCTGTCCCAACTGCCCCTGTATCTATGCGGACCTTGCCCATTTTCTCGTCTATTGCCCGGCTGCTCAGCAGTCGGGTTCCTACCCCCCACCTTCTTTATCCATCACCACCTGGCTCGACTGGCTTGGCGCTGAAGGGGAGGAAGAACAGCGACTACTGGTTGCCCAAGCGGTCGACATGCTCGGCCTGTAAATTTTGGCCGAATAAAGGTCTTCTACTACTACTATACTCAATATGAGCGAGCCCGCATTTGGCGTCAGTGATGCTTCCAGCTAAAATAATTGAGCTAATTATCTTCTCATGGTGCCGTAAATCACAGTCAGAGCTGCACGTGTCTAAGCTGCAGATCATTTAAAGTAAAGCTTGAGTAGCTGACATCATTTTAAAAGTACGATTGATTTAAAAACTGGATAGTTGTGTTCGAAGGGTTTAAGAGCACCCTTACACCATCTCTCACCCTTGCATCCGGTGCTAACGTGCTCAGCGCCACCTTTTTCAAAAAAAGTCCTTCCCCCCCTTCCCTCCCCCCAGGCCATGACTGTCACTGGAGTAACCCTTTCTTTAAATGAAGTAACTCCTGTTTCCTTCAAATAAACACTGTAGGCTCGTGGTCTAAAAGAAAGTTATTGTTTAGGATTTATAAAAAGAATGTTTCGAAAATTGCCACCCAGAAGTTCTGGCAACTGCTCACCTGCTTTCGTCTCTATTCAGAACACGAGCATCAGTGCCTTTGGAGTAGAAAGTCACGTATAAAATTTGAAGTTCATAAAAACGCTGCCAGCCCCCCCCCCCCCCTCCCGTGCTACAAACCCATTAACATTAGTAGAAGGCAATGCGATCATTAAAACGCAATTTACATTGTCGAGGTGGCGACGAAACTAAATAAATACAAAGCAAAAAGACTTTTGCCGCCAAACTATTCCTCAAAGGTGATGATAGCCCAGAAGAGTTAAGATGGGGGATTCCGTGCACCAAAAATATCGCTTGCGCTACAATTAAGACCTTAATTATCAAAAAAGCTGAAGCCTTTTGAAGTTGTCTTTATTTTTGTCCATATGTCTTCGTCGAAGCCGTTAAACGCGAACTGCCAAAACGAAAGGCGCTCATATTTTTCCTACCCAAATATTTTTCTCCTGCCCTCTTATGTTCAAATTAGTCTGTTTACTTAAGGGTCCTTTTTCAATGATCGCTACGCGGTGTAATTCTCTGCATTCTGAACTGCAAAATTTCCTTAAGCCACTCCTCATAGGAAAATTTCGAAAAAAGTGCCTCCATCTCGACCCTGACCTGTGCAGAGTGCGACGGCGGCTTCAGTCGACAACAAGGTCACGGCTGTCTCCAGCTTCACGCTCGTCTGCCTCAAGGAACAAATCGAAACCAAAACAGAGTTGCCATCGATTGCTCTGCCGCTGGACCAGAACTTAATCTTGTCTGCTATATTTATAGCCAAACATCACTTTTCTTTTTTCTTTCCTTTATCCTCGGAAGCCCGGGCTCACTTGTACCTAAACGGAAGCCTCTCTTCTGTGTGCAGTCCAAAATCTGGTGCCTTCCTGTCACCCTGTATATCGGCTTTGCCAACGCTATGCCGTATCTCCAATGCCGAACTGGGTAGCCCAAGGCAATTCTTTCAGAGAACTTTTTCATGAAGCTTCCCTCAAGAATTTTTCTCTGCCCAAATATTTAGATCTTGATTCTCTTCCCTTTTTTGTTCCAACTGACGCTGATAGAAAGTAAGGCGTTCGCAACATTTTTTTTTTCCACAGCACACTATGCAGGCTGAGATTTTGACAACGAGTGCCCATATATTACAGTAAGACGAGTGAATACACCTAGAAGATCATTCACTATGTATGCGACGTTCAAATAAACTGCATTATGTCCCCAGGCACGCGTAATGCAAACTCTTGCTCAAGCTTTTTCTTGCGCGGCTTTCGCTCTTGAAGCTAAGGTGGACGTAAGAATCAGTTCTGAATGGTACTAAGCTCCATAAAGTACTTCAGTGAAGAAGCCTCAAGTGTTTTCAAGCTCTATATCGAGTATCTATAGGGGGCGAATGTTGTTCGCGTACGTAGTCATCGTTTGAACTCAGTCGGTGCCCTTCATGTCTTTGATGTAAGCTATTATGCGTTTCTATCGGTTAGTAAAGGGTTAGCGAGTTTCAGCCTCCAAACAACGACTAAAGGCATGCTGTAGTGGAGAGTTACGCGTTGCCTTCGACCATAACAGATTCCTTAAAGTGTAAAGAAATATCGGTATGGGGTCGTTTTCTTTCTTTTATTTTTTTCCTTTTGGCCCTCACTTCAATCCGGCTACCACGGCTGCGATAGAAACCGGGAGCTCCTGCTCACTAGCCAAGCGCCATAACCCCCCAGC
This sequence comes from Amblyomma mixtum, assembly GCF_055824585.1. Classification (NCBI taxonomy): domain Eukaryota; kingdom Metazoa; phylum Arthropoda; class Arachnida; order Ixodida; family Ixodidae; genus Amblyomma; species Amblyomma mixtum. The sequence continues at coordinate 119,469,886 of NC_143016.1, read as the reverse complement.
CACTGCGACAGATGCGTTTTTGTGACAAATGACGGTATATGGCGGCGATAAATTCTCGCCAGCCGCTAATTATTCTCCTATCAGATCACCTCTAATTTGTGCAGCACTGTACGCACAAAGACACATATGTACGGAAAAGACTAGCTCTAGTTTCGTCCGTATATGCTCTGGGGATTCACCACTGCATCTAGGCTCTGCTGACAGGTAAGTGAAATCACTAGCCGCCGAGTACGTCACCTCATTCCGCATGAAGAAAACCTCTGAACCATTTCTTGTTCCATGCGGCGTGAGGATGGGAGCCGAAAGTTCGTTGTAATGTTCTTTCTAAAACAGACATTTGCTACCCCAAATGCTGACGAAATATATGTGATTCAGAGCCCCTAAAGTCAAGAAGACAACTGAAGTGTTTCCTTCATAATGCGCTTTATAAAACTTCAATGCATCTCTCTTCAATAGCTCACGCTCCACTGAGCAGTGCTTCCGTTTCAGTGACTTGTGCTGGAAAATTCCCCTGCGCCATCTGTAAATAGGCGCCACATCTGTTGTTCCCCGAATCGAAGAATCAGTGCAGTCGGTTTTTCTTGGGGGAAATGAGGGAGGAGGGGGGGGGGGAATAGTTTTTTCGGTGTTTCGCGCCCACTGAGTCACAGTTTCTTTTTTTTTTCATTTCATATCCCGCCTCTCGCTCTTTAATAAACGCCTTATTGATGCTCATAGCGGCCTTGATTTGGGAGAAGTAAGTAACAGCCATGACAACTGATGCAAGCTGCCATCTTTCGTAGCAGCTGCACCCTTGAAACGCCTTTGCAGTGAGTCGTCCGAAAAATTTGAATCCTAGCGAATGAACTTCAGACACTCGAGAAATGAAAAAAAAAGAAAGAAGAAGCAAATGTGTTTCAACGCATCTCTGGGGTCTACTATTATATCTGCAGGCAGCTAAAGTTCCGTTCGTATTTCATAAACCTCCATACGAACGGTCTTTTTTTTTTCTTAGCATTGTGCACAATAGGCCTTATTCAAAAGCAGCTGCTCTTAACATAGCTTTTCCAATGAGAAATGTGCGCAGGATTGCCGAAGTTGGGGTTGAGGAAAAGAGACGAAAACTCGTTCATGCGTGAAATTTGGTCGCGCTAATATTGCGCGGAGAAAGCGGCAGCGGTTGCGGCGATTGGGCGAATGCGCGTCAGCTGGCGACTTTCACAGCCCGGTCCTTTATGCTTGCCAGCCGAACATGTCCAACTTTCTCGGGCAAAAATTTTAAAATTGGAAAGCTGTAAGATGCTGTTATGGAAATAATGAAGACAATAGTGTATTCTTCTCATATGTAGCAAAATCTTTCCTTTAAAGTGTTTCCATTGATCGCATCGAACAGTAAAGTCTGCCATAGAAAACCAATGGGGAACGCTTTTGACCATAGCAAAAACGTTAAGATAAAAAAAATGAAAGACAGCTGCCGGGTGGTCTGCGGGTATATTGATTGTATTCAAATCTTCAGTTTTGTTACAAAGCTGCTTTCGTAATTGGTTTCCCGCTCAAAAATACTTTTGTTCAGAATTGCTGGGTATGAGGAGCATGACTGTCCTCGAATTTCAGAAGAAATCAGGAGTGCAAAAACATTTTGATATTAATAGGGCTATATGTAACCCGCAGGAATCCATTGTGAGTTATCTTGACAATGCGTTGTAACTAAGAAGCTGACGAACGAGGTGATTCGGGTTGTCCTAAACCCAAAGGCGCTTGACCGCGTTAGCTAACCAAAAGCATGCTCGACGTCATCGTGCAAACGCATAAAGACGATGCCATGCTTGGATACGCTCTACGGGTTAGCAGGTTAAGTTTGGTTGCTCAATTAACGCAGTTGGACTACTTACGGTCTGAGATATGCCATGAAAATAAAGAGAACACACTGTGGCCCCTTAGTGAGGACAACCTTGTTCAGTATTAACATTAAGCCATCACAAAGTGGATCGCCTGTTCCGCTATAGCTTGCTGGTTATCCAGCTCCGCCGAGTTTAGCAGGTGTCAAATAAGGCAACATTTAGGCAGTGTTTCATGTTAAAAGCACATGCTTAGTATCTGCGACGATTGGAGCGGTTTGGGCGTCTGCGGAAGTCAAATAAATAAAGCCTGTACTGAGTAAGGATACATTTGTTTGGATTCTGACAAGAATTCGGGATTGCTGTAAGATGTAGATGCGGTAGAAGGAGCAAGATGCGTTCCTCTCGCATGCATTTCTAATGTTCGTTTACCTGTGTGTTGTAGCCCCACAGCAACACCCTTTGCTGATGTGCATTTCTCTGCACCGGGCCTGGTTACGATAACTTGTTGTGCGGCCAAGCTGACGAACCAGCTCATTTCACTCAAACCCCTGGCAGACAAATACCAAGCGAAGGGTATCGTTCATTTCACAGAATTCTGTTCAGTGATTCCTTCAATGTGCTGTAGAGTTCCAGGCCTGCCCAGCGTTCTTGCATTGTCGTTACTCTGTACGCTGAATAAGCATATCGAGTGAGGGGTTCAAGCGCTCTACGGTTCGTAAGAGAGTCTTCCTTATGGTTTACAATAGCTTGCGTTCCCAAGTCGGGAGGAGGAGGATGTAGAAGAGGAAAGGCAGGGAGGTTAACCGTTCCCAAGTCGGCAGGTTCGCTAAACGCACCTGCTGTTTAAATTCCGGGAATATCAGTGTCCGGTTTGTGCATCGCAAATGCATATGACCTTGAGCTGGAACTTGTAGCTTGTGTGTACCTGTTGCTCCCATAGTGGGGCTTGTGGTGCATGCCTTTCGCTTTGCGTCTTCTCTAATGAATTTGACGGTTCATGTTCTTGGGAATGTTAATAAATTTGGCGTTCGACAGACATGTAAGGCTAGTTCCGATTCTTAATGCGTAGCATTCGTTAGCTGCCTCAACCCGATTCCACGATGTATCGACACCAATGTACGCTCGCCGAGCGGGCGGCAAGAGGGAGCGTCTTCTTCGTCTGCAAAGACGAAGAAGATGTAGGACCAAAACACTGCACCGCAGTTGAAAGAAGAAAAACACCAGATGAGGCTTTGCAAGCGACCACTACGCACAGAGGAGGAGCTCAACGAAAGAAAACGTCGTTGTGCAGCCGCGGACAGACATGTCCAGCATTCTTGGAAAAAATTTTGAATATTGAAAGTTGTAAGGAAATGTTATGAAAATAATGAAGGTATTGGCCCACTCTTCCGATGCGCAGCAACATCTTTTTGTTAAAGTTCTTCTATCGCTCGCACAAAGAAGTTAAGACTGCCATAGAAAACCACTTGGGAACATTTTTGGTGTCAGCATAAACGTTAATAGGAAAAGAATGCAAGACTGCATGCTGGAGGTCTGCGGGTATATTGAATGTTATAGTGAAATCTTACTATATATGAAAAAATTCGGTTCATAAACACTTCCCCGTTGAAAAATACCTTTATCCAGAATTTTTCGGTATGATGCGCTGCGAAACGGACGATGCTCCTTCGGCAGAGGCGCGAGACCGCCCGACGGCAGCACTGCCGCGCAGGAACAATCGGTGGGGCTCGAAAGCATACGTGCGCTTCGACGACGTCGTGCGCACGGACAACCGTCTATTGCCATCGCCGGGGTCGATGCCTACTCTACAAAGTACTTTATGAAAGACGAGTTCGCAGTGTCGTGCAGCATGTACGATAGACATGTCGGGCATCGCACGTGTACAAGACCCACAGTGCGAGATGCTATCAAGTGCGCCCCCAACATAAGATGTGAGTACCATCGTACTCTGATCAACGTGCAAGGGAAGTTTAGGGGAAGAGAGAATTCCCAGACCGCCTTGAAGAAACGGCCTCGTTTACCCGGAAAGGCCACCACCGCCGCTCAACAGCCTCACCAAGGGCCATCTACAGAAAAGAAGGTTGGCACCACATGCTTAGACGTCCATTTGCTTAAAGTTCGTACCAAAGACACAGAGGAGGATCCGGTCCTAAAGAAGAATGGCTTAGTAAGTCTCAAATTTGGAAGGATGAACTCATTAATGTCTCACCTGCAGGACGAGACCAATGCCTTCGGTGTGCGGCAGTCGCAAATTCAAGAACAGTGGGATCGGCCATTGCACAATGAGGGAAATTACAATTCCCATTGTAACCACAGTGGCTACCTAGTGATCTGAGCGCCCACCTCGAATGCGGTAGGTACGCGGTTCAATCCCCAGGTGCCGCATAGTACCCGCCAGTTATTATACCAGAGGCTTCAAGGAAGAATTTATGTGGTTTTTAAATGCAGGCTTTTTGAGGTAAAAATATAGCTTTTGCGCCTTAGTATCACCAGTGCTGGCAACCATCAGCAAACCATGAAACGTCTTGACTAAGAAACTGGTTAACTAGTTTCTAATAATTCTTTTTTAAACAATTTGGGTAAGGCACCTGGTTGAAATTCGAGATCTGTAGCCGGTATTTATAATAGGCATATCAGCTTTCAGAATTTTGAAACCGCAGTTACCCTCGGCGCTGTGGCTCGACGAAATTTCTCTGTTTAGATTAGTTACGTGCACTGCAGGACTTCCTTTGGCTGCATGCTTCTCGAAGGCCCATGTATGTTGGCACGATGCAGCCAAAATTTGTTGCGCCACAGCACCAAGGTAATCAATCGCGTTTTCGAAATTCTAAAAATTGGTATGGCTATTACGAACAACTGGCTACAAATATCTAATTGCGAATAAATGTCTAACTCCCGTAGTTAAAAAGTTGATTATTAGAAACTAGATAACCAGCTCACTAGTTAAGACTATCCACCGGTTTTCTGGCCTCCGCCATCACTGGTAATACTATGCCGCAAAAGGCATACTTTTACCGCTTCAAAACCCTATTTTTTTAAAATTACTTAGTCTTCCCTGAGTACCCGCCGCGGTGGCTCAGTGGTTACGGCACTCGGCTGCTGACCCAAAAGACGCGGGTTCGATCCCGGCCGCGACGGCCAAATTTCTATGAAGGCGAAATTCTAGAGGCCCGTGGGCAGTGCGATGTCAGCGCACGTTAAAGAACTCCAGGTGGTCGAAATTTCCGGCACACTTTTCCACAGACGCTCTAACTGCACTACAAAAATTCATCGTTATATTTAACTAAAATCGGAAAGGAAATAACATTAATAAAGAGAGTAGGTGATGTGCGCTTCGCACAGGTGAAGTGCGATGGCATCAATGTCGTTTTCCTGTGTATGTGAGTTCCGTGGCAATAGAGAAAGGTAAAATAATTCCTCCCCGTCAACTTCGTTGCGTACAGTGTTGCCGCTGAAATACCCTTCAAACACAACTCAAAGTTTATGCAGGAACTTCATCGTGAACATTTACAAAGCCAAAAACCACAGTTTTATCGAATACACAAAGAAAGCATATAGTGTGACAATAAATGCAACATACGACATGGCAGTGTCATCGACCAGGTCTACACTAGGGGAGTCGACAAGGACTACTAAGTGCATTGCCATGCTTAGTCCCTTGGGAAATGAACGGCAAAGCATGATCAACTAGCTGCTCAGGCAGTGCAGAACAGTGGGTCTAAAAATTAATATGCAGAAAACTTAAATAACGTTTAAGCGTCTCAGAAGGGAATAGCAGTTTACGATTATTAGCGAGGTACTGTAAGTGGTCAGGGAATACGTCTGCTTAGGGCAGCTGGCGAGCGCAGATCCGAATCACGAGAGCTAAATAACTGGAAGAATAAGACTGCAGTGTAGCAAATTTGGCAGGTTCTCTCACATTATGAATGCAAGCTTACCAATATCCCTAAAGAGAAAAGTATATAACAGAGGTATTGTACAGGTAAAATAAAGTTGTTACCAACCAACCAAATCGTACAGGTACTCACCTCTCAGGCAGAAGCGTGGAGTACTCGGAAATTGTTTAACATACCGTAAAGACAACGCAGCGAGTTGTATAATGGAAAATGATAGGTGTAACGTTAAGGAACAGCAAGATGGCAAAGCGGGTAAGGGAACAAACGCGTGTTAACGACATCCTAGTCGAAATCAAGAAGAAATGGCCTTGGGCGGGACATGTAATGGGAAGGCAAGATAATCGATGGTCCTGAAGGATAACGGACTGGGTTCGATGAGAAGGCAAGCATAGCAGGGGGCGGCAGAAAATTAGTAGGGCAGATGAGGTTAAAAGTTTGCGGGCATAGGATGGCCGCAGCTAGCATGGACAGGATTAAAACTGGATAGATATGGGAGATACTGCATTAACACCTCTTTTTGGGCTAGTTGGTGCATACTTGAATTAGAGGGAACAAATAGCACCAAAACATGCACACCACGAGAAAGGAACGAGGACGAGACACAAGCGCTTGTGTCTCGTCCTCGTTCCTTTCTTGTGGTGTGCATGGTTTGGTACTATTTTTTCCCTCTAACTCAAGATATGGGAGAGGCATTAAAAAAGCTCGTCGTTTTGAGGTAAGACTGATGCCATAGTGCCGGGCCTCACTCGTGGTACGTGGCTTTACTGACAAGCCTGGCGCAAGCATTATCGGAAAGACCTGAAGGTATTAGCGTCACAGAAGATACCTCAGCTGTGTGGTGCTCATCGCTGGGGTGTCAAATTGTTCCCGTCCACAGCCGCGACCTACTGCGCTTCTAACATCTCTCATGGGTTGCAGTCAAAAACAGCGTTGTTGCTTTTGCTGGTGCTCGTACAGGGAAGGCTCCGCAGAAAGCCGACATGATGAGCCTGTTACTTCACTGGGAAGTGAAATGCCTTTGTTCTGACTCCGCCAACACACTTAAGATTACTAACGAGGAAATAAGGTGGAAAAAATGCAGTCTCTCACGTGATAGAGACTGCAGTCTCTCGCGTGGTTAACTGCTTTGCATCAACGTCGGAGCACATTCTAGAGACTGAACCTCGTTGCAAGATCTCGTCAGGCCAAAACAACCACCCGTCCTCAGCGTTGCACTGGCCGTAGAGTGCTACGTCCAGGACTAGTACTTTCCGCCCTCATATTTACAACAGGTTGCGCACCGCGCCGAAGGATGGCGCTACGGTTCCAAACACAAGCCAGTTGCCCGCGGACGCGCGGATTGCGCATTGTGCATGGCGTTCTCGCTCCACTCCACGGTGGAAGAATATTCTAATCTCTCACGTAACGAAGTCTGTGCGTGCACAACTCGCGCTGGAGGACTGCGCGTAAAGCGTGGGTTCCTTCGCGCCGCGCGGTGCACGCCGACCACTAAACTAGCACGTTCCTGTTGACTCATGCGCACCTTCGGCGCAGCGCAGCTCGTGGGCACCAGGGCGCAGACGGAATTAAAAGTTCGTTTACGTTCGGCTGCGTGTGCTCCCTGAAATCTGGCGTCAAGGTCCCCCTGCACGCTTATAACGGAAGCTGACAACATTTGATGCTTAAAAAAAATGGAGGAGGCCCTTAGGTTCCGCCTTAAAGGTATGTCGATATAGAGTAATGAGTTATTTCCCATACATGCTGAAGGTTATTGTCGACTTTATATTTGTGGATCCCTCGGAGTCCTCACAGCCCTCGTGGCGCTCAGGTGCAGCGGTTTACCGACACGCCATTGCTCTGCGATAGCAGGTGCTCCCAGAGGTGTACTTTGTGCGACCCAGGATGCTCTTACTGGACGACCAATCATTAAATCAACTGCCACCTGCCACACTGGGCAATTTATTTATTTATTTACAATATACTGCCGGCCTCAGTTTGAGGCCTTTGGCAGGAGTGGGCATATGAGTAATACATCAAGGAAATGAACATAACAAGAAAGCATCACAAGAATATAAGTGAGAAGAAGAGACGAAATTATATGCAATATGCTCACTGTCCAGTGGGGAGGTTGTGATGATGCCGCAAGGTCACGTGACCTAGTTGACCCACCTGCCTCCTATAGGTTGCTCTCTGGAGACCACCTATCAGAGCCATGCCTGTGATTTTTCGATCACAACGCCGACACCGGATTTTCTGGACAACAGGGCCTTTAACCCTATCCCGTTAAAAATCCACTATACCATGATACCAGGGCATACTTTTGGTTAAGGAACGAAAAACGTTATCATCGTATATCTGGTGCTAATAAAACAGCCATACATGGCCCTCGTGGCTTTTTGTTTCAAGTGGGTAAGGCTGAGTATGTGCATACGGTTTTTGTGTCTTTCGAATGTTGAAGACTAAACGGTGTTTCCGTGCCCAAGAATCTCAATATTGCGAACAGAGAGGTTCAGCAAGCTTACTACATCAATATTTTCTAGAGTAGACTCACTACTTTTACCAGAACTGAAGTTGAAACACTGGTAGAGTCGCGTCTTGGGCATATCCCACGCCGTCGCTAAACTCGGATCGGAAATGAGAAGAGCTATTCTCACCAAGTGCGCACGTGCACTCGGAACGCGGCCCGTCAGTTTGTCTTCAAGCTCTGTAGCACTCGCGCCATCTGAAGCCCAGAGGTGGAAACCTCTGTTTTCCCGGCCACCACCAGGCGCTCGCATTCAGCGCGCGCACTTTTAAATACCAGCTAAGCGCAACAGCAGCTGGAGACCCCTGTATTCGCCGAGCGCTTGCAAAATGCAACGGCTTTTGTGGAGAAATCGGTGACTGCAGGGGTTTCCTGACTGGTAGTTATCGACAGACAACGCTGTAGCCCCTGAACACGAGGAAACGAATGGCAGTTGAAGTTTGCATTCGTCCGTTGCCCTGAAGTCCTTTATTTTTTTTATGACCTAGCCTCCTATCATGCTAAGGATTGTGGATTTCAATTGGGGCTGTTCAAGTTCCCTTTTACACGTACAAAACAATTTTATTACTTACCGTATTTACTCGCATAATCCTCGCACTTTTTTTCGCAGAAAATCGGTGCGAAGTTAGGGGGTGCGATAATTACGCGGGGAAAATTTTTGAACAATGCTTTGGAGTGCTGAAAGCAAATGTAAATAGGCTGTGAACCGGGGTTCTCAAGCCAGCTATTGTAAATTTAACCAAAACTTCAATTGCAAGCAGGACTTTGATAGTGCATGCACTTTTCCTTAGTTCTGTCGAGTGATGTTGGGGATGCGATGATTATGCGAGGAAAAAAAAATTCCAATTTTCGATAGGCAATGTGGGGGGTGCGAGCATTATGCGAGTGCGAGCATTATGCGAGTAAATACGGTAAATCAGTTCACGGCACCGTGGGTTGCGCCTACAACTACAACTGCAATGCTGAGAGTTTTGTGTACATAAAAAAAAAATTCGAATATATATCTGGGAAACTTGTCACGGAACATCCAGTTTAATCCACCCTTCGTTGAGGAGAACCCTTCGTGCACAGATGACTTATCACTTTTTTATTTTTATCGGCTAGCAACTTCCACAACACGCCACCATTGGATGAGGGAGTGCGCAGTGTTGGCATCGCCCAGATAGAATACCGGGGAGAATATTCATGAATTCTGTGCACGTATTGCAAGTATTGTGTAAATATTTCTTTATTCCTGATAATAACTCGCAAAAAAAGTGGCAGTGGCTTAGCTCGGCTATGCCAGGATATACGTAGCGAATGCGACACAGCTGGCGAAGCGAGCGGAGGCGAGCGCAACGACGAGGCAAGCGGTGTGACGTCATACCAAACGGCGGCTCCGCGGCGAGGCGCGTGGTGTGACGTCATGCCGGATGGCGCGGCAAGCGCGCGGTGTCCGCCAGTTGCGGCGGTTGCTAGGCAACGGCTCAAGGTCGGTCTCTGTGCCTCCTCGGAGCACCGCCAAAGCGAAATCGCAAGTTCGTGGCCAATGTAGCTTTCGCTACAAAACATTCGGAAAAGATTTAAAGTATGCAGGAGAGGATAAACTCTGGTACCAGTGGTCCAGAGATGGCCGATGTGATCCTGAAAATGTTGCATGGTGTTAAAGGCATTGCGCTGCTGCGGCACCACTATTCGGACGGTAAGAATGTAGTAAAAAGCAGGATATGCGAAATGAAACATTCTAGTACCGGGAGCATAATTGCCAGTAAAGGCTGTGTAGCACTATTAGTGGTTCTTCTAATTTAAAAAATAAGGGGAAAAAAGCGGCTGATATTTCTGTACCCCAATTATATTTTTAAACAGCCTCTATGAAATGCATTGATATTTTATGCTCTTGAGTGCAAGATTGCAAGAACAGGTTTTGGGATCGTCGCCCTGCGCCGATCAGTTCAATGGATGAAAGACGTTATTGTGATAATAAATTCGCATTAGCCACTCGAGTTGGGAATTTTTCTATCACAGTGGAACTTTTTTAAGGAAGGAGCTCGTGATCATACTTTAGGCCAAAAAACAAGCTAACACTACTGCACTGAGCAGCATAGCATTCTGGAAACTTGGCAGCCTTTGCAAAACAAAGTTCGCCTAGCCATTTTCGTGTGACTTCTCAGCATCATTGATGTAAACACACAAATTTATTCCTTTAGACAAGGTCTCTTCGTTGTGTATCTTAGTGAATAATGAGTTCAAAAAATGCCCTTAACCCGCCAGAATGTTATGCAACTGCTCATACGCTTTAAAAGTTGCTATTATAGTATCACCATGACATAGATTTGTCCTCGGAAGAAACTGAGCTCTCTAACCTAACTTCATATGAAATATATTTTAGTGTTTCGTATAAAGTGGCCTCATCGCTTTCCTCCACCTTAGCTTACCTGTCGAACGCAGTTACACATTGATGTCCGACTTTGTTTTCAGGAGGAGAGAATTTTTTTTTTCGAGCATGACTAGACCCTAGCTCAGCTTCAGAGGAACTATCAACATCAGCTTCTGAGCGACGAACGAGAAGATGTGGCGCTTCGTCCTGTTACCTTCCTATGTGTCTCGTTTGTTTTTTGCGCCTAAAAACTATTTAATTATGAACCAAAGCCAACTAGCCCAGCAGAAAGTGCTCTTAGAAGATGTGCGCGAGGAGTGCTCGAGTGTGCAAATGTGCGAGCGAGATGTACTAACATGTCACCGTGTATTTTGTTTGTTTGTTTATAAGGATTTAACGTCCCGAAGCAACTAAGGCTATGAGGGACGCCGTAGTGAAGGTCTCCGGAAATTTTGACCACCTGGGGTTCTTTAACGTGCACTGACATCGCACTACACACGGGCCTCTAGAATTTCGCCTTCATCGAAATTCAGCAGCCGCGGCCGGAATCGAACCCGCGTCTTTCGGGTCAGCAGCCGAGCGCCGTAACCACTGAGCCACCGTGGCGGGGCCTGTGTATTTTAGATCTGTAAATAAGTTTTCTTTGTAAATATAACCTTTAGTTTTTCCGATGTGCGTTCATTTCTCCATCAGTTTGTGAGTCTCTTAGGGTGTATTGTTCTCTTTCGGGCATTTTATGCTTGTATATTTGTTTGCCTGTTTTTTGATTAGCATGACATTGCTGTTTTCACTTTGTTTGCTTTCGTGCTTTTTGTTCTTTTGTATTTTTGGCCACCACTCCCTGTATAACACTTTTTATGAGTTTTAGGGCAAAGAAAATCAAAAACAAAGGAAACCTCTTCAGAAGATTTTTCATGCTGAAGAAAACAGCTTCCACCAGGAGAAAAGATATGTAATTTGAGTTTTTCCTTTTGATCGGAACTGCATATTAATTTTAGTTTTCGTGTCACCTTTTTTACGCGCTATGATTACCGCCTGGTTCTGAAGGTAACTACTATGGATGCAACCAGCTATAGAAGTTTGTCTTTCCTGTCCGTAGGAGAGCTGGGCCGTCTTCGTGTGCTTTTCGGCTTGAAAAGTTGGTAAACGTTTGACAAAGTAGGCTGATCTCAAACGCGATACCAAACTCTTCTCACGGCTATGACTGTTCACATGACCACTTTGTATGAAGTCTTGTGTCTAAGTACTCAGTCAAATTTATATTTCTGATAAACCGACTTTAGATATCAGTGAAAGCAGCTTATTGCTCCGTCAATGTGTCAATTCCTTTCTAAAACTGCTCTGTTTGCGGTGCATCAAAGGGTCGACATGACTCTTATAAGCGTGCAAAGGCATGCTTCATACCCCGGGTATATATCTACACAAAAATTCATTCAGTGTGTGTGCTTGTTCCAGGTTCTTTCTGAATCCCTAGTGTGTGATGCACGAGGCGTCGCTTCCTTGCAGGGCCGGCCTCAACGCGCCATGTTCCCCATGCTGCAGAGGGTTCGGGCGCGCCTGTTTCAACAGGCGTGTTTAGATCATGTGACCCTCCCAGAAGACGAGTTCCTGCCGCGGTGGAGCACCCGCTTCATCGCCGCCAGCGGGGGCCGCGTGACGGTGCGGCTCCTGCCGTATTGAGTGTGTGGTGCGCGGTGTCGGTGCGCGTTCATCGTATTTAGTGAGCGTGCTTCCCCCCGCGATGCCTGGACATTATGGACCCTTTGAACATTCTGTGCTGTGAATGATTTTGTGTGAACGGCGACAGCAGTCGCCGTCGCGTTCTTGTTTCATAGCTTGTTTGTACCGAGCGACACTAGTCGCTGCCTTGTTGTTTTTGTCTTTGTGAGGGACTATGGTCCCTTTGTATGAATAATCAGTCCAATAAACTTCTCTTCAAGGCTTAAACACTATTAACTTCGTAATTAACTTCACGCTTGGAGTCAGTTTTTCTTGTCCCTCCTACTCTCACAAGGGTCGCCTTGAGAAGGCAATGCGGACAAACTGAAGTTGGTCTTTATCAAGAAATTTACGCGTCCTAGTGACAAACGCTAATTTCGGTGACAACAAACGTTTTATTCGCTAGGAAAGGTCGAAGAATGAAAAAGCTCAGGGGGCACTTTGGCTCTCTAAAGTGCTGCACGACGGAAGCGTTTCCTGGCGCACTGTTTGTTTCTTTTTATTTTTTTTTATTTTTCATATTTTATATTATTATTTTATAATTTATTTTTGTTTCTTTCTTCTTTTTTATTCTTTATTTTCTTTAGTTTTTCTTTTATTTATGAAACCCATGCTTTCACTAGATGCGCATTTATTCATGCTCAAAGCTTGAGCCTTCGTGGCGGGGTGGTAGCGTCTCCACTTCAAATGCCAGAGGCCCTGGTTCGATTCCCAGCCTCGACACAGTTCTTTTTTAAGTAGTGACGCCGAAACACGGACACACTTGCTAACATTGCTTGGTCACGACAGTATGAGGCATTAAAGGCTATCGCCTTAATATACGTGTTATGAACTTCGCTGAACTTTATGATGCGTGATTCAGTCTCCAGTCCAGGGTGTGCGGCGCCAGGTAGCTATTTTGACATGTGCACCTGTCCCCGGTCGAAGGGTTACCAAATTCGTGGAACCGCGGACGCACGACGGAGGCGCGGTGGCTGCTCTATTGTTGCCAGCGGCACCGCCGCCAGAGTGCTCGTTCCGTCTCCGTCTTGCCTTCCTACCACAGATGTCTTTCCAGCACGCAGCTTTGTGCAGTGTTCAGTGTTTGAATGCCTGCAGTCGTCATTTTGTGGCCAGTGGACGTTTTTATGCAAAGCATATTAACGTAGGTTTCGGGCCTTCGCGCGACGCCCGGCGGTGGCCACCAGTGACCCTGAAGTGGGGTCACGTGACATGACGTCACGTGATGACGTCACACCGGCTGCAGATGGTGCCTCATATCGCGCCGTCGGACGTCGCCCGGCGGAGGCCTCCACGCTTCGGTTCGCGCCGTCGCTCGCGACGCGGCGGCGACGCCACCATCGCTGCATCACGTGATATGTTTGGTTTGGTTTGGTTTATGGGGTTTAACGTCCCAAAGCGACTAAGGCTATGAGAGACGCCGTAGTGGAGGGCTCCGGAAATTTCGACCACCTGGGGTTCTTTAACGTGCACTGACATCGCACAGTACACGGGCCTCTAGAATTTCTCCTCCAAAGAAATTCCAGCCGCCGCGGCCGGGATCGAACCAGCGTCTTTCGGGTCAGCAGCCGAGCACCATAACCGCTGAGCCACCGCGGCGGCACGTGATATGTGACGTCACGCCAGGGATGAAGCGGCTCGCGCCCGCCGTCGCGTCAGTCTCTGTGCCCGCAACCGCGCCAGCGTCTTTGCGCCGGGCGTGTATGCGGTCAAGATGCCTCCAAACGCTAAGGACGTTAATAATAGGAATGCAAAACGAAGGCTGCAGCGTGCTACGGAAACCGATGAAGAACGCGAAGAATGAGTGACGTGCAAACCAAGAGTCATGCATTTACGGACCATAAGAGTGTGTTTGTCGGGCTGCAAAGAATAAAGTACGACGATTAACCTAAAACCACGTCTCCGTTACTTAGCCCCATCCACACTGAGGCAGCTGCTTAACATGCTTCGCATCCACTGGGCTTAACCTTGATAAGCCTCCAATTTTTTTTTTTGTGCCTTCTCATGTCCCTACGTGTCAGTCATTCGCTCTGCTCATGTACATAGCTTACTGTGAGGACGCAGGTGTACGATGGCCGATCGGTACGCGATGCGGCGCCAATGGGTCGTTTGAGCTTTGGGTTCTCAGAAGAGGCCCCTGGTTAGGCTGTGGTTGTCACTGGGAGCTTGACCCACCAGCGACAGCTTTCTTCTTTGTTTATAAAGAACCTTGAGTGATTGTTCCCGTGGCATACGTGTGTCCCGTATGCACGTGTGCGGAAAGGAAACATAGGGGAAGGCAGGGGTTCGGAATGCAGTGAATTCAGTACTGTTTGTATACGTGCTCGGAACCCCTGTTTTCCGAAGTATTTGGTTAGTCGATATCCTTCCCCAGTCTTTAATTAGCTGACGAAAACTTTATTTTCCTTCCCTAAGCATCCATAGGTGAGAAGTGCGCCTTATTGCTTATTGGTTTCTGTCCCCGCCGAGGGCGGAGACAGAGTGCTTAAATCTAAGCGCTCTGGGTTAAGTCGGGGCTGATTTCGTCTAATCAACGGTTCAGTCATGCTGTAAATAGTGTTATCCTTGCTCGTTTCTTCTTGTTTATTTATGTGTAAATAAATAGTTAACCTTCTTTTCCTGCCGTCGAGTAATGTGAATGTTTCCGAGTCCGAACCCGCAATACATCAAGAAACCCGATTTCATTATCAACAAGTGCTTCCTCAAATGCTCACTTCTCTATTGTGCGGCAATAGGCTTCGTCCTTACTATGTATTCTTTAATGGAGTACTGAGGTGCCTCCCTTCATCAGCTACCCTCCGTAAAAATTGGTCCGCTGGCTCTTCTTGCGATGTTGACCTTAATCCGACAGCAAACGACGTTTTTATAAGCGAGAAATATTGAATTTAAGAAACTTTGGTGAGGTTCAAATCTTCTAAACCTAGTTATAGACCAGATTTTTTTTACCCTCGCACGCAAGCTGCGGGCGCGCTCCTACTCTCGACTGTCGGCGCGCGCGGCCCGAGGGACTGCGGGTCGCGCCGGCGCCGCGCGTAGAACGTGTGTTTACGTGTTCGCTTATGCCGTTGTTGTGCTCCATCAGCTAACGTATGAGGGTGTGTGCTGTGCGTCACTACTCACATTTTCCCTTTTCCAGACAGTACTGCGGTTATCTTGCGCGCAGTTACTCGTTACCGTGACCTCCGAGGGTAGTCGACCAGGTAGTGTACGGAATGGAAACCGGCACTTCTAAGCAGATTTCTGCGCTGTCGTGTCGTTTGTTGTCGCCTTTTACGTGCGCTATCATCTATGATAATTTTATGCAACAGAATGTAGATCTATTGATTTGACTCAGTGGAGTAGTAACTGGATATGCGAGCTGCAGACTAGGTCGTCCCGACAAATCGCGTGTTTTCGATCCCCAGTACGTGTTCGGCATCCTTGCGCTGAGCTTGCTCTTGTTCCCATTAAACACATTTCATGCACAGGATTGTAAGCATAACCGCTACTAATTTCAGCTGCTTTCTCCGCACACCTGTCAGAGGGATCGGGGGGGGGGGGGGGGGGGGGGGGGGGGGGTAAAGGTTTATCTATAGTATCTTTCTGCTGTTGGTATCTACCTTAGTTTGGTTTGGTTTATTAAGGTTTTACGTCCCAAAGCGACTCAGGCTATGAGGGACGCCGTAGTGAAGGGCTCTGGAAATTTCGACCACTTGGAGTTCTTTAACGTGCACTGACATCGCACAGTACACGGGCCTCTAGAATTTCGCCTCCATCGAAATTCGGCCGCCGCGGCCGGGATCGAACCCGCGTCTTTCGGGCCAGTAGCCGAGAGCCGTAACCACTGAGCCACCGCGGCGGGGCGGTATCTACCTTAATCATAGGAAAATATGCGCGATTTTATTACATTTTCCACACGTAGCCAAACGGCTAGGCAACGCTCTCACACGCGGCGAGAGCTCCTGAATAAAATAACGTGACTTCGGACCTCAGAATTAGTGAAAGCTGGATTAGCTGCTCATACCCATTCAAGCTTTGATAAGTTAAATTAAAAATTGAGAGTACGTTTTTATGGACCAGGTTGCATAAACCATGACAAAATTTGTTTTCTGTTGGCGCTGCGACTCAGTTGAGCTCACAGCGGTAATTTGTTGATAAACTGGCGCACCACGCAGGCGACAAGAAAGCCCTGTTTGTGGAAGGGGGGGGGGGGGTGGCTTTATGGCCGGCAGGAAGGAATAAGAGTGCATGGAAATTGGAACTGCATGCTAGCCGCACACCTAATGCTTGATATTGAACAAAAAGTTTCTTTGCGGTGGAGCACCAAGACGGAAGCGATATAAGCACGAGCGCGTTCTAAGCGCCGGCACAATTAACGCGAATGTCAAACTAAATGTCATTAAAACGCATCGATGTTATCGCTTTGATAACGTAAATACTGTGGCTTGATACTGTGGCTTTGATACTGTGGCTTGGCTTCTGTCGTAAATACTTCCTGCGACACAGCCACGCTGCGGAAGTATGCTCCACAATGGTTTCTTTAGCGCCCGAAGCGCGGCTATATGCAGGCGCCGCCGCGGAGCTGCCGCAGCCCCGCAGTCCTCAAAGAAACGCCCGCACCGCGGCGCGCCAGTCGGCGCAGAATGGCCGCGCCCGGGAGCGGCTCTGAATTCTGGTCTATACAGAGCGAAAGCTCTGTTCCGTTGCTTCGCAAGTCTAGCTTCTCGTTGCTGCTCGGTTCCAGCGGCTCGTTTAGCTCGCGTCCTCTGCAGTACACCTTCTCGTCAAGCTGTATACATTGGATGATCAGGCGCGGCTTGACGGCGACGCCGAAGGGTTGACACACTCGGTCTGGCGAGCGCCCCCATCCATGGCGAAGCAGAATGAGAAACCGCCGACGTAGCAGCTGTCACACCCTCTCCTAATCACATGATATCACAACAGTGAAGCCGGCTAGCGCCCGCAACTGCAGCTCTCCCAGCCTGCCCTGTCCTAATCACGTGGTACCACAGCGGCGGAGCCCACGAGCACGCGCAGGCGTGCCGCTGCTTGGCGAGTCACGTTGTTCGCCTGCGCTCTGAGGCCTCAAGGTCAAACGTCCATCAAGACTGACCTGTGGAGCCGTAAACAAATAGAGCCGCTCTAAAAATTCCCGCTTGCCGGTTAAAACTGGTTGCGTCCTTACCGAAAAAGTTGACTTGCCACCGTTTCGAAGTGAACGCCATTGCAGCGTAGCGTTTGGGATCCCTACAAAATCTTTGTTCACGCATGCATTTTACTTGCGAAGTCAGCCGTTGATAGCGACTCCTGTATCTCATTTTTTTGCCTTTATCTATTAGTGCAGTAGAGAGCTTTGCTACAGCAGCGGACGCTGTAGGTCTGTTCACATGTTCTGTTTTTATATGACAATGCCGGCTCTAAGCGCCTTGATTTTATGGATTAAAAAATTCGCTGTGGCTTAGCTTGGTTAAGCCCGGTAATTGCGAAAGCAATATCCGTACCTACGCCATGGTACAGCTGGTAGTGTAGCTGGTGGTGGTGCTTCTGGTTAGACTTGTGGTGATGCAGCGGTTATACAATCCAATCCAAACCAATCCATTCCAATCCAATCCAATCTAATCTAATCAAATCCAATCCAGTCCAATCCAATCTAATCCAATCTAATGCAATCAAGGTCAAATGAAGGTTAATGGTGGTCACCGCCGCGGCACGATGGTGGTCACGGGCCGCGGCACGGCAAAGGCGTGAAAGTGCAAGTAGTATTGCTTTCGCAATAAAACTCGTCGCTGTCTTTGGGCTCTTCTTCGGGCGTCAAGACGCGGGCGTCAAGCATTCCCCGCCTTCCCCCGGGCCTTGTGCCTTTTGTCCTCCGGCCAGCGCATCTGTCAATCTTGCGGGGTTGGCTTGATCAGCTGACTGCTTGTCGGCGTACAAATAAAGATGACGGCCCTGCTGTCGGCCTTCAGTCACCGAATGAGCCTTGCCCCCCGAAGCCCGATGATTGCTGTCGCCATACGGTCTCTTGCTCAAGCGCCTCCGAGGTTCCACAAAGGGAAGATGTCGCCGTAGATAGCGGCCCTCCGGAGACGCGCAGCGCACTGTGACAGTTTGTACCATTCTGCAAATTTGTAGCTTCTTTTGCCGGCCTTCAAAAGAAGCTCACAAAATACAACTACCACATGTCATTGGTGCTACTTCAAAGATCCCAAGTATGAAAAACCTGTCCCCCCCCCCTCCCTTCGTTTCGACGCGGCCGACCATCTTCATCACCGAATTAAAGAGTTAACTGCGCGAAAGGATTAGGACACCAGGGAGACACATTCACGACACTTTGAAGTGCAGACCGGGACTGACATGTAGCTACCGCAATCAAACTTGCACAAGAGATCGCCGCATCCGGTCTTGCTTGGGCAGAAAGGAAAGAGCCCGTGGTTCTAGAAATATTTTGCAAAAGGATTTGCCGGGCTAGTTGATTCATTTCTGAATTAAAGAGTTAACTGCGCGAAAGAGTTAGGTTCCTTTCTGCCCAAGCAAGACCGGATGCGTCGATTTCTTGTGCAAGTTTGGTTGCGGTAGCTGCATGTCCGTCCCGGTCTGCGCTTCTAAGTGTCGTGAATGTGTCTCCCTGGTGCCCTAACCCTTTCGCGCAGTTAACTCTAATTCAGAAATGAAACAACTAGCCCGGCAAATCCTTTTACTTCATGACCTCGCGTCAAGACGGCACCGGCTGGACGAGGAGGGAAGTCTCCCTCATGAGGGAAGCGGAAGCAGTGACGGGAGCGCCACCTCGAAGGCTGCGAGCCGGTAAGACCATGAGGGTCTCTTCGGGATCCGGCCAGCGTCACGAGCGGTTGCAGCCGCACGCTCTCGTCACCTTCCGCGACAGGCGCACGGAGATCCGTCCTGCGTTGCCGCTGGACTTCTGGTTACAGGCAGCGAAGCGAGCGCAGCAAACGTGCGCTCTCGTCACCTCCCCCAGAAATGCTCGGGGATGGCTTTGCCCCAAAGACTGCGGTGCACACGGGAAGACCCGGCCGTGATTGTCGGCGCGTACAAACGTTCGCCACCGATACGTCCTAAGTCGCGCCCCTGCCCCAGCCGGTAAGTCGCAAGCCCTCCTTACGTAGCCTTCTACTTCCGAGGAATGCCTCGTTGATGTTGTGTAACTAGCTGGCCCGCTCTGTACATTAATTGAAGGTGCAATAAACTGCATATGAGTGTGCATGTTTTGTCGTCCCTCCCTTTGTTCCCTTGAGCTCGAACCCCTCCGCGGTTAGCGAGCGGAAACGCTGCATCCGTGGAGTGGGAGTGCGGAAGGCTGTCCCCCCTATACATCCACAAAAGACGCGTATGAGCAAAATGCACTCTTCACCGGAGCGCTGTCCCCGACGGAACTTCATGCATTCACTGGGCGAGAGATGCGTACCAACAGCTCGCCCGTGGTAGCTTTTGTGCTGCGGGGGCGGTTTTCTAAGGCCAGTATTAGAGGTGTGTAATTGCACCTTGGTGCAAGACATTTAGCCGGTTGTTTTTAACACAATCTACAACTCTTTAATTGACATTCATTTTCTGAAGGCAATATTTAAAAAGTAAGGTAATTAATTACCTTACTAATTAGCATCGAAGAGGAAACAAAAGAGTGCAGGATAGAACACGCAGCACTCAAGAGCATTAAGTTGGTTTTACTCGGTACGATAGTCTGTCCTTTTTAGAACTCTAGGAAATTTTAGATGGGACACCCGATGTATCAAACACCTGTAGAATGCCGCATAACACCACAATAAGGAATGTTTTCAAAAACGTTTCAAAGAAAAATTATCTACATTCACATCTAATAACTCCAATAAGCAATTTTTTCTGTCTCTAGTCTTAAAACAGAACTTGTTAATGATGATGGAAGATGCTTTCTGCCAGCTTCACTGGCTCAAAATTCTTGAGTGAGGTGAAGACTACCCGTGAGTACGCGACATCTTCAGTCTTCTTCTGTGACCGGGACTGCAATTTTTCTAAGCACACCTGTGTTGCCATCCAGCTGGATGTAGTCACCTGGGGACAAGAAAGAATGTTACAGTGACGTAACAGCTCTAAGCAAATAGTCAAGAAAAAAAGTTACACAGTAAAGTTTTCTTAAAACAAACAGTAAGCGGTTAAGCGGTCTTTGCGTTCAGGGTACACAAATAGGTGGAAACAAATTCAGAAATTAATTGCCCTCGCCTATCTCCTGAGTATTCAAAACTAGTCAACTTCCTCACGGACACACTTTTCTTTGTCAGAAATGGTACCAAAATAGTCATTTATTACCAGCGCTGCATATCTCAGCAAACCACGAAAATGCTTTGGACGAACCATACTTGCCTTAAAGCCAACACAATTCGAAAAAACACACGACAAGCTGCCGTCGTCACCATCCATAAATGACAGCTGGCTAATGACGAGCCTTGCTTGTACAAGTCTGCCAGGAAGATAATAAACTTCGCAGTGACCATCCATGTTTGTACTAGAAGCTAAAAAGGAGTTCGTCGTCCTGGGTTGCTTCATTTGGTAAAATTGTCGTAGCAAGCTGTCTTCAGATGTACGTCCTTCAAATTTCGAACTCAAAGTAGTTACATGTGCAGAGAGTGACGTTTCGCGCGAATTTTTTCTAGAGCTGTGCGAATATCCGAAATTTCAAAAATAAATCCAATATGTTTATTATTCGGCTCATATTCGTATTCGAGAAATTGATATGCGAGAATTCACGAATATTCGAAATTTTCCAATTATTCGCAAAGTTCAGAACATTCGGCAGCAATAGAAAACCATGACGACTTTCGTAAATCCGATCATGGCAAAACGAGAATATCTTGGCAAAATATCTGAACATCGAGTTTAAGTGCCAACAAAACGGTGCAAAGGCGCCCTCTCCACTTTCTTCTCCGTCGTTCATCGCGTAGGTCGGTCACATCCGGACGCTTATCGCTTGGACCTCAAGCGAAACTCCGCAAAATGGGCTTTCTCACAATCGATGAGCACAAGATGGCCGACCGCCACCTTTGAACAATCGCAACGCGATACGCGCGTTTTGTATGTTTCTCCGTCCGTCCGTCCGTCCGTCCGTCCGTCCGTCCGTCCGTCCGTCCGTCCGTCCGTCCGTCCGTCCGTCCGTCCGTCCGTCCGTCCGTCCGTCCGTCCGTCCGTCCGTCCGTCCGTCCGTCCGTCCGTCCGTCCGTCCGTCTGTCTGTCTGTCTGTCTGTCTGTCTGTCTGTCTGTCTGTCTGTCTGTCTGTCTGTCTGTCTGTCTGTCTGTCTGTCTGTCTGTCTGTCTGTCTGTCTGTCTGTCTGTCTGTCTGTCTGTCTGTCTGTCTGTCTGTCTGTCTGTCTGTCTGTCTGTCTGTCTGTCTGTTGGTTCGTTCGCTGGTTCGTTCGTTCATTCCCTCCAATATGCGTTACACACCTAACGCCCACATCCGTGGCACTTGTTCTGTCACCCTAGGAACTCTTCTAGCATATGCACCGCCACCTCGTTTTCGTCAACCCTGATGTGCGAGAATACCTATTTGCGAAAGTTCGCATGGGGCTCCCGAAAGGGGGTAGAGTCGAGATTTCACCGGTAGGGCAACTGACCGTGAATTAAAACTTGGGATGCACTCAAACTCTACCTCAAGAACGAAACGCGATACCGCCTGCTCTTAATACCATCCAAATGACGGCATCACTCCGCACTGCTCCTAGAGGCCCCGTGCGCAGTGGAAACTTTCGACTCCACTTGCTCAAGGACGAACGGCGGCGTCACACTCACAGCGCTCCTGGTGACCTCCACGAGAAGTGAAAAGCTTGCGCAAGGTTTTTCCCACACTAACGACGTGACGGAGCCACGGCAGCAACGGCTGCCTTAGGGCCCATTCACACTTGCGAGTCGCAAACGGCACGCGACCAGCAATCGCTTGCGACCAGGCAGCAGCTCGACAACACTATTGTTCACACTTGCAAGCATGACCAGCGGGTAGCCTTCTCGTTATATTCTCGTTTGAAGCGAAAACTCTCGGGAATGACGTTGTTCGCGCGCTTTCGAGAGTTTCGTCTGCTTTGGCCCCACCTTCCGTACTCGGGCTCAGTCCTCTAAACAGCTATTCACAATGCAGTACAACGACCCGAGCGAAGATGAGGATGTCGCGACGGTTTTGATGTGCACCGCGGTGACAGAAGCGCGCTTCTCTGTAGGGCCGGCCTACCAGCCTGCAGTATGCCGGCAGCCGGCGTCAGAAAAATACGCCAATATTGCTTGTTCGCGTTCATATATACCAAGCCATTAGGTAGGGGAATGTAAAAAATTAATCATCTTTTAATATCGCTGGCCAATACCGAGTTGCTGGTAGAAGTGATAACTGCGAAACAAGCAAATTTCTTCCCATAGCCGCTTTGCTGCGGCTGCCCAGTGCGGCTGAACTGCTGTCTGCTAGACCGCTGCTGAAGGCGTCGCGGAAATCGGCATGTCTTGATATTATCGTGAGACGAGGTTCCCAATAACGCGGTGACGAAAGCAGCATATTAATTACTAGCGCAGGCCAGCATTCGAAGCGCCCTCAGCTGCGGCATCGATATGAAACCGGCTAGGCTTAGCGACGACTAGGGCAGCCAGCTGAGAGCAGCGTAGGTCGTCGCCCGGCGCACCCGCGAACGGTGTCGTTGCCGGAAGCTTGGCTCGCTCGCTGATTAGTTCAGCGGTTTGCAACTCGCAGTCGCAAGGCTGGAAAATCGAGCAGCGAGCGACTGGCCTGTGACTGTCGCGTTTCGACCAGCGCGACCGTTTGCGACTGTCGCTTTTCGACCAAAACGGCCGCGCGACCTCTGGGACTCGCAAGTGCGAACGGGCTTTTGAGACTGTGGCAACGCCGGCGACGACACGACTTTTCCACCCCAAGAGCACCTTAAAAGGAAACTTCATCACTTTTTCAGAATTTCACCATATTCAAAGATTCAAATCTATATAGGCTGTAGGTGAAGCACGCCAAGTGTTTTTGCACTAAAGAGTTTAAAATAGCGACGTAATCAACGGTTTAATTTTGCGCTTCTCAAAGCATCGGGGGAGTGCGGGAAAGTTCAGTGTGACGTCACGGAAGGTATGGCTTCTAATTCCGCTGCCGTCACCTACAGCCTGCAGTGCCTCGTTGGATGCTGCTGAAGAACACTAGGCGGGCTTTGCCTTTTGTGGCTTTCGCTTTTTCCTTCAAAGCAGGCATTTATGCGCTCCAAATGTACTGGCACCTTCGAAGATGCCATCATGCGCCCCCCACTTGCCGTTGTGCGTTGCTGAGAAGCTTGAAGGTCGGCGTGATTTTAATCGGCAATTACGTCACCATTTCAAATGCTAGCCCAAAAGGACTTTGCATGTTTTACCTGCAAGTTTCACACATTCGACCATTTCTCATAGATTTCTAAAACACATGCAGTTGCCGTTTAACGCAGTGCTGTTAAAAGCCGCCTACTTAATAGTGAAATAAATCCCCGCGCATCTCTTCCGTGCGCGTAACTGCAGCCGTGATGATGATAGCGTATAGTTTCGATGTCTGAGCTTCGCCGCCAGCCCGAGGCGACAGCGGCAACGGGCCGTTCATTGCCGTCCAACCCCAGCTGCGCGCCACTTCAGGCACTGATCAGTGCGTCCCTGGTCACTTTTTTTCTTTAAGACATAGTCCCGTAATTCCGGCGTTCGCCTCACTTCCTCGTTGTTGGTTCCTCCGGCACGCCAAAACAGCGCGCTCATCACAGGCTTTTCGATGTTTGTGGGGTGGATCCTCCTTACATGGCTTCAGTGCATTTTCGAATTTCCGGCATATTTTTTTTTCGCAGAGTGGAAAGGGCGAGGGGGGCATCTAAAAGCTCGACCTTCGGGTAATACCAGTTGTGTCATTCACGAATTTTATTTTGTTACTCATTTTGCAAGGCACAGTTAAGGTTGCACACTCTTATGCTGTCTAGGGAAGTAGCATACATTTCTGTGCATGTCTCGCTTTTATTTGCTGTGGGGCCGAATCAGTCTCGGTTTGTTCATTGCAGTTGTGAAAGTCATACATTACTTTAGAAAAATCTCAACAACAACATTTGCCCATTTATGTTCTCCATTTTTTCATACAGAAGAGATATTCGATATTCGGAAGCATTTTCTCTCTAGATTCGTATTCGATTCGTATTCGAAAATTTCTCTACATTCGTATTCGATTCGTATGCGAAAATTTCAGCATTCGCACACCACTGTAAAATATAAAGCCATAACAATTCAGAATCTTTCTTTTCGAGGAATGTAAATGTGTAAATTTCAAACAACGTACCAAGAATGAATTCTGTATTTGCCTTTATCATACGTACCACTCGCAAGCATAGTTGTGATACCGTCGATCCCGACGACACACGGAAGACCGTACTCCCGAGCAACGACAGCACCTGAAAGGAATAACAGAAGAGAAGTTATTGTTTTCCGCGTGGTTTTAATAATCAGAAATAGCAAAGCAACACAAGCTTATCAAGAAATAACAAATAAGGGAAATAGTTTTCTGAGAGGAGTATTGTAACTTGGTTTATGGTTTATAGGGGCTTAACGTCCCAGAGCGACTCAGGTCATGAGGGACGCCGTAGTGAAGGGCTCCAGAAATTTCGATCACCTAGGGCTCTTCAACGTGCATCACAGATTTGAAAACGTATCTTTTTAACAGATTTTTTTTATTCTTGAAGGCTATACTGAAGAGAACTCCATTCAACAGTTTTTCTCAGTAAAAATTAATTATTTGCTCTTTCTGGCTGTGTTGACGTTTGTCGGGCAGGAAAAGACGCATTTATCTTAAAATTATTGGGCTTAAAATTTTTCTGTCGAGCATTTCGAACCCGTGACCTCCTTACCGAAACCCCTCCTTACCACAATTTTGAAATGAATAACGGCGTAGCACAGCCTTCAGGAATTCGCGGGAAAATCGGTGTCGACACACGCATTTTACATGCGAAATCCACCGGTGATGGCGTCACTTGTATTTAGTTTCCCAATTGTTCCTAGTTTATAAGCGCTCCATTTTCTGTCCTCATCATCATCAGCCTGACTACGCTCACTACAGGACAAAGGCCTCTCCCATGTCTCTCCAATTAATTCTGTCCCTTGCCAGCTGCGGCCACCGTATCCCCGCAAACTTCTTAATCTCATCCGCCCACCTAACTTTCTGCCGCCCCCTACGCATGCATTTTCTTGGAATCCACTCCGTTACCACTAAGGACGAGCAGTTGTCCTCCCTTCACATTACATGCCCTGCCCAAGCCCATTTCTTCCTCTTGATTTCGATCATTGACCCGCGTTTTTTCTCTCACCCACTCCGCCCTCTTCCGATTTTTAACGTTACACCTATCATTTTTCTTCCCATAGCTTGCTGCGTTGACGTTAAGCTCAACCTTTTTCGTTAGCCTCCACACTTGTGCCCGATAGGTGAGTACCGGTAAGATATACCTGTTGTATACTTTTCTCTTCAGGGATATTGGTAAACTGCCATTCATGACCTGAGAAAACCTGACATATGCGCTCAACCCCCTTCTTATAGAGTAGAGGCGGTCATTTCTGATTAGAACGCGATAGCCTGTGCAGGCCTACTTATATCAGTATTCAGAATCCGTTTAACAAAACACGCGAAGCATAGCTTAAGCACAAGTCTACCACCAGCAAACGTCAATCTCGTCTTTCATTTCCTCATTCCAAAGGAGGTTGTAGTTTTTGTAGCTGAAATCATAAGCAGTTCTTACAAACAGGATAATTCCTGCGCTCAAAACGATCGCTTGACCACGCGTACAACTTACATCGAATTTCTGACAAGACTTGCCTCACGGCAACTCGAGGTCTTTTATTATGGAGTATCCATTGTAACTGAAATTGGATAGGTCTTTCACACTACTCTTATAGTTTTCTTCTTGGCCCACATCGTGAAAACTATTTCGGAAGGTGTATCTACGCTTTACAGCCTGACCAAGTTGACGGAAAGGACATTCTTATTTTATTTTGGAGCCTGCTTTTGACAGCTGAAGGCAAATTTTCTCATCTTTTGTTTCTTCAGTATTCTATGGGTGCCATGCATCCAGTATTAGGAATGAAGCTTTTAGAAGTCATTACATCGCATCAGCTTGTAGTGCATGCTAAAGGTGAGGCGAAAACCTTTCCGATTCTCTAATTGACCTAGAATTGAAAGGTGGGCAACGAACATAAAAAGTTGCGTCGAGGATTTCTAATAGCGAGGGAAGAATTTCAGCCTCGGCGAAGCGCGAATTATTCTTCTGAATTGTTATTATTATCAGGAATTATTATTCTTCTATGCGCGGCACGCTGGCTCTCAAGTTGGCGCTGACTCTGATTTCGATACAGGCCAACTGTCCTTTTCATGGGAACTTTGTTCCGCTTACTGTGTCTATTAACTGCTGAGGCTTATGTGACTGCACTTATCCATCGCTGGATGCACAATAAACTCACCGTGGGAGAGCGGACCACCGATTTCTGTGACGACTCCAGCCAGCAGAGGAAAGTACGGCGTCCAGCCGGTGTCCGTGGCTGTCGTAATCAGAATCTCGCCCTTCTGCACACCGACAAATGAAAGAGGCCATTTTACTTGTCGGCACAGCTTTTATTTCTCGTATATAGACTTTCTCTTGCAGTTTTCCTCTCTCGCACAAAGGCTTGCAAGTGTTCTTATTCCCCTAGTGCCCATACTCCAAGTCATTTTGAACAAACAAAAAAAAACATTTGTGAGCAACGTTCTTTCTCACGATTCTTCCTGTCTGGTGGCATTGAAATGAATAAAAAAATTGACCGACGACTACGATAGTCGGTAATGCGAAATTTGAGCGCAGCTCTTCACACGTGTTAGCAAGAAGTGGCCGGATTCTTTTCGAATAAAGAAAACAGGTTTAATTTAAGACTTAAGGATACAAGAATGAGATAACTGGATTACTGATACGTAGGAGGTTCGGCGGATCTGCTGAGTTGGGAGGGCCTCGCCGACGCGTCTCGTATCGTCGGCGCCTCTCGGTCATCTCTCCTCCCAAGCTGCAGCGGTGGGGCTTATATAGCCTGAGGAACGGTGGCCCCTCAGAACTGGCCAATCCAAGGCAGCGCTCGACGGCAGTCCGAAAGGACCAACCAGCGACCGTGCGGCCAACCGCTTCAAATCTTGCCGCGCGCGCTGGCGTCCGGGAGAGAAGGAAACGGCGCCTCGCTGTCTGGCCTCTTGTGACAAGTCCAGGCGTGTTGCTTGAAGATGCTTCTCCTTAGGACTCCGCTGCCGTAAGGCGCAGCATCGTGGATTGTCAAGGGGGACGCTCGTAGGAGAAAGTTGGGATGCGGGGCGCCTCGTGGTCGCTGAGCGGGAGCGTTAAATGTCCTGTGCTGGCGTGTTGGGACCGCGTGGCTCGTAAGAAATGTGAATGCTGACACACGCAACCTGCCACTGCTGAGAGGTGACATGTTACGTTCCTAACCACCCTCCTGGATCTTCCCGTGGCAGCTACCTTAGCATCTGCGCCACTCAATGCAGATACTTTCTTTTCGGGTTGCGAAAAAGCTACAGAGTGCGGTGAGATACTGCGGGAACACATCGGAAGTGATGACCTCCTCCCATTACGACCTGCAGAGCCTGAATTGCAGAATTTTTTTCTGCACTCGCACCGACTAGTTAAGGTGGCCATAAAAAAATCAGACAGGTTCGCCAAACATTCAAGATTCCGGCGGTAATTTTGGATGTCCACCGCAATTTGATTCATACTGTAAGCCGTGCGAACTAAAACCGTTTCTCCAGATTTTCTCGGCATGTTCGGCTGCTACTGATAGCTTTATAGAACATTTTCTTTTTCATCTTCGGAAGTTCTGTAGTGGTACTTTACGCTATGACCAATTTTTTTTTTTTTCACTTAACTTGAAGCGATCTGTTTCATTCCGGGTGACGCCGTCGTAAGAGAAAACCAAAGCAGTCATCAGGGTAAGAAAACGTCTTCGTAACCAAGACCCGGACCACTCACTCCAACCAACCGGCCTGCGTAGCATTGGGATGCACTTGCGCTGCTCTAGACTCGCCCAAGACGCCCATATTCAACACAAACTAATTGTCTTCCATCTGAGTCGCCATTTTCTATAAAGGCCTATAAAGGGCAAAATTTCTATAAAGGCCTCTACATACACATCACCCAGCGTGCGAAACTGTGCGCACATCCCGCCATGCATCTCACGCAGGGTTGCGGCCCCAAAAGCAAGTGTCTTCAAATTTCAACCGCTCATCAGGTAACCGCTAGAACTCTTACGTCATCTGCATTATCATCTTCAGCAGTCTGACAGAGCAGTACAAAGGTCTCTTCGACGAATCTACTATGAGGTGCACGAATCTACTATGAGGTGAGGTGCACAAATCACCGGCGGTTTGCGCAGCTGAAGCGAGGAATTCGAAACGAAAGAATTACATTTAGAATTTTACTTCGTTTCTTTCGTTATGATAGGCTTAAGCAACCAGAACGCACCAAAAAGTGTAATTCAGTGCCGCCGCTTTTTTTTTTAAATAGATACAATGATTGACACTACATCACCTGTATGAGGTGTGCTTCCTCGAATGTAGGCACCACACGTGCCAGCCCCTCCGCTACGCCCTGAGACATCGGATTGCCTGCAAAATAACACACGTAAAATAATGATAGCATGCAAATAAAATGCGAGCCTTATTCATAGTTTTACGAGTGGCAGGCCGGCGCTCAACACATATCCTAAGATTCAGTAGTATCTCTCTTCATGTATGGCGCACTGATGTGACAGTGTTTCTTCATGACTATAAAGAGCCAGCATCGAAATTTCAATAAAAGCAGATAGAAGTACTGTAAAGCCAGCATTCTTGGCAGAATTATCTGTTTTCTTCACCCCTATAACACCTTTATCTTGAATGCTTTTTGCTTCGGTGCCATTCTTAAATATGTGGATAGCGTTGTGTAACACATATGAATTTTAAAAAAAAACACTACGACTAGTGTCGCACGCCCGTGCGGAGCGGGGAAAAAATGGAATTTGTGTCTCCGTAAGGAGAATAAACGGAACTTACCCTTGATTTCAAAATCTCCTTCCACGTATTTCTTGACCCTTTCAATCTGAAATATAGTGAAAAGTTTGAAAGTTCTACACGAGAACACAAATCGACAACAGTAGCATGCGGTGATAAAACATCCTCAATGCGCCACAACAAGGTGGGACGAAACAGTTTGAGTTTTGATAAGTTTAAATATTCCAGTTTAAGACGATGGTACATCTTTCGCGGATTCTTTCATACTGCGTGCAAGCTTACATCTCTCCAAGCGTCACCGCCTCCCCGCCCCCCTATTTCTACGAAAAGCACTAAAGGTTTCCAGTTTCAGGTGA
Organism: Amblyomma mixtum; assembly: GCF_055824585.1. Taxonomy (NCBI): domain Eukaryota; kingdom Metazoa; phylum Arthropoda; class Arachnida; order Ixodida; family Ixodidae; genus Amblyomma; species Amblyomma mixtum. The sequence continues at coordinate 119,440,225 of NC_143016.1, read as the reverse complement.
AGGCATCTGAATGAATGTGCGCCTTTCAAGTAGAGATCGCCATGCTTATGACCGGACGCTGGTGAGCATCGGCATAAAAAATAAATTAATGAGTGCTGATTACTACAGCTTACTTTTAGTTTAAAAGATATGTGCGCATTCCGTTGGGGCTAATAGAATTTCCTAGAGCTTCTAGACCAAGCACTGGCCCATAAATGTTTTTTACTTTTGCACGAAATATTACTCGTTCAAGTGAACTCAATTCAATTTCCTCGTCAGTTTGTTCCCACCGCAACCCGATATAAAGATAGCGTGGTCTGACGGCTGCTCTTTATTTATTTATTTATTTGTTTATTTATTTATTTATTTATTTGTTTATTTATTTATTTATTTTTCCTAAAAGGTCCATTTCGGGACATTACATGAGTAGTGGGGATAACCCAGCAAATAATATTATACATTAATAAAAAATGGACAAAAATTACGTTGATGAATAGGCTATATCTATAGGAGTATCTATAGAAGAAGTGGATTCTCTGGCGAACAGTGAAACGCAGCATAAAAACTGAATGGAAAAATTCCGCTGCGCCTGGCTAACCTCAAGCTCTTTTTTTACCTGGACAATTTTTATGGCAATAAAATTTACCCGCGTTTACCATATTCTCGCAACAGAAATAAATTATTACCGGCTTAGGTACACCGATGAAAATTGCTGGGTATTTATCCTTGTCCGCTTCGGCATGAATTTTCTGTCGTCGTTGAGCCCTGGAAAACGTGCCAAAACAAAAAAGAAATTAAAAGGCCGCTATCACGCAAAGAAAGATAAACAAAAATGTCTAAGGTGGGTACTCCAAGAAAAGCATGTCGGCACGCCATTCCGCTATTTCAGGATTTACTTTTATACTACCCAGTTATCAACACAAAACACCTAGAACGCATGTGTTGCCGATAATAGAGGGCTGTTTTCACAAGATGAGAATCCATAATTGTGGATTTCTATTCGCCAAAGGATAAGCACATTGTACCGCATAGAAATATCCTTGAAACTAGTCACGTAATTTGAAATAAACGTTCTATTTGCTTTGTTCCAAAGCCCCCGTCCCATAATACAGGTCCGTCCCAGGCATTGAAAGCCGAAGTTTTTCTCTTTCTTGGTTTCCTTGTTAAGCGACTGCGGCATGGAAATTGAAGTTTTAAAACAATGAGGCGCCTGCATGACATGAACAGCTCATGAATTTCGATGGAGGCGGAATTCTAGAGGCCCGTTTGCTGCACGATTTCAGTGCACGTTAAAGAACCCCAGGTGGTCGAAATTTCCGGAGCCCTCCACTACGGCGTCCCTTATAACATGAGTCGCTTTGGATCGTAAACCCTCATGAACCAAACCAAACCAAACAAATAAGGCTAGATGATAGGGTGGAAAACACATACTAATCTGTGCCTACCAGTGGGCGTACAAAGCAGCGTGCGGATGTGATGCACATCACTCAGTTTTCATATGCAAAGCATATATGGCCCAACAACTTTCTTCCCTTAAAAAATTATGGCTGCGGTTAGCGGATACGCGGTTAGCGTATCAGCTCGGTTAGCAGATACGCGAGGTGGCCGAACCGGGTTTTTCCTCGCCGTATTTGCTCTGAGTCCCCAAAGCGTAGTCATCCTGCCAATCTCTTCTTTTTGAGAGAAGTCTATAGGGTGATTTCTTACTTAGCCTTCGCAGATTTTCATTTTTACAACTTTGAGAGAGACGTCGATGCGGTCTGCTGAGCCGAATTATACAGCAAAGCGGGCATTAAGTACTTCATGTAGATCAAGTTTGGTTTGGTTTATTGGTGTTTAACGTTCCAAAGCGACTCAGGTTATGACGGACGCCGTGGTGAAGGGCTCCGGAAACTTCGACCACCTGGGGTTCTTAAACGTGCACTGACATCGTACAGTACACGCGCCTCTAGAATTTTGCCTCCACTGAAAATCGGCCGCCGCGGCCGGGGTCGATCCCGCGTCTTTCGAGTCAGCACTCGAACACCATAACCACTGAGCCACTGCAGCGGCACTCATATGGCTTAAGGATTAGACAAATAATTCAAATAAACTAAAATTATTTTTTTTATTTTGAGGGACAAGGTTATATTGCGAAATTGATGGCAGTCAACATCAAAGGTTAGCCCTGTTCCTAGAATTTCTTAACCGGCAGTGTGGTTCAAGATACAGAACGTAAAAAATGAGCATTTGAAAGCTCGTGGTGTTGGCTTTCTCGCTATACCTAACTGTAAAATGGCATCGTTGCGCGCGGTATCGTCGCATAAATCAAGTTAAATTCTTCACTATCAGATACACCACATTCGCAAGTATTTAATGCGTAAGCAGTGCGAGAGATGCCTTTTGACAAATTTGCAATGGGAGAAAGGTAACTCTAAGACCTTTCAAATCCATATTTTTGACGTTCGATACTGATAAATGCATTAGCGGCTAAGAAAACAGGGTTCACTTTCGATGCTGACAGCTATAAATTTCACATTTTAATCTCACCCTCTAAAATACAAATCAAAAGTTTATTATTTAATTTCAGAAAATTAATTCTCTAATTATTGTTACATATCATGTGCAGTCTTTGTCAAAATTGTACAGCTCAAGGGGTCTGCTTCTGAGCCCTGCAGCACGGCTCCTCTTGTGTAGTGAGGGATCCTAATCCCACGACAGCGGGATGAACTTATGTCCTCCAGGCTCCCAAGCTTACGACTCTCAAATGTGCATAAGACTCCCACTACACGCCTTGGAATCAAACCCCTCGGGGTGTATATCTTTGACAAAGACTAAATATCGGCCATGCTGTACAGTCCAGCTTGAGACCGCACCGACGAATATATAAGTTTTTAGACTAAATATTTGTAAAATTTAAAAAAAATCACACTGTACATGCACCGCATAAAATTTGTGGTTGTTTTGAAAGGATTGTGAACGTATTATGATAGTTCTTTTTGTTGATTTAGCGTTGGCTTGTGCATACACTTCGACTGCTACTGCTGCCGTTCTCCTACCCGAGGTCTCTCACCAGGGCGAGAGTCAACCGGTATATACATAATTTGCGGTTAGTTTCTTTCGATATAATGAGGGCGTTTTTGGATTTGCTCACTGAGAGACTAGCCCACCCCCCTTTATCCCCTACGCTGTTCCCTGTTTCTTGCAGCATATACAATTGCTTTCACAACACGATCTATGCTATGATATCCACTGCTACGTGTATCCGCTCTTAAAAAATTTAACGAATTGTTACTAGACGGGTTGCACATCCCGCGGGCGAGAGACGGGGCATTGTCATGCGGTGTCCCGGACTAGGGACGCCGACCATGTAGCGGGGCCACTCTGTGGCTCCCAAACTCTATTTTACTGGACGGGTTGCACCTCCCGCGGGCGAGAGACGGGGCATTGTCACGCGGTGTCCCGGACTAGGGACGCCGACCATGTAGCGGGGCCACTCTGTGGCTCCCAAACTCTATTTCATGAAATAAAAGTTTTCATCACCACCGCCATAAACAAGATTTGCTTTGCGCGTGTCTCGTTGGATAAAATGCTGCCGTCTCCGTCCTGACACTTCCCGCTGCCTCACTAGCCTCACTGGGTAGCGCAGATGCGCTCTTGCCATTTATACTACCTTCCTTTTTTTGCTTTTAAGAGTCACTCACGCGCTCAATTATGCTAAACATTTTTTTTTTGCTACCGATGGACGTAATATATCTTTAGCAACCGCCTCAGAGGTCTATTCCCTAAAGAAAAAAAAAACGTACTGGTTCATAAAGGTATATACGGGTACTTCAAGGTACTATACAGATGGAGACAAGTCTGTTCGCGGTCTTAGGGATAGCGTCTTGCAGGAATAGAGATATGTGCAGGGTTTTCAGCGAATGTAAGGCGAGCACACAATTCATGAGCCACAAAATCATATTATCTCTGGTCGAATAAAGATGAACCTAGGGCATGCTTTGCCTTAAGCCTGTAGATAATGAGTGGGTGTAGGTGTGTCATAAGAAAGGAAGGAAAAGATAAAAATTAAACCTTTTGCCTTCGAAGCATGTAAGTAGCTTTAAGGGCCCTCTGTAATTTTCGTCTCTTTAAGCTTGCAATAAATTGATATGTCGAAAAACTTGTAATTCCGCTTAGTGTCCCCGTCAATTTCTGAAAATGCTTCTCCGACTGCGGTTATTAGAAGAGACAAAAAAGGCTTGCCCACTTGAGAACCAGCTCCGGGGCCCTGGTGCGCAGGAGCAGACCAATCTCCTCGTAGGTGAGGAAGAAGATGAGATCGGGCGAAGGCAGCCTCCCCTCGCAAACCATGCGCCGCGCCAGCTCGTGGCTCACCAGCCGCAGCTGGTGGATGACACGCACCATGGCAGACTGCGAGATGTGAGGGGTCAAAATGAAATGACCAACCATGACTGCAGCCTTGCTCATGCTGCGTTTCTTTGTAGCCTCCAACAGAGCGTGCTAGACACGCAGGCATACGCGTCAAGTGCAGCCTTTGTGAAGCGTTTTCAGGCCACAGGGTCTCTTTTCAGACGTTAAGCGGGGCACTTACGGTGCCTAAGAAGGTACCAAAGTGATTAAGATGCAGACGGGTCTTTCTCGCCTGCTAGGAATTTTGAGCTTCATAGCTGCCGTAAAGCCACACTACGAGAATCAAAATCAACGCACCCCCCAGCCTGAAGACTCTTTACCAACTCTGTACACACCGGCTCGATTCTAATGGACGGCTTCCAGAGCTACACGCAACATGATAATTCATCCACTGATTAGTCTACAAGTTTACCCCCTGGCCTGAAGACTCTTCACCAACGCTGTACACACCGGCCCGATTCTACAGGACGGCTTCTAGAGCTACGTGGGTGATAATTCATCGGGTAATTACTCTACAAGTTGACCGCGAAACACTTACTTGTTGTTTTCTCTACGTAACCCTTTTTTTAACTGTTGATCGCTACGATACATATATTCCTGTTTGAAACATAAACGAACATAAATCAGTTCTATCTTTACAGCGAAAGCATTATAGCTTTGGTTTAGCGATATAAATCTGTATTCTAGCGTGCTTTCTACAGCCTCAGCCGTGAGTACCTAACTAGAAAATTAATTTTAAATGATTAATTGAATTTATATTCGCTCAAAGTAAATTTAACCAGTTCAGTTTAGCGGGTGACCAGCCGCAGCAGTGATGTGGCAAGTGTGAGAGGGAAAAGAGAAGATGTAGAGGATAGGATGACTAAGCTTAAGCTATAACAGCTTTCTCTGATTAATGCGTCAAGCCGGTAAGCTTAGCTCCGCAATTTTTTTTAGTGCGGATGAAGCATCCACTTTAGTAATACCAGCACCCGACTCTGCTTGATTGCCCTAATGGGACTGTTCTGACGCAGCTGTTGATGTTACGCCCTGTCCAGTGGTCTATGCCGCTTGTCGACAGGGAGAGGCGCGGGGAGAGGGTGGTGCATTGGCATAGAGATTATTGATGTTTATTAACTTTATTAGGTTTGGTTTATGGGGTTTTAACGTCCCAAAGCGACTGAGGCTATGAGAGACGCCGTTGTGGAGGGCTCCGGAGATTTCGACCACCTGGGGTTCTTTAACGTGCGCTGACATCGCACAGTACACGGGCCTCTAGAATTTCTCCTACAAAGAAATTCTAGCCGCCGCGGCCGGGATCGAACCCGCGTCTTTTGGGTCAGCAGCCGAGCACCATAACCGCTGAGCCACCGCGGCGGCTAACTTTATTAACTAATTTATTAACGTGCGAATGGCTAAAGGGCTGAATTCTTATTATTCCTTCTCAACACTTACAATTTGTAAACACGCTTCGTTTGATTCAAAATAATAAAGGTTGCGACCTCACCTTGGACGTCTCACGTGCCGCAACGGATATCCGTGCCTTTGGTATCACAAACTTCAAGATGAGCCTGCATGACAAGTACACTGTTCATTCGTTTTACTAAACTCCACTGTAACCGCGTTGCCACCCATCGAACCTTTTCCTCAATATTTTTTGCCAGTGAACTTAATATTTAACTGAAGAAGCGTGGCTTTTCCTCCTACTAATAGCCCTTACTGGCCGTAATTGGCGTGTACTGCGAGGTGCTCTGTACTCGCCTGTCGTCATATTTAAGTATTTAAGAATTCTCACAATAAAACAGAAAGCATACGACCCACTGCGCTTCAGATGCAATTTGCGCCAGCTGGTTAGCATAAGGAAATTTTTTTATGGTTGAAATTTTATGGTGGAAAGATAGTTACCTGCGCGGCAGGTAACCGTATGACATGTTTAACGTCCCAAGGCGGCATGGACTACAAGGAACGCCTTAGTGCGGGGCTTCAGATTCATTTCCACCACCCGGGATTTCTTAACCTTAGAACGTAGAGAGAAAAGAACACTCTTCGTAGCTGTTGCAAATTCAACCTAATAAGGTATTGTATGCTATAAGCCAGAGAGAATGCGCTTATGATATATCGACTACCCTCAAACTAAAATATTACGCTCCGCTAATACAACTCTGATATGTTACAGCGACGAGTTCCTTCGTGGTATTCCGCAAACTGATACCCAATGATGCCCTTTCTATTAGAGATGAGGTTACGATACCTCTATTTTCTAGCATTTTTTCTGCAGGACGGTAAGTTGAAGAGCCTACCTTTGGAGTAGTGACAGCTTGTATGGAAGTTTAGAAACGTCCCAGGCAGCAAATGCCGATTTCTTCTCAACTTTAGGTGCTCTTGCAGCTGCCTGCAGAAAGGGAGAAATTGAGCGCCGTCTACGCATCCCGTTGAAGAGCCATTAAAACATGTGACGAGATGAACCAAAATGAAGTTATATGCACGCCCATTGCCTCATGTTTAATACAGTGTGAGATGTTCTCGGTCACCGAGAACCAACCCCTATAACGCTATGCGCGATGCTACTTATTGGAACATGCTTTCTGCTCGCCGGTTTTCTGGCTACTAGTGCGAAGGTTCACGGGCAAAACGTGTTTGTCGTTGTAGTAGTCGGAGTAGTAGGTGAAGAGTAATGACAGTCAAAAAACGCGATCGGAAGGAAGAGGGCAAGGACGCGGTGGGACCGCGCACAGGCTGGATCTTTTCTGCGTAATCATTACCGTATGCCAGCTAGCGCTGATTTTTCGCATTTCCTTGCGTACAATCGCAATTCAATTCTTTTTTTTCTGCTTTAGCCTAAATGTTATATGACTATCTGTAGCCTCTTTCTGAACCAACGCAATGTGAAAGAGAAAATATATTGCCCATGAGCTACATTTAAGCCTCTAAATTGATACTAAGCGAAAATGAAATTTTCTGAACTCGGTAATCTTATATGCTTTGTTTTATAGTTTCCCCTGAAAGGCACATTTAAAAACTCCCAATCGAAATACTTTTGCTGCGACTAAGGAACCTAGCGCAGTAATTTACATCGCTTAAAGTCTTGCGCACAAGTGCTTAGAAATTTTCTTTTGCCTATCAATTGAGAGCCAGTGTTTTTTTTTTTTTTTAAATGTTCTTCGTTTCTAAGAAGGCAATCGGACTTATACCTTTAATGACTTCACCAGGGACGATGGATCCAAGCACCACGGATTGGTATACACGTCGAACTGCGAGGATAAAAAACGAAAGGATAGCTAGTTGGAGGCAGGTTCAAGATTTACCATTATTTGAGGCTTTGAAAGAAACATGCAATAGCAACCCAAAGGAAGTATTTTCACATATTATATATTGCTCTAAATTTAAAATCATCACGTATACAACGGTGCTATTGACAAAAGCTTTGCATGCGAGAGCTTGGCTTCTTTCCACATTGTGTCTAATTAATGTGCCCAAATCTGACCGAAATCGCGGCGTTCGTTTCAATCATTAATTGTATTTTTATGACATCATTGTTTTCACCTTAAAAACAGCATCCGGATTATCACCCTTATCACTCCGAGGTCGTGTTGCCAGCCTATCTTCATTTCGCAATTGTTTCCATAGCCCCACGCGCATCGCACTTTATATTCGTCCGCACGCCCTCATATCCGGTCATACCAGCCTTCAGCTACAAGTTGCCCGTCCGAGTTCACGCATTGTCACGTTTTCAGTCTTTTTTTTTTTTTGCTCGCATAGCTGTAGACTGGAACGGCCTCCTAAACAACGTTTCTGTAATCACCTACTAATCATAGTTCGTTGAAAACGTAAATAAATATCCTGTTATTGTGGCTATCTTTTCTTTAAGTCAAGTCATCCTTTATGTAACGACCTTCTTGGTGCCTTTAAGGTAATGAAATCAAAAGGCAAATGAAATATATCTGCTGTTTTTAAAGCCCCGTCGTACCGGAAGTAACAGCGCCAGCACCTTTCGTCTCCTTGTGCTACCTCAGCTTAGTGCTTAAAGCTCTCGCGTGTGCGCCATTTTTTCTAAAAAATTCTGCACATGCTGGCCTGGGTACTGTGCATTTTATGCTTTCATAATTATCGCAATGAACAGTTTTCTTTGACGTTCTTAAGCTCAGCATGCGAAAGTCCGCGATATTTAAAGAACGCGGTTTCGGGGCACATTGAGCATGGACGGCGATACAGCACAAACTTTTCGGCAATGTTGGCGATTAATTCATTAGAGGTCATGTTAACAAGGACGAAAAAAGGCCCTCGCCTTATCAAGAGAAACAATGCCTCCAGGCTTACTATTAAAAACATTACAAAGCATTTAATGTTCCATTTATGAATATTTACTCGCCAATGAAACACTGCAAGGCAAGCAGCAATGATCTAGCCGTAATTATAGGTTTGCTTCTGAGCTACCTGGTGGTAGCGTTCCTGTGAGGAAAATGCAACTGAGCACATAACGACAAAGACGGTAAACACGTGACGGCTGCCTTGCTGCGTTGCTTTATAACCACCTTTTGTTCGATGGTAATCCCGATACAAGGGCGTTGTTGTACCCACTTGAAATTTTTTTAACGCGCACTTATTTCTCAGCACGCAACTGTTTTTTTTTATTTAGTGCATTTTAATAAAGGTGTCGAGGTCGAGAATCAACCCACCGGCAATGTATTTAAGAGCAGAATAACATAGCCTTGCATCCCCGCGACTGTTGCTATGCCTTTTTAAACAATCATCACTCCTGCGGTACCGTTATTGTTCTAATTTCTTTTAGATTTTTAACAGCTGAAAGAGAGGTGTTCTTTAAACCAATCTACGAGACGTGCCCAGAAAAACAAAAATAAATGTTTATCTGTGACCTTCCCCGGGATTAAGAAGTGAGGCTTATACTTATACCACCACCTTGTCCAATAAGGAGAATTGTTTCCTCACGGAACAGACTTGAACCACGTGACCCCTTTTGGCGCACACGCATCAATCAATTGGGTAACACTGTTTTACTTCAATTTCAGTTGTCATTAATTGAAGACGCAAGTTTCGAGCAGCGATGTCACTGACTTTTTTAATTAACGTGCCACTGCTATACCACCGACGCCGTAGTAAACCCAGCGAAAGTTTCCTGATTGATGCCACCGTTTCAAAACATTTCCGTAGAAAGATAAACACTGCTGTTTATAAGTGTCGCATTCAGAAGTGACAGGACTCCGCGACGAGTGACGAGGTTCTAGTGTGGGCTATAGATGTCGAATTAAAATCACTACGGGAGGATATGATGCCGATAATCTAATGGCTGCCCTGATACAGAGACAAACGAATGCAGCGAAAATGCAGTGGCTCTGAAATTAACTTGTCGGCCGCAGGCAGGGCCAGTCCGCAGCCAACAATTTCTTCCTCGGTCTGAACCAATAACAGCGGTAGTACCTCCTTTACTGCCCGATGACCATGCTTCTTGATGAACTCCCGGAACTTTATGCCACACTCGTTTTCTGTCTTTGACAGCCATTCGGAAGCCTCCTGTGCGCAAAAATACAAACAAAACGAGGAGTTCATGTCCTATTATCACTTTGAATGTGCTTGCAATGTCCAAATGTATAATCAATCACAGCAATACTTCGCTTTAAGTACACATGCTCTGCAACTCGCGTGGAACGTAATTAATGGAAGGGCATGAGAACTGTTCGCAAACAGTGTTTCTATATAAAGAAGGAAGCGCTTGCGTTGGCACTCCATCGATAAAACTGAAAAAAAGAAGTCATGTATCTTGGACAGCAGAAGTGCTTCGTTTTTTTCTTTTCTGAGTGATTTTAGTTCCTTGACCTGTCACTCTTTGCCTCCTCTGTGGTGCATATAAGATAGGTGAATTTGTAATAAGTATTTGTGTCGTTCATGTTTCTTTTGCGCCATCCTTCTTCCTATATAGAGGGTGTTTCACCTGAGACGTTACACAGTTTTTAAAGATAGGTTTTTTGAGTTAGAGGAGCGCTTTTTTCGGCATAGCACTGTCAGCGGTGTAGTACATCAGAATACGGCTAAGACGTGCTAACTAGTAGGCTGTTTAACTAATAATGAATAGTGAACTTTTTAATTATTACCGTTAGGCTCCCTAATTATTAAGAGGCGTGCAGCTCACTGTAAGTAATATCCACGTCAGTTTTTAGAATTTCGAAAACGCGGTTACCATCGGCAATGTGACCCATGCTTTGCCTGCAAGCTTCTCGAAAGCGCATAAATTTTGGCGCGACGCAGCCAAATTTTGTTGGGCCACAGCTCCCAGGGTAACGGCATTTTAGAAATTCTAAAAACTGATATGGTTATTACTTTGGACGGGCTACACTCCTCTCTATAATTAATGAGCCTAACAGTAAAAGTTAAAAAGTTAACTGTTCAATACACGTTAAAGAATTCCAGATGGTCGAAATTTCCGGAGCCCTCCAGTAAGGCGTCTCTCATAGCCTTAGTCGCTTTGGGACGTTAAACCCCATAAAACAAACCAAACCAAACCATATGTTAATTAGCCTACTAGTTAGCAAGTTTTAGCCGTAATGTGATGTACTACACAGTTGATAACGCTATGCCGAAAAAAGCACTCTTCTAACTAAAAAAGCCTATTTCTTAAAATTATGTAAGGTTTTAGGGGACACACCCTGTATATCAAAGCGCGGCGAATAAAGCGATCAGTTGTTAGCCAGAGCTTGTCCGTGTTTCTTTTCTCCCGTCCATGTTTCCTGCCTCTGTTTTCCACCTTTTAAAGGTATGTACCAGCCAGCAAAACAACAAGCTTTATTACAGTTCTTCTGTAGATTCACTAGCACACCAGGTGAGCCTGTGTAAATCAAAAGGGAGAGGAATAACAATTGTGCAGATACTGAAGCGACGCAATCTGAGATTTTTTTTCCCATTTTTAACTGGGCCAAGTTGATAGCGACCTCCAAAAGTTTTTTAAACTTGACCCTCCTCCTTCCCCTCTTTCCATAAATCCACCCTGTCTGCAGAAGGCTCGTGTTGGCATGAACATCGGCGCCAGTGCCATGCGCAGTAAGCTAACTTACCTCTACGGTCATGTTGAGGAAGCGCTCCTTCTCTGGGGATTCTCTCAGAGTAGCGCCCAACTCCTGCGGGAAAAAAAAAAACGAGAGTCAGTACAGGCAGTAAAAACCCTCGTAGCTCACACTGTCTGCAGGGTGCAATGAGCGCAGCCTGCCGAGGAGAGACAGTGGCGCAGTTCGTGCGTTGTACATCGAGAGGTAAGTGAACATATATTTTTTATTTGTTACAGATTGAGGAGGTATCATAAATTCAGCTTCACTGTATAGTAAAGTGGAGACTATGCACGCTGCCTAATTCTTGGAATGAAAGCATAAATTTTATCCGCACTGTTCCTGATCTACAACACTATATTATGCCACCTGCGTCTTGATGTTTGATATGCATGCCCGATTACTTTCAAAAACTCCTTGAATGGGACGCAGTTCAGTGCACGTCGAACAGGAGTGCAAAAGCCAATTGTGTTTTGGCTTGGTATTACCATAAGCAGCATAGGCATTTTAGCGTCTTTCGAATCGGTAGAAGTTACAGCAGACAGAAAGGAACAATGAGAAAAATTTTAATTTACGGGGACAGCTAATTTTATTGTCTATCGCACTGCCGGCCGTTGATTCTATTGCCAAAAGTTACGTCACTTCCGGTCTGGTGACGTCACCTACTCCAGCTAATGGGCGAACTTTGTGGCTGGCGATGCATTTTGGCCACATGGGGCTTCTAATGTTAGTGCATTAATAAATTGTATTACAACGTGTGCAAGATGTTCGCGGCCTGCAAAGAGCCCCAGAGCAGATGGGTCTTAAATGATTTCAACTACCAGGTGTTCTTTATTGCGCAGAAGCTGTAATTTTAACCTTTCTCAAGGCGTGGCTACGACGGCCGGGCTACAATCTGGGAAATCGTGCTGAGCAACAACTCGCCAAATTCTTCCAAACGCCGCATAAGTTATAAGCAGGAGACACTTCAGTTATTTTAGAGCGAAATCAGTTGAATGGTCCATCTTGTTACCCTCTAGCATTAGGCGGCAGACGGTGACGTGATCTACAGTTTCGTTCTTAGGTTAACGACGTCGCCATCTTTAACGAGCACTGACATGGCGCAATACATGAGCATGTTTACCAGATGCGGAAACGCCCAGCTGTGTGCGATTTTTGAGCTTGATAAAAAAGCAAACACGGTCGACGTTAATTCGGAGTCTTCAGCTTCGGAGACATTTTCTCACTGAAGTAACGGACTACGTAGTATCGCTTGAAATAAGCAGATAGAACCATACTAATATGCTAAGATCCCTTCAATCATTCTAAGCTAGCAGTTACGGCAACTATTGTTGGGAGGGGAGCAGTTCCACAGGACGACACTGAAACAAAGTGCCATGAATTCTGGTCACATGATGCCCAGGACACTGTTTACAAGGTCACAGCAAATGTCCTTGGCACCGCTTACCACAGGATGATTAACACATGCAAAGAATGTAGGAACGTAAATTCTGTGAAACTAAAAGAAAGGTCGCAATACCGTGTGTTCAGAATGATTCAATAACGATTTTTCTTTAAGAGCGTAATCTCTACAGAATGACTGTACGGAAGACGCGGACATAATTTCCGTTCTAGAGGGCAACAAAAAGACGATTAATTAGCTAAAACATCTCATCAACATTAGATTTTTTTAATTTAAGCCACACAAGTAAATTGATAAAATGAAGGTTAGCCAAATCAAAACAAAGTAGAGTTTTAAAAATTTCCGAATAGGCATTACGGTTCGTGGTATTAAACGTAAAATAAAGGTTATGAAAGCTCTTCAAGCTGATTTTCCCGCGTTCCAATGTATAAATGGCGTTGCTTGAAAAAAAATATGGATGCAGTTTAAGTCTTTTAAAAGGTAGAAGATGTTGACATGATTCTAGTGACAATACCACGTACAGGAACAGTATTTTAGCAATATGCAACCAGGCAAGGAAAACTTTGCGAACTATCAAGAGGGTATTTTTCGCGTTCGATATTGAGAACCACAATGGCGACTCAAAAGTTTTATAAACTGCACTTGTCTTTGATATTGAAGGCCTTCAATTTCGCAATACAATGTTACGCCCTCAAATCAAAAATAAAAGTTCTTGATTCTAAATACTACTCTTTTTATTGCACTCTTTCGCGCTAGTAACGTCTGCCTTGGCGCACAATCCACCTGCCAAGACTTCCCCGACGTGTTGTTCAAGTATTTTCAAAGAATAATTTTTACTGAGTAATTCGAAGCTCCCTATATCTTGCACAGGCCATAGTGATTTCTTCGTTCTGGATTAACCACTCTGCTTCTTTGAAAAAAAAAATATCTCATCCATATACTCTACCTGGATCATCCTAGGCACGTCGGCGCTTTCTACTTCTCCACCGAGAAGAATCTTGGACAACTCACTGAAGATTTCACTGTTCAGCTCTGCAAAAATACAAAGGCGGCATGAGTTAAGCAAGTCTGCCTAAAAATTACAGTTATTACAAGATAATCGCCGTGTATTCATGCAGCCAAATACACCCATGACATTGATACGTGGCAGCTAGAAGCAGCAATAGAAACAGCAGAGGTAATCTGCTACGCAAGGGACCGACGGCTTGGAGTAGTCTCACAGCACACAAGCTCGCACCTCAGCGTCGTCTTCTTAACAAAACCACTTCGTCGTCCTCCCAGCGTCCGTAGTATGACCCCCCTCGCGGCAAAAGCACCGTTCCGGTGCGCACTACACAGGACAGCTAGACGGCGAGTTGTAAGTTTTGAGGCGGGACACATGGACGATGTCGGTGCGGGGAGCAGCGGCCGGGGATGGCGGATGTAGCGGGGTGATCTCGTACGTCACCGCGTACGTCGTACGTCACCGGACGTACGACCCGATAAGGGCCTGTATATCGGGGAAGCAGTTTTTCACAAAGGCCCACACGGCGGGAAGGGACCCAGAGTAAAACAAGAGAGCCAGGAGAGTAGGTGACTTCACGACGGCGACAGTCATGACGTCGTTTCTGATTGACTTGGGAGGCTGACAGCCGCTGGCGGGCGACAAGACGGGCAGCGTCGGCGCGAGCGATGGCGTCCCGAGCGTAAGGACTCGTGGAGGCGGTGGCGGGCAGCACACTGTCGAAGGGCAGCAAAGGATCGCGGCCAAAGAGAAGATAAAAAGGGGAGAAACCGGCTGTATCGTGACGCGTAGAATTGTAGGCGAATGTAACAAATGGGAGGCTAATATCCCAGTCGCGGTGATGGTCGGAGACGTACATGGAAATCATGTTGGTTGGTTACCTCTGCTGTTTCTATTGCTGCTTCTAGCCGCCACGTATCATTTGGTGGAGGTTGCTAAATTCGATCCCCGACCTCAAGCTGGCTCTCCGCCGTGGCCGCCGTCTCGCCACCATGTCTAACGAGTCCGAGCCATCTCCCTCTCCGTGAACACCGCCAGCGGTCGTCTTCGCCCACCACCGCGAACCGGGCACGTTCTGCGGTACCGACGACGTTGATGTGGACGACTGGCTGGCCCTTTACGAACGCGTCAGCACGCACAACAGGTGGGATCCAACGCTGATGCTCGCTAATGTCATATTTTATCTGACCGGCACCGCGAGAGTGTGGTTCAAAACCCACGAAGAGGACTTGACCTCATGGGACATCTGTAAACAGAAGCTCCGCGACCTCTTCGGAAAACCCATCGGCCGCCAACTCGCCGCCAAGAAGGCCCTCGCGTCACGCGCCCAAACTTCCTCCGAGCCATACATAGCGTACATACAAGACGTCCTCGCCTTGTGCCGTAAAGTGGATAAAGACATGTCCGAGGCAGATCGAGTTGGCCACATACTGAAAGGCATTGCCGACGATGCCTTTAACCTGCTTCTATGCAAAGACTGTTCTACGGTCGCCTCTGTTCTTGAGGTGTGCCGGCGTTTCGAGCAAGCCAAACACCGGCGCATTTCTCACCGTTTTGACCGGCTGCCGAACACTGCTGCTAGCTCCTCGTGTGAAGATCTGCCAACATTGCGGCAGCCTTCCGACCCGGCTAACTTAACCCGTATCGTGCGCCGCGAACTGGAGGCGATGACGCCCGCTGTTTCTTCCTTGTCACTGCCGGACAACACCTTGGCCCTCATCCAAGCCGTCGTTCGGCAGGAGGTTGCGAACATGGCCGTCCCTTCTCGCGTCGTGGACAACGCTCATGCCAGCCCGGACCCTCCAGTGATCGCAGCTGCCACTTACAGTCGCAGCTTCTCGCCTCGGTACCGATATCGCAATCCTGCCGAATGGCGTACCTCTGATGACAGGCCGATCTGTTTTACCTGCTCTCGCGTCGGACACATCTCCCGTCACTGCCGCAGCCGTTGGTCCCCGCCACCTCGCCCCTACTCCTTCGTCGATCGCCGCAACGACTACGGCCCGCGCCGCTTCACCCCACGTCCCGATCCGCTCCGTGACGAGCCCGCTCCGCAAGCTCGTGGGTCCAGCCGCTCACCTTCCCCATTAGGCCGCCGCTCCCGTTCTCCTACCACACGCCGCAGCCCTTCTCCTTCGACCTCCCGCCACTTCTCGGAAAACTAGCCGATGCAGCCCCCGGAGGTGACGCTGCATCATTGACCCGGCCTGAAAATCCTCTCTTGACCCCCGCTGCCCAACGTAATCTCTTGAATGTTCTCGTGGATGGTGTCCCGGTCCTTGCCCTCATTGATACTGGCGCCCAAGTGTCTGTCCTGAGCTCTTCTTTGCGCCGCCGTCTGAAGAAAGTTTTAACGCCTGCCGCCATGTCCACGGTTCGCGTCGCCGATGGCAGCCCCGCTGCCGTGATTGGAATGTGCACTGCGAGAGTCAGCATTGCCGGACGTCATATACCCGTTCTGTTCACCGTCCTGACCAGGTGCCCTCAGGACATAATCCTTGGCCTTGACTTTTTAACCGCCCATTCAGCTCTTATTGACTGTTCCTCAGGCCTTCTCCGATTGGATCTGCCCCTGTGCAATGACGACTCCACCAGCTCACCTCGCCTTCAATCCACCGAGTTTGCTCGTCTCCCGCCACAAGCTGCTGTCTACATCCCTATGTCGCCTTCTCCTCCCGTCCCTGATGGCGACTACGTCGCCTGCCCTATCACCGCTGTGATTCTGAATCGTAATGTCCTCTTTCCCCACACCATTGTCCACATCACCAACAACTGCACCTGCCTCCCTGTCCTCAACTTCAGCCTGTCCCCTCAGGTACTTCCGACCGGCATTTCACTTGCTGATCTGTCCCCATTGACCGATTGCACAGTCTCTGTCCTGGCTCCTGACCCAACGACTGCCGTATCCAATGTCCCTACATCGCAGCCCTCCAGTGAGGATTCTATTTCCCGGATGATAGCGGCCGATCTACCCTCTGCTGATTCTACAGCTCTTCACAGCCTCTTGTCCTCCTACAGTGATATTTTTGACTTTGGAGACCGTCCCTTGGGTCAAACCTCTGTTGTCGCCCACCACATTGACACCGGCGAGGCCCTCCACCAGCACCTCCACCAAATGATACGTGGCGGCTAGAAGCAGCAATAAAAACAGCAGAGGTAATCTGCTACGCAAGGGACCGACGGCTTGGAGTAGTCTCACAGCACACAAGCTCGCACCTCAGCGTCGTCTTCTTAACAAAACCACTTCGTCGTCCTCCCAGCGTCCGTAGTAATATTTTCAGAAAAGCTTCAATGCACAAAGCAGCGTTGTCGTCTTTCTTAGAACTGCATCATCGAGCTGCAAACTGGGGCATTATTACGAGAACTAGCCTGTTATAGGGCAGAACAGGGTCTGCGAAGCTGCCCTGCAAAACGGGAATGGCTTCTTAGTGACACTCTTTCGGCGCAGTGGAGACACTTAAGTAATGGAAGAGTGATAACGACAGCTGTACTCACCCGTCAGAAATTTAGAGCGCTGGCGATGCATACTGAGCCGACTGCATAGCCAAAGAACAAGCCTGACAATCTGTACATTTTACATCGGTAGCATTAAAAGCTTTATCGAGAAACAATACGAGGGGGTACCCAAAAGAAACCGGACTTATTTTTGTTTGAACTTATTTGTTCACATTTTAAGCACAGACCTTCAATCTCCTTCAAAGTATTCCCCACTTGCAATGATATGCTTGTCAAATCTTTCATTCCATTTTTCAAAACATTGTTTAAATTCATCTTTTATGATGCTTGACAGTGCCTCCATCATTTTTTTCTTCACCTCAGCAACATCAGCGAAACGCTTTCCATTCACCTGCCTTTTGATTCTAGGAAACAAAGAAAGTAGCACAGGGCAAGGTCGGGGGAGTATGAGGGTTGAGGAATAGGGCTCATGCCATTTTTGGTCCAAAATTGTCGTAGAGACAGGGCTTTGTGAGCGGGGGCATTGCCATGATGGAAAAACCAGTCACCCGACCGCCACAAATCTGGCCGCTTCCACCGCACACTGTTGCCCAGTCTTTTCAAAACATAAAAGTAGAAAGCCTGGCTAACTGTCTGACCCTGCGGAACAAATTCTCAATAGCGACTCCTCTCACGTCGAAAAAACAAATCAGCATTGTTTTGAGGTTTGGTGTCACCTGACGAGCTTTCTTGAGGCGAGGTGAATTTGAAGTTTTCCATTGGCATGATTATTGATTTGATTCAGGATTCGATTCAGGAACGCTTGAGTTGTCCCCTTAGCATCGTCCTTGTACGTCTTTCTTAATATTTCAAGAGTTTCTATCCAACTTTTTCCGGGCAAAAATCAGAATTTCACCGGCGCACGCTGTTCACGAAAATCATCCATTGCAAAAACGACATTCACACAAAACAGTCGTCACTCTAAAACTCTGCCTAAACTAGTCTGACCTCCTTCAACGACGGCACTCGGCTTACTGACTCTGGATGGATGGATGGATGGATGGATGGATAGGAGCGCCCCCTTTGAAACGGGGTGGTGGCAATTGCCACCATGCTCAGCTTTTCTTTATTTATTATTTTTTTTGTTTACTGTGTTGGCAATTCTCATTAAGATTCTCCATCAACTTTGCCTACGGTTTCCTACTATTCTAACCTTATGCCACATTTCTGCTTTTCAACCACCAATCCTCCAATCGCTTTTTGCTGACTTCCACTGCAGATTTATTTACATGACCATTGTTATCTTTAAACCCTAGGGCCTCAGAAAGAGTGACTGTGCCTGCATCGACATCCGGATGGATACCATCACATTTGATTATGAGGTGTTCAATTGTTTCCACAGATCTACCACACACTGCACATGTGTCATCTTCTTCGTTAAATTTCTTTTTGTAGCTGCGCGTTCTAAGACACCCTGATCTAGCTTCAAAAAGTAGGGCACTGCCTCTTGAGTTATCATAGAAAAATTCTTTCCTGATCTGCCTTTTCCAGAATCGATATAGTTCTACACTATGTTTCTTTTCCATTGAATTCATCCAATTTTTAACTTCCGCGTTTTTAACCTGTCGTTTAATGCTCTTTCTTTCTCCGTCCTCATGACCGGCATACTTACTGGTTAGTTTTCTAGTTCTTTTCCGCCACTGTGAGTCAACGTTCTTTCTGTATAAATATTTAAATACCTTAGCTGCCCATCTGTTATCGTCCAATTTCCTCAGGCGTTCTTCATATAGTATTTTACTCTTGGCTTCCCGTGCCTCAAACGATGCCCAGCCCATATCCCCTTGTACTGCCTCGTTTGTGGTTTTGCCGTGGGCACCTAGTGCTAATCTTCCAACAGCTCTCTGATTTACGTCTAATCTCGACTGAACTTCTGCCCTTAAGCACAGAACCGCATTGCCGAAAGTAAGTCCCGGCACCATTATTCCTTTCCAAATACCTCTTAGTACTTCATATTTGTTGTACCCCCATAATGCCCTATGTTTCATTATCCCGGCGTCTCTTCGTCCTTTTGCCCTAAGAGCCTGTTCATGCTTTTCCGTGTATATCTGCCCTTCGTTTAGCCATATCCCGAGGTATTTGTATTCGGCCACTTTGGGTATTTCGTGGCCTTGTATTGTAAGCACCTGATCAGTTGTATCGTTAAAAATCATCACACCTGATTTAGTTGCACTAAAACTGAATCCTAGAGCGTCTCCTTCGTCTCCACAGCAATTAACCAAAGTTTGTAAATCTTCCTGGCTATCTGCTAACAGTACAATATCGTCCGCATACATTAAACCCGGGAGTCGCTGCTCAACTACATTTCCGCCTAATCTGTACGATAGATTATAACCCAGATTACTTTCTTCTAGCCTTCTTTCCATATTTATCACGTAAAGCATGAACAGCAGCGGTGATAGAGGGCAACCTTGCCTTAATCCTTTGTGCACCCCTACAGTTGTGGTACTTTTTTTCCCTTCCCATGTAATTTCAACTTCATTATCTCGGTAGATTTCCTGTAGAAAATCAATTACCTCATCACCAATACCTAAATCTTTCAATATGCTCCACAGGAGTTCCCTGTTCACGTTATCGTATGCACCGCTTATGTCTAGAAAGGCTATAAACAGAGGTCTATTTTCCGCCTTAGCTATTTCTATGCATTGGGTAAGCACGAACAGGCTATCATCTAACCGCCTACCCCTTCTGAACCCATTCTGAAGTTCTCCGAGTATCCTATTCCCTTCTACCCATGACTGCATTTTTAATTTCACCGCCTGCATTGCCAGCCTGTACATAACAGATGTTATCGTAATCGGACGGAAGGATTTTATGTTCATCTTATCTCCTTTCCCTTTATAAATCAAATTCATTTTACTCTGTCTCCAGCTGTGCGGAATTTGCTGATTTGTTATGACTGCCTCCAATGCTTTTATCAGCGCGTCCTTGCTTCTTGGGCCAAGTTCATTAATCAGCTTAATTGGAATTTCGTCTATCCCTGCGGATGTGGTTTTAGGAATATTCGCTTCCGCCTTTTCCCAGTTAAGACTAGTCAGTTCTAAGCTGTTCTCTTTTGTGCTGTCCTGTGTTGCCGCCTCACTTGGGGAGATTACCCCATTGGCGTCGCTAAAAGACGCAGCTATAAATGACGTAATGTAGTCCACAGCATCGTCTCCCTCCAAACATTTTCCCTCAGCATCTATAATCTGTTCCTGCTTTCTTTGATTTGTTTTTCCCAACCAGCTTATATGGTTCCAGAATTTTCTTGGCCCCCCTTTATTTGCCTCGCGAACTTCAGCCAGCCATTTATCAGAGGACTGCTTTATTTTAGCCTGGACTAGGACCTGAACTTGCTGTTTCTTTTGTCGATAAGATTCCCATTTTTTTCCTATTTCCTCTACAGATAACTGCGCCCTCTTTGCTTCTCTGTGTTCCCTTGAAGCCACCCGTCGTTGTTCGATGGCCTCCTTAATTTCCATATTCCACCAGCTTCGTGGCTTCCTCTTTCCTCTCCAGCGGTTAACTCCTTTCACTTGTTTCATTTTTGTAGCGATGAGCAGTTCCAACTGATTATAATCCCAATTTTCCATGTGGCGTTTCTCAATTATTTCTTCTATATCGGCTGATATTAGCGCTATTTGTTCATCATTTAATTTTGCGTTGTCTTTTGGACTTCGTTGCATTTCTCTTTTGACTAGGGCTCCCAACTGTAGACTAATACGTTTATGATCACTTCCTAGGCTGTCCTTCCCCTCTTCGTCTATTTCCATTATTGCGAGCTTGCTATAGATGCCCTGCGACATTAGACAGTAGTCAATGGTTGTTTGCCTGTTACGGGATTCCCACGTGATTTGTCCCTCACATTTAGTTTCTCTATTGACAATAACTAAGTTGTGCCGCTCACACAAGTCTAGCATTAACTTCCCGTTACAATCTGTGTATCCATCCAGATCCTCGATGTGGCCGTTCATGTCTCCAAGCAAAATAATATCGACACCGTCTCCAATCTGCTTTATATCGTCATTGAGGCACTTAACTAGATCCTTGTTTTCTTGCCTGCATTTGTCCCCGGTCCCTAAATAAACTACCCCTAGCCATGTCCTTTTGCCAGCAATTGTACCTGATACCCAGACATGTTCTTTGCAAGTTGATTTTATTCTTTGCCAATTTGTTCCTTGATGTATCAGCATACCTACTCCTCCTCCCTTCTTCTCCGTTGTTGTTCTGTTGCACCCTTCCCAGACATAGCCATCGATGAAAGGTGGATCTTCTAGATCCCTCAGATGTGTCTCGCATAGAGCGTACACACCTACTGCTTCGTCCTTTAACTGCTGTTCTATTTCTAGCCATTTCGCTCTCTTTCTACCCCCTTGCATGTTTATGTAACTGATCCTGGCGTTAAATTTCTTTTTCGTAGTTTTCTTTCTGGGCCTCCTAGTGGCCATTTTGTTGGGATCAGCCGCCATTGTTACATTTACATCGCTTCTACCTACACCTACGCCCTGAGCCACCGTGGACCCCCTAAAAAAGCTACCGCTCGGCCTCCCAGGCGCCTGCCTATCTCTTCTCCTACCCTTCCACTGAAATGGATGCCATCTCGTCCAAAGTCTCTGCCCGAACCTGCCCTGTGCACTTCCTTGTTTATTTCTACCACCTCAAAGCCTTTCTCGAGGCCTAACTGCCTTATCTCGCGATTAAGATTCACAACGTCTTTAGCAACCTCTGCATTCCTTCCCTGTACCTCAGGCACTGTACACACCACGATCTGCGCTTGCTGTGCTATCGCCCTTATACCGTCAACTCCCTCAGCTAATGTTTTCCCTACTTGTGCGGCGTTACCATTCAGGACATCATTTAGCCCCGCCGCTACGACTACCAAGTTACGCCTTGCAGCCTTCTCGGAAAGTTCACTTTTAGTCGCTGTCAGGACATCGTCCATTGTCTTTCCTGGAAACACCCCGACTGCTACCCGCCTATCACCCTTCACCCGGTCCAGAATAGCTCTTTTGCAGCGCCCCATGTTTGAGTCACCAGCGATAAGCACTAGGGTACTCTGCCACTCCCTCCTAACTTCCGGATCTCGCTGCCTCTTATCAGCGACTGTGCCCTCATTTCCTGGAAGTAGCCCGGACCCCTTCTCAGTACCGCCTCTCGAATTCCCAGCTGCCTCCTGTGCATAGCTGTTCCTGCCTGAACATGTCTGACCTACTGGCCCCTCGCTGTCCATGCCAGTGCAAGCCCCATCCACGTGGCTGGCGCTGGAATGCCCGCCATTGTGGCTTCCAATGGCGGTGTCAGCCGTTTTTGACTCGATCTGAGATAGCTGTACTTGAAGCTTACGCTTCTCTGCCCTCTCTATCTGTAACTCTGTTTCTAGAGCATCCATCCTTAGCACTAGTTCGCTGTTCGCCTGTTCAGCCCTGTCCAGGCGTGCACCTAATACGCAGAATTTGCACATAAAATCTGCGCCTTCGGCCTCCTCCACTGAATCGAACCGCGTTTCTTTTAAATTCACCGATTCCTCACACTCCATACATCTAACCTTCAGTAACTTAACCATCGTAGCAACACTTGATTATTGCTTGCACCAAATGCCCAGATATCTACACGCTCAAGACGAAAACACTTGAAAACACGTGCAAAATCAAATAAAAGTCTGGCTACCGCAAATGCCGATCAATCACTTGGAAAAAATAGCTATCTCTCTAAAAGTTAACGCACACACAAAAAAAAAAAAACACTGAGACAACTGTCGGCCAAATAGTCCCGGCCGAAATTAGGTCACTGACCTAAATTCTATTCCTTAACCTGCACTTCCCCTAACAGCCTAAAAAACTAAACGCACTTTTAAAACTATTAAAGGAAAGTACTCATCTATTTTACGCAGACGCTCTCGCAGTCTGTCCGGTCCCGGTCTCCACGCGTGATCCGAAGAGCACCAAAAACGCACGTCCGCACAGCACGGCTGTCAACTGTCAATGTTCGTTCTATGCGCTCCTAGTGGCAATACGCGGTACCACAGAAGCTTTGCCGACCAAAAAATTTAGTCCGGTTTCTTATGGGTACCCCCTCGTACGTCTGAAGTCATAAAACTCGCCCGTTGGCTTAGGAATGTGACGTCACAAGACAGGTAGTGACGTCACTTCCGGCGACGGCATCAGCAGCTTCAAATGCTATCGCTTGGTAATACATATTGTATTAGGTGTCCTTGTGAATTTTGTTAGAAAAGGCTGTACATACACACTATCACATTGCTGACTCCTCGAAATGCAAGTGGTGCGAATGATCCATGAGGTTTCTACAGACTTGGTCAAAAGTTTAGAGGCTAGGTGGGATTGCTTCTGGGCCCTGCAAGTGGCTCGTTATGCGTCACCAGCGTCCAAAACACCTGGAAGCTGACAGAAACTTTCGCCCTCCCTCCTGCAAAGGTTAGGGTTCCTATGGAAGCAACAAGAGACATACTGCATGGCTTAGAAGCAAACTCCTTTGGGCTCTGAACTTCTTACAAAAGCTATACGAGGTCAATGAGCCAGGAGTAATATGTGCTACTTGATGCGATTCGACTGCTTGAAACGACGTTAGGTCCTGTCCAGCCCGAATAAACATAGTGCCTTTCTTTTTTACACTTGTATTGTTAATTACGGCACACTTCCTACTGATGTTCTACGTACAGCTCGGCTACGAATTACAGCGAACAATAAAGTAGGGGATTAAAGAACTGCACTTTTTACAGCATTTTATGCGTATTCCCATCGTAGGTGTCCTTCATCTTTGTCTAAGTGGTTTTGTTGAGGATATGCCTCGGCACATATGAAAAGCTTTACGGCTACCAAGAACAGATTATCATGATTTCGCGGAACGAATAAACGGTGCTTTTCTACAACAGTATCATACCAAGAAAAATACGGCTGAGAAAGTTCATATTTCTGGAAGAAGACATTCCTTTGAGGTAGCAGCCTGGTTCAATGTCAAATGTTGAAAGCCAAGCCATTGAGGTGCCAATGGCTATATGATGCGTTTAAAATGTCACAAAGCTTTTCATCAAGCTTGTACATGCTTCGGGACCAGTAGAGTAAACTGTTTGAGTCCTTCCTCCATAGGTCGCTGAAATTGTGCAAGAGTTTCTAGAAGCACACCATTAGTTACAAAAAATACTACCAGCATTGTCGTGCAACCAGGCTAGATAAATAATTCTTACAAAAAAAGACGCAATGCTGTTTTTCAGAAATCCTTATAAGTCAACGCGTTTCTCGAAGTAATTTATGCAATGTCAATGGAACAAATTACAGTGTCGGTCAAATGTTTTAGGGGAATCCCCCAAGGTGGGGTAGATTTGTAAAAGGGAGTAATTACTCATTGGCATCCACCCGAGCGCAGCCATACGGCTACAAAGGAAAGCTATACAGCTTTCTCAGAAACTTCGTAGTTAAAGAAAAATTCGTCCTGGTCCCCGGACCAGGACGAATTTTTCTTGTACGTTCGGTTAAATGCAAACTTTCATTTTTTTGCTGCTAACTTAGCGTTTCATGGAACAACTGTGAAATTATAGTAGCAAGGTAGCATTTTATATGTTTAAGCATTTTGTTTACTCCGCAAACTGAATTTTAGGGCCATCTTACATCGTTCGCTTATTCGAGTAAATGCTGCTGTTACATTTAGCCTTCATAGCTCTATAACAATATATCTTTTGTGCAAACAGTGCGTGTTTGCATTGCAGTGAAAGGACTTAGCACATCCGACGCTCTCAGACACCACTGGGCTACTGAGTGTCTGGTGCGTTAAAGTTGGCTGAAAAGTATTTCCATCAACGTCGGAGGGTAGGCGCAGTTTCATGATATTCAGTTTTAGTAACAGCACTACCGCATTGGAAGATTTCTAAGAAAACAAAGGCCGATTTATCATTGTATGCAGGAGAGTAAGAATATTGGCGGCGTCACGCAAGGAGCGGGAAAATTTTGAACTCAATGACAAACTCCCCACAGTTTTTTGCAAACATGAAACAAAAGTAAGCAAGCATACAAACCCCCGTTCGCGCTTCCAAGAATTTGAAGAACAATGAGATTGTAGAGCGAGGAGCAGGCAAATGACTTCAATAAATGTACTGTAGGCTGTAAAAAAAAAAAAAGAAACGTCACAAACAATACAAATTACAGAGTATGGCTTAGCAGAAATTGCAAACGGCGCTTACTCTAGACCGCATCCTTGTTCTCAGCGTGCAATTACATTTCATTTCGCTTTCTGTAAATACCGCCTTCATGAACGCGTTCCTAAATAGCTCTGACGCAGTCTTGAGATTCAGCTGTTGGTCTGCTTCGTTTCGTAAGATGCGGCAATACTTCTAAAGCCGGCATGATGACTTTGACGCTCAATATCAACTGTTTGCGTAATACGTAGGGTTGGGATAATTTTTAATTTTCAAATCAGAAACGAATACAAAAATGTAGCTTCTAATATCGAATTAGATACCAAATAATCAATCAATCAATCACCTCTATTCCCTTTGAGAAAATAGATGAGAAAAAACAAATAATAAAGCACAGATTCACTTATTAACAATAAGACTTTTATCTCTGCAAACCGGATGACCAGATATTGTTGAAAGATGCACCAGTAAACGTTTACCCTAAAGGCATGGTTCGGATCTGAAAGATTACGTGTCGAAAGAATATTGACGCCGAATTCAGTGTGAACAGTTCCCTGAGCCCGGCGTGAGATGAGGAGAGATAAACCACATATAATCCGAATTAGCGTATGATCTTTATGTGCTGTTAACGAAAAGAAGATTCGTGCGGCCTTCATATTCCTTGCTGATTTCTGCTTTCATAACCTGGTGCATTCGTGGTAAGAGCGCCCACGCGAGTGTGCATTTTGCATACAGGTGATAGGAATATTGTCTGTCATAACGTCTTTGAAACCGCTGTATTCGACGCCGCTTGGAGATCGCCGATTCCGCACCATCACAGCGCCTGTTTTGCTCTATAGCTCTCACGTACTCGTTTCGTTTAGGCCGGCGCCCCAGGTGAGTATTCCCTACACTTTCTTTTCGTGTTCAGGCCATCTGCCTCCGCTTCTCGAGTGGTGCAGTACGATAAACCTTGTCCTCTACAAGCACTACAACTGGGCTCCTAGTCACTGCCTAAATTTAACTAAAAAAGACTAATCACGACCGCATAGCCAAGAGAATAGCGCACACAGGCGTCATGTTTTGTCGCGAGATGAGGTCGGCAAACCTTTCACCATAAACAAAACAAGCTGAAATTATTCTTATTGATGTATTCTCGCATATCGAATTCGTCTCCAAGATTCGAGAGATGTTTAAAATTGCTAATAATACCCTGAAGAATTTTTAGATCAAGTGTGTGTTTTGTGTGTTTTGTTTTGTTTTATGGCGCATAAGCGACTAAGGCTATCATGCGCCAAGCTCAGGGTATAAAATTGTTTTATATAGGATGTTGTACAAAAGTCTAAATGAACGGCGGTGTAAAGGGCCTAAAAAGTTAATTCCTGCAACCTAGTAAAAATATGAGAAAATTGTAGAAGTGACTGATGGTAAAAGCTTTAAATAGGGTCGGTAACCTCAGCAGCCATCCTTGGCTGGACAAGGATCTCGAGGTTCCCACCCGATGGAATAGGGACCTCAGCCATCTTCTCAGGAATGAGACAGTGGCTGAGGTGTTTCAAAAACAAGGCAAGATGAGGTATGTCAATAAATTGTAAAGCACGGGGTTAAATGCATGTTTCTAGAATTTATGTGTTAGAGTTGTTGTAACCTATAGTTTGTTTAGAATATTTGCTTCTTGTAAAAAGTTAAATGTGCAAGACAAGTCGACAAGTGCATTCTCTCCCAAAACCAGTGATGGATGAAAAGGGATTTGTTCATTGTAAAACCGTGTGAAATGTTTCTTCCTCAGTGTTTCGAGCTTTCGACATGAGTATAGCAAATGGTTCACGGTGAGGTCGTCTCCGCATGCATCACATATAGGTTTGTCTTGTTTTGTTAGTATGAAGTTGTGTGTGAGGTGTGTGTGTCCTATGCGAAGACGGCATAAAATGACTTCCTTAATGCGTTCCTGGTGAGTACATGTTTTCCATTCGCCCAACACAGGCTTAACCAAGTGGAGTTTATTATTTATTGTATTATTCCATGTTGCCTGCCATTTATTCCTTAGTTTAAAATGTACTAATTTCATGTAATCCTTAAACGGTAAATCTACTTTCTCGATTTGTTTGTTCCGGGCTTGAGCT
Source organism: Amblyomma mixtum (assembly GCF_055824585.1). NCBI lineage: Eukaryota > Metazoa > Arthropoda > Arachnida > Ixodida > Ixodidae > Amblyomma > Amblyomma mixtum. The sequence goes on along the minus strand of NC_143016.1, from coordinate 119,412,699 downwards.
GCGCATACGTCTGCTCTTTCATTTCCTTTTATACCGACGTGGCTAGGGACCCAACAGAATTTGACGTTTAGTCCGTGGGCAGTGGCTGTTATTATGTTATATATGATGTCGCCGAGTAGTGGCGTGACTGCATTTCTGATGTGAAGCGCTGTGAGTACACTGAGCGAATCTGTGAAAATAACGCTGTTGCTTATGTTCTCATTTACTATTTTCTCTACCGCAACCCAGATGGCATAACATTCAGCAGTGAAGATGGATGCATACTGCGGAAGTCTTATTATTTTTTCCCATCTTCCTTGTACTACGGCACTTCCAACACAATCGGCTGTTTTTGAACCGTCAGTATAAAAAGTTTCAAAGCCACTGTACCTTTCCTCGAGTGCAAGGAATTCTTGGATGATGTGTTGTGGGGGAGTTTGTGTTTTTCGGAACTGTGTAAGCGTGAGATCGCAGTCGGTGTGAAAATTATTCCATGGGGCAAGTGGGTCCCGTCTTTGAGCCATGTTAGGTAATGTGTCAGCTATGCCAAGATTCTGGCATATCTCTTCGAACCTTAAAATCAGAGGCCTGGTAGCTTGTGGTTTGTTCCTGAATATTATTCTAGAAGGGCACTTTGTTACGATGGAATAACAGATGTGTTTTGGCAAGGATCTCACTTTGAAAACATATGTACATGTAAGGGCGTTTCTTCTGACTTCTAGTGGGGGTTCATTTGTCTCGACGTAGAGACTGGTTATGGGCAATGTTCTGTAAGCGCCGCATGAAAGGCGAAGGCCTGAGTTATGCGTAGGGTCTAGTTTCTTCAGATAAGATGGCCGTGCTGATCCGTACACTACGCATCCGTAGTCTAAGATGGAACGTGTCAAGGAGCGATAGATGTGTAGGAGGCATGCTCTATCAGACCCCCAGTGTTTTCGAGACAGTACTTTCATTATGTTAAGTGATTTAGTGGCTTTCTTTTTTAGGTTATTTATGTGGGGTAGGAATGTAAGTTTTCTGTCAAATGTTACGCCCAAAAATTTATGCTCCTTTTTAATAGGCAGCACTGTTTCATTTAAGTGGAGTGTGGGGTCGGTCTGTAAGCCTCTCTTCAGTGAAAGATCAAGTAAAAATATAAAATGTATAAAGCTCGATTCGTATCCAAATTTTCCGAACATTCGCACTGCCTTAGTAACGAGCCTTTGTACTGGTTTTGCAAAAAACAAATTCCTAATTGGCTTTTTCTTGGTATCTGACGAATGATTCTCAGACGCTGTGAGCCGAAACAAAAGTTGCAGTAGATGGGGAAATCCGCTTCTTTCAAGTTCTTGATGCACGCCAGGCGCACTTTATCGCTAAAGCAAGATCATGTGAGTGCTAGATTGGTGCTGCCGTTTTCTTTTTACTTTTGGGGGGCTTCACCTTATTCCAGGCAGTGTTCACCCGCAGCAATGCTCAAGATTTAAAATTGGTTCAATGTGAATGAAAAAGACATATGCTCACATACCCTTCTGTTTTTCGCCTCCTGTTTGCTATGAAATAGAAAAAGAAATCGCGTGGCCGTTAACGGCACACCGTTATGACACTTTGCACCTGAGAGACGAAACAAAAAGAGACTATAGACGTTCGTTTTGCTCAATTCGCTGCAAAACAGCTGAATAAAGAGAATTTAAATGCAACTGTTAAATCTGAAAGTTGTATCCAGCCAACTTTGCTTCAATACTGCTAAGAAATTATGATTACAGCGTTGAAGTTTCTAGAGCGACGACCGTTGGGGCGTCAGAATGTCGATTGTTTGACGCTCATTTGAAATAAGGGGACTACTTCAGGAGTGTTGAATTGGTTATCTGCGCACCATCGGGTTTATGCTATGATAAAAACATGTGCAAAACCGGCTAACGTTTTTTCTAAACATCTAAGCCACAAATAACTAATTATTGAAAGGTAAATTTTGCTGTTGCATGCATATTCTGTACACATTTACAGCATATGTTTATAAAAGAGTTAGTAATAAATAAACAAGCTAAATAACCGCAGTTACTACCCTTAATACTCTCGTAATGCAAATAATTTGTATACAGCTCTTGCAAACTTTTCGCTCGTTAGTTTTTAGGAGCCTGTTTTGGCCTTGCCATACCTCGCGAAGATGCGGTAGGCTGCGGCCAATGTAGTCGTATATCTCCTGTGCAGTCATCTCTTCATTCACTGATAGCTCGAGCTTCTCTGTTTCAGCTGCAATTTTTTCCAAGCCATGGTTGACGGTCAGCAACATCTGTTGAAGAGAATAGGTAGACGAGGAATATAAGGAAATACATGCGATACATATCACCGCGATGTCAAACTGCGCCTTGTATCATAATGGGCTTGTTAACACGCGTCGCTGTTTACGCAACGGTCTGTGCCATCGTAATACCGTCCCAGAAGTAGGCATTTATTCATGTGTGCGTGTGTCTGTGTCTGTGTGCGTGTGTGCGCGCGTGCGCGTGTGTGTGCGTGCGCGTGTGCGCGTGTGTGCGTGTGCGTGTGCGTGTGCGTGTGCGTGTGCGCGTGCGCGTGCGTGCGTGCGTGCGTGTGTGTGTGTGTGTGTGTGTGTGTGTGTGTGTGTGTGTGTGTGTGTGTGTGTGTGCGCGCGCGCGCGTGCGTGCGTGCCTGCCTGCCTGCGTGCGTGCCTGCGTGCGTGCCTGCGTGCGTGCCTGTGTGTGTGTGTGTGTGTGTGTGTGTGTGTGTGTGTGTGTGTGTGTGTGTGTGTGTGTGTGTGTGTGTGTGTGTGTGTGTGTGTGTGTGTGTGTGTGTGTGTGTGTGTGTGTGTGTGTGTGTGTGTGTGTGTGTGTGTGTGTGTGTGTGTGTGTGTGTGTGTGTGTGTGTGTGTGTGTGTGTGTGTGTGTGTGTGTGTGTGTGTGTGTGTGTGTGTGTGTGTGTGTGTGTGTGTGTGTGTGTGTGTGTGTGTGTGTGTGTGTGTGTGTGTGTGTGTGTGTGTGTGTGTGTGTGTGTGTGTGTGTGTGTGTGTGTGTGTGTGTGTGTGTGTGTGTGTGTGTGTGTGTGTGTGTGTGTGTGTGTGTGTGTGTGTGTGTGTGTGTGTGTGTGTGTGTGTGTGTGTGTGTGTGTGTGTGTGTGTGTGTGTGTGTGTGTGTGTGTGTGTGTGTGTGTGTGTGTGTGTGTGTGTGTGTGTGTGTGTGTGTGTGTGTGTGTGTGTGTGTGTGTGTGTGTGTGTGTGTGTGTGTGTGTGTGTGTGTGTGTGTGTGTGTGTGTGTGTGTGTGTGTGTGTGTGTGTGTGTGTGTGTGTGTGTGTGTGTGTGTGTGTGTGTGTGTGTGTGTGTGTGTGTGTGTGTGTGTGTGTGTGTGTGTGTGTGTGTGTGTGTGTGTGTGTGTGTGTGTGTGTGTGTGTGTGTGTGTGTGTGTGTGTGTGTGTGTGTGTGTGTGTGTGTGTGTGTGTGTGTGTGTGTGTGTGTGTGTGTGTGTGTGTGTGTGTGTGTGTGTGTGTGTGTGTGTGTGTGTGTGTGTGTGTGTGTGTGTGTGTGTGTGTGTGTGTGTGTGTGTGTGTGTGTGTGTGTGTGTGTGTGTGTGTGTGTGTGTGTGTGTGTGTGTGTGTGTGTGTGTGTGTGTGTGTGTGTGTGTGTGTGTGTGTGTGTGTGTGTGAAAATTTTCGAAATTTCTAAACAGCTTCTGTCTCCCCCACAACCACAATTCCAGCCTTTCATTCAGAGGGGTTCCCGATTCATTCAAAACACGTCACCCTTTAACCTCTCGCAGCGTTCCTGTGCGAAGATACATTCGTGTTTTACTGAGATCAAAATACGCTCACCATGGTCAGGCGTAAAAAACGAGCACACGCCCCCCCCCCCCCCTAGCACAGCAAGTCGCCGTATTAGCTGGGCTTCATCAGCAGCCTTTATGTAGTGCTTGCGCTTTAAAGCTTCCCCGCTTGTGAGGGCGCCGCAGAGACAAACGCAGTAGCATCAGGGAAGGAAGTAGGTCAAGCGCGTCATTTTTGCACGTGAGCCGAGCTTCTACATTTTTCTTAATAACCATCTACTAAGCTACCAAAGAATGTATTTTAAGTCCGGAAGGTGATCGCAGCTGTGTAGCTAATTGCTTTTGTTTGTTGTTGCTGCGTAGACGATGCCATAATCAGATGAACTCACCTTCGCGGTGTGGTACAATTGCAAGGGTAGCTTCCTCTTGTCGAGTGGCCGTTTCCTATTGACGCCAGCTACGAGCACATCGCTTACATCCCGTCCCATGACGCTGTACATGAGTGACTTGTCCAGAGTAGTGGCATCGGGTCCGGTTTTCTGGTGTCCCTATAATTAAATAGAGAAGTACGCCACGTGTTGGGCCGAAATAACCATCATTTTGTGGCGGACAACCTACACAGTGCCAGTAGCAGAATGTCGCCATCAATGCAAGTGCCTTAGAAAGATATCGTCCAGACAGGATCGAGACATCTACGTCAAGAAGTAATATTCTGAGGGAAACAGAACTGAGTAAATCACCCGCCAACTTAGCTGACATAAAGCCTTGATTGCCAATGGCGGAGAACGTTGCCTTGCATCCGGGATGTGCTGGGTGCAATTCCCAGTGCCCCGATGTGTATAAGCTTTCCCCTGCATGGTACCCCCGTTTTCTCTATGATGAAATGTTTTCTCTATGGTGAAAAAAGCTCTTCAACCCGAATAAATTTGACGTAAAGCGTAATTCAGTAAGGAGAAACTTTGCAGTAGTTTCTATTGCGCGTTTTAGTTCATGGATAATCTCAGCACAGTGATGCAACGAGCTGAACTGGCCAAACAGATCAGAGCACATCGTCCTAATCAACAAACTAATGGAGGTGCAACCGTAAGCCAAGCATGTGTTCTGTGAGACGAAAAGTTAATTAGGTATTTTTCACAGCACTGGAGAGTAAGACAAAAGCAAAAGGAAGGATAGGCAGACTAACTCCAGAGGATTCTGCTTGGAAGTTGCAGGCAGATTACGTGACATACGTTTGTGCACTTCGAGCTCTTGAACAGTGCACAAGACACGTGATATATCCAGAAAAGCACCTCCATTAAAATTGTTTTTAAGCTCCGCTCTTTGAAAAGGGTTTAAATGAAGGTTTGTTTTCCCAGAAGACACTCGAACACTTAGCTCGAAATTGGAACGAAACATTCAACTTATGCAACCGGTAACCGGAAACGGTGAAGCAGTGCAAATTTGAAATGGTTTCCACCGACGGCACCAAAAGCGAGAGGCCGGTGTACCTTGAATCACCCATGATCCTCCTACAAAAATGTTTGATCTTACTCATGCAACACCATATATATCGGCTAATAAAAACAACCTTCCTCGTTGTTTTTCCCGACGTATACGCCGGAGCGAGCGAGAAAACAAAAACGATTACCGGCCGGTACTAGGCTCCGCCCGCGAATACGTCGTCCGACTCGGTTTGTTTCTTCTTTTTTTTTCTGGCGGCTCGATTGCTCCCTCGCCACGGCACCACACGCCGTCTCCTTCGCCTGCTTTGTCTACAAACGTTGCTGCGGTTTTTGGCGAGCCAATGGTAGCCGCTCACGACCAATATCACGCCAGCCACACGACGTTGCGTGGTAGGACTCGCGGAAGAGACCGGCACCGAAAGTCGCCAACAGATGCCGAAATGGTATTTTTTTTAATGCTTACAAATCATCGGCTTTCTTTTAAGAAATTGTAAGCAGCAACAATGCTCATTGGCCTCCACTCTGCATGATACACGCATTTTATCTCCACCTTCAATTCCATTTCCTAGAAACAAAGAGGCAATCGTTTCTCTCTCGAAAGCGTGCGATTTCTTATACCAGGAAGGATACTGAATAAAAGCTGCCGATGATGACTTCGATGAGGGTTGGTCTTCGGCGTCCCGGGCTCTCTGCTTCCTCAAGATTGTGACAACTTCCAGAGGGCGTGTTCGCGTGTCCGCCATTGTTAGTGCTTCGCTTCGAAGCCATTGTTCAACCACCGAATCACGGCATGCGAGAAATAAATCCTCGCACGAAGCATTAAAGAGAACCCCTGGCAAACATTGATTGGAGCAGCTCGGCTTCACTCGGGTGGGGGATAAGGTGAGCATTGAATGCACTGCCGACCACTCGCGTGCTCCATTTTACTTTTCAGGCACCTGTGCGCTGATAGTTCGGTGTCTTTAGGAGCTCCGTGCCACGGCCACCACAACCACACAACTTTCTTACTGCTCTAGCCTTAATGTGGCCGATATGTACTGTAGGTCAATACGAAGCCGAGGTATTATAACGAAAGTACGGCTGGCACTTGGCGAAAATGCCGGCGCCTTCTGTGTGAAGCTTCGGCGAGTGAAGACTTTACCCTCCAGAAGTGCCGCCCACCACCGTCCACCTCACGTCATCTAACCAAGTCACGCAGAAGCGGAAAAAAATGCGACAGTAAAATCGATTTCAAAACCTGCTTAGAAAGCCAGCTTCCCTACGGAACCACCCCTAACCATTCACTACCCCACACCTCTTCCCCCCTTAGCTAGTGGGTGCCTCACCTCCAACCTCCAGAAGAATTCTGGTGCATGTGTCAAGCCTCGGCTTAGAGTAAAACATTCATTAAATTAGAAACATCAAACTAATCGTCAAGGATGAATCAAACTGCTGACGCAGCTTCTCAAACCAGCTGTCATGATCGGCCTGTAAATTTCTGTATGTCAATACCCTCTTTAGTGACGATCTGTTAAATATAAAATAAGATCGTACATAAGACAAGCAGTTAGTGAAATCCATATCTATTTGCTAAAATTGACGATCTTCTGGCAGGTGTTACACCAGGTGCATAATCTGGCGAAAGACTGATCAAAGAGGTGGTGACCATGTTTGACTGAATGTTACTTATGTCTTACAGGATATAATAATCGCTGTAGAGGCGGATCTTAGAGGTTAATCCAGCAGGTAAGTCATACTCTGAAGCAAAAATTTTATTAGCCGAAATACAGAGCGTTGGGTACTTCTGATGTTGCGTCGGCTGGGAAGAATCACCACACTTACACCAAGCAGAGTGAGTGTGGTGTAAAATAAAACAATGTTGAGCCCTCAGTAGGGGGACAGGTGTTGAAAGTTTGTTCGCAGTCGCGTTTATAAATTTAACGCACTGCGGCGCATTTCAATGAGGAAGGAATAATGGCTGGGCAAAGGGACTGTAAAAAATTATTCTAAGCTAAATAGCAGCAGACCAAACTAACTACCGTGTAGGAAATATCTTCAGAACTCCGTCAGGTGCAGAGCATTTTGTTTTGTCAAGGCACGGAATGCGATTTAAAGTGTCTTCACTAGGAGCTATAACCTCAGTGATCGAGTGAGCATGAGTACAAATCGAGGAAAACGGAATCATGTTTTTATCTTGTGTAAAGACTAAGTGAAAGTAACCAATAACATAACGGGTATTTTAGCGTGTTCAGCGAAAATTTCGCCATTGATTAAAAGGGAGGTAGATGATATGAAAAGGTCAGACGTAGCTACGTATTTTAAGAGAGTTATTTCTTTTCAGTCCTACTAAAGGAAGGTCAGAGTACAAATATTTAGCAGCTTTCAATTTAGTGTAAAGTTTAGTTATTGTCATGTGAAAGTGAGCAAAATAGTCTATGTTACTCTTATGTGTCATGAGCCTCAGTTCGGAGGAACAGCGAGACAATGGCAAAATATCATTATTCAGCCAGGGTTCAGAGGAAGTATATCTTTTTGTTTGATTAAGAATGAAGTTTTGAATGCATAGATTAACACTCTTTAAAATTATTCACTGACCAAGAGCACCAAGAGCACAGGAAAATTCTGTGTAAAGTTCCCAAAGAGTAATGTGTCGGTCAAGCGTATATCCTTCTTTCGATCTATGTTTTCGTTTATTGCCCCTTTAATATCACAACTCGGATAATTATTACTCTGTGCACAATCATCTTGTCTATTTTCAAGTCTAAGTGGTGCAGCGGTTTCTAAACCCTCAGAAAAGAGAGGGTAAAAAAATTGTCGGACAGCTGGAATGGCAGCGCGACTGAGGGCAACCGACCATTGATTAGAGGCGGACGACTTCGACAGAGAAGGCTCCTGGGGGTAGAACCAAGACGTCTCTAATGATGCCCCCAATCCGCAGGAAGAAGCATTAGTGCAAATAAAGTTTTCCCTTCCTTCCTCCACCAGAGCAAAACTTATCACTGGGAAAACACATTGGCCTAATAACCACTGCACCACAAAATTTCAAGAAATGCATTGTACAAATAAAACTATCCCCCTCCAAGATGTGGCCCCAGAACCTGCCCAAGCTTCAACTCCAAATGTGGATACATCAGGACTCACGTCAGAAAACCACATGAAGTAGTTGTAGCGGTGCAACGGCATCCACGGCGACACGTACTGTGTTGTGTCTGGACCGAAGGCAACCATTAACCGAGCTCCAAAGGGCTGCAGAAAACAGACCAGTATTCTCAAGATGGCCATTTGCATACGTTCTTAGTCATGCGACATCGATGGGTTCAAGAGCTGCGACGTTCTCAATGCTCTCAGCGATATTTTATCCCTGCATTGATGTCATCTTCACAAGCGAGGTCGTTTGCGCAGCGGGTCAAATAATCTCTGAGTGGTGTCCTGTATTGCATCAGTTTTGGGTAACCTATATCCCATTTCAGCAAGTTCCTTTGCCTCATCACTACTCTAGCGTCTGCAGCTTCATTTCCTTCGCCATACTATTCACTTTGTTGCTCTGAGGGACCACTGGTTTAGTGCTTTGAGCAAAACATTCCCTGTCAAGTCCGTATACTTCAACTTTTCAATATCATCACTTCCCATTATTTCGGAATTCCACAAACCATATTTTGTTTATTACCGTAGTAAAAGGAGACAATATTTGCGGAAAAAACCACCATACTCAAATACCAAAACGTAAATGATGCTCTACATTTCGGCCTAACAGTGTGGCTATTAGAGGTGAAACGGGTCCTATAACGGAAGCCCTATTTTATAGATGAAACATAATGAAGAGTGTGCTTTATGGGAGTTCAAATGTGGAAATGCTTTCTGCTTGCATTGGTTTATAGAGGAGCGAGTACGTAAAAAAATCTTGCACATAGAGCGCATGTGCGGACACCCAGCTTGCGCTCTTAGTGCAGCACTTCTCGTTGTTATCAGTTATTCAGCTTCTAAAGTCCACGGATCCCCTACAGATATTCGTGATACAGTGCAATCTCCTTTTTCTGTTATCCTTTGTTCCCTGAGATCATTTTCCAGCTCACATCGACAGCAAAAAAAAAACGTGCTTCAGTGCGGAATTTTTCCAGCGCTCTTCCTTTCCTCACTTTGCAGTTGCTGAGTTTTTTCCGTTAATTACCGGCAAGTAGCTAAACAGCCAATCGCTAGGTACGTGGCAGTTTGTTTCAATTTCACCTCGTCATACTAGCTTTCGTGGCTGGCCTAAAAGGCTCGTATAATGTTTTCTCTTCTCCTGTAAGCGTAAGAGAATCTCATGGGTATACATTCGACTGTCATTGTAGACTTTTAGCATAGCGTTTACCGCGTTATGCTACCTCTTAACCTGTGTCGTGCCGTCCGTGCACATGCGCATATGACCCCGAGGCACCAGCACAAGGCAGCTGCCGGCGCCCCTGCAGCCTCCAGACCGTCTCCGCATGCGAATGGACGGCTTGTTTTACGGGCTAGCGGTAGCGCTGGTAATATGCACTATGCTAAAAGTCTCTAATGAAGTTTTATTTTCTCTCTAGTCGTGCTGTGCGACTAGCGCAACCTATTTTCACACACCGCTTGTCTCTTCGTGATAAAACGCCAGCTGACCGCACCTCTAGCAAATTTCTCACTGTCGCCGTCCTTGTGTCTAAACCTTGCGAATTTTTCACAATGCAGCCCGAGTGGCAATATGGAAATCATGGTCGTTGTGCTTCTGCTTCAGGGAAAGGCACATAATAAAATAGCAATGACGACGTAACATACACTGTTCGATTCATCATATCAGGCTGCTATCTGCCCTGGTATTGTTCATCCGAATTCTTTTTCTAAAATTCGATAAATTTTTTTCTTCTTGTTCAGTTCTTATATTCGTGTTGCTATTACTTCATAGCTTTGTATTTATACTTTTCGTCCTGCATATATGTCAGGAATAAACCTACAAACGCGGTTTTCTAGTTCTTGTTCGCTTCTTCATAACATTGCTTCATGGTCACAATTTTTATGCCATAAATAAAAATCTATTTCGCAAGAGGGTGTTGAAGTACCGCGAGGAAATAAAGTTAATACTCGATAGTAAAACATACAGCTCTACTCTTCGGTTTCATGCGTATATCGCTTCAAAGCAATACAGTTTGAATATTCGCTTTACAAAAGCGGCAAAAGCTTTGGTACATACACGGGAGTAGCCATCCAAGGCGATACGCATGTAGGCCAAGCTCAAGGGCGATGTTGCTCCAGGAAGCACTTCGCTGAGAACAAAGGGATAAAAAGTGGTAAAATACGCACTGATAACCGGCTCTCAGGCAGACATAAAAGGCAATTACAAAAGTAAATACAAACAGCTCAGCTCAACGGTCACAATAAAGCACGTGCATTCATATCTCGAGTGAAACGAGGATGACGTGCACATTCAAGGTTCTCGCTGCAAGGGCACATGCCACCTTCTTGCATAAATTAACGCCACCATACTGTGTATCCGCGGATACGTACGCACTAAGGATATAGTCGACGCGGCATCTTAAAGAGCCATGATAGACCGCTTACAGTCACTAGAGTTGTGATCAGAACACTAGTGGACTAGCCGCTCTTCGATGCACTGCATGCCGCAGCTCGGAATAACTGGGCTGAGCCAAACTCTCACGATCGTGTTTGGCCTTTGTTTCTTCTTAGTGGCTTGTTTTATTATGTGGTGTGTTACATGAGATCAAACTACCTCCGTAGCCGTAACTCCAAGTGGTCGAAGCTGCCGGAGCCCTCCACTACGGCGTCCCTCGTAGCCTGAGCCACTTTGGGACGGTAAACCAGAATAAACCAACCAATCTCCTCGCTCGTTTCTCTTTTTTTGCGCATTTCCCTCGCTTAAGAAAGTAAGGCATCATGTGTCCCGAAAAAAAACGAACGCTCATAGTAGTAAATCGTTTTTTGCTGCAAATAAGAAACCGGAAAACCCGAATTACGGAAACTTTTGCGGAACAACCGGACTTGTGCACAAATTTGAACGAAAAAGAATATCGCCCAGTTTTTACCCTCCGAGTTGCGCGAAACGTAAAATTCGAAAAGAAAGTGCTATACACAAAGGCCGCGGACACATGTAACTTGATAACGGTGGCAACAGATTTTTGTGGCCTGAGGGCAACTCCAGCCAAAGAGCGCCAAACACACGTCTGCTGGTCGACTAAAACATATGGAAGTTTTCAAAGACAGGTGATGCAAACTGAATGTTAACGAAATTCCACACTTTCACGCAAAACCACCACACTCAGAAGACCACATACAGCACCAGCTTGCGTCTCGCAGTGGAGAGAAGCAACATGAAAAATACCGGATGCTCACGACATGTTTGCTTTGCTGAGCACTTCTTTTTCTGATCTCAGGCCACTGTCAAATTCGTGGATCATTTCGCAGTCAGACTCCCTGAGAAACGTTGTGACTGGCCGACACTGGAATGGGAAGCGTTTTAGTCGTGTTTACAGGCATCCACATCTTTTGATAAGTAAAAGTAATAACCGATGAAATGCGCATCGTACCTGAAGCATGAAAAACTTTCCTTCGCTGATTGCCCACTCGATGTCCTGTGGTGTCGTGTAGGTTTTCTCAATCTGTTCAAGAATATAAGAAAGCAAAAATTTTCAATGTGCTCTCACAGTGACCTAAACGTGCCTTAGTGCGACTGTAAAAACAGTAATGCGTTCAAAATATTTAACGTAAAAGCTGTTACAACTGAGGCCTTGCTCTGGTTGTTCTTCAGTAAAGCTAAACCTATGATGACCGCTTCTTTAACGTTTGGTTGGTTAGGACGGACAAGGTCATTCTGACAACAGCAATCGCAAAGTAAGTCGTAAAACGTATTTCCAGTGTACAATATGTATTCGTTGCGGAGGGTCAAACAGCACTATCTGCAGGTGCGAAGAGCAAGCGGAAGGCCTTTGGTAGAAGCGCATATTTCGAAAATTCTGCGTCTAACGGCACATCTGTCAAGCCCGTTTCATCCATTCGATTACAACAGGCTAAATGCAGCCAAAAAATCAACCGCTACAGAAACGGCACAATGGAGCGATTCGTTTGTTGCTTCCAACCATTTATTTGATACTTTTCTGTCATCGACTCCAGGTTACTAGGTAATTAGGTTGGTGAAAAACAAAAAAAAAATACTGACTGCACTTGGAGGCCGCAGGAACATTCGAGCAGTACATTCCATTTAATTTTTTGCTTCATGGCTCATGTCACATTATGTCACAGCTAGCTCTGCGAATTTTTTGCTCGTTTACTTGTCTTTATCTGCTCGCTCAACGAAGATCGATTGTATGCTCAGGAACATTTAGATTAATTATGAGCTCCTTGCTCTGTTTTACCTGAGTGCCTATAAAGGCCAACGTCTCCACATCCTTGTTCGAGATGCAGGCAGTGTTGGCTTTTTCAGTGCTCACCGGCACCGTTTTCACGCCACCGCTCTCTGCAAGCGAACATCCGGAAGAGCAATGTAATTCACGGCAAGGAGGAATATATGCACGCCATTAATGCTTTCGCGGTAATGTGAATGTAAGCGCGTAAATGTTTTCTGTCAGGCATTAGCCTTGATATGTAGACCGTTTGATATTAAAGGAGCGCAACCCTCATTTAGTGTACACAGTGTATTTTGTCCGCTTTGAGCACGTCATAAAAGATGGAATGCACCACATCCACCTCACAAACCACGCTATACCACATGTTAGGCTTCACGGCCAATGCTATTGCTATTACAAAAGAAAACCCTGATGTGAATTCCCCGCATTCAGAATATAGGTGAAGCTCCATGACGATACAATTTAACTCATGAAAGCGATAGGTCCGACGACACTTTCACTTGCTTGCTCATACACTCGCTTCAGGTCAAATACCGGTTTAGTTTTCAGTATTAGGAACAAAATTTAACAACTGACAAGGACTCAATGTCGAAATGTAAAGACATGAAGCAGGGTTCTCGAACCTGTCCTCGAACAGGCGAGGCGTCCGCCAATTGCACAAAAGTATTCTCGGCTGTGCAGGTGGCTAATATTCCTCGAATTCTGTGCTAACCATTCAAGGAAGAGAGCAAAAAACTGTAAACCAATGTGGTGCTAACGGTACCAATTAGTATAACAGTGTGACGGAAAAGATGCATGAAGAGTCGCGGAAGCAGTGTGGAAACGACTCCTGGTTTCTTTGCGCTATTTCCCGACAGCGCTGATCTTTTATGAAAGTTTCGTTGTTACTGCCAACAAAACATCATACTTCGTTTATTACACACGTGTGCTGCCCGATTACGAGCCTAGGTAGCGATGCACCCTTGTAGGGTTGACTTATACCACGCGACAATACCAGCTACGTTCAACGTAGGTGTGCTCATCGAGGAATAGAATGTCGTTACAGACTAAAGCAGGAAAGAGCTAAGAGACAGCGCTGTCAGAGACTTTTCTGCAGCGCACGCATCATTGATGATGATGATGATGATGGTGATGACGCTGCTTTTACATGTCACAGCTCAAGCTTCCGAGCCATTGGCTTTACAGACAACCTCAAGCATGGTAAGCTTGAATACTTTCTCTTCGTGCTTTTCACTGCTTTCGTCGCGCACTTCCTTTGTCACAGCGAGACAGCGCCGCCGAAGTGAAGATCAAATAAACCACTCCATCAGAAGTTATAAGTCACAGGCTCACCGGATGACGTCGTGTACACTGACTTGTGGCCAAGCTGCACGGACTCGATGAAAGGTCTCTCCACTCCTGCCCTTTTGAGCACGAAAGTATCGGGCTCCGCCGAAGCCGAGACCACCGACTGTCACAGAGAAATTAAAGAAATCCACTTCAATCAAAACTGTATCGCGATGCCACGAGGGCGTACCCCTTTGTGATGGACATGGAGGACTCAAATTTTCTCCCATATTCCCCCGGCTTTCCAGGAGACGTAAATTGGAAGACGCTATTATATTACAAGCTTTGGTCTGCCCTTTTGAGTAGAGACTGCAGTACGCCCTTTCATACAAAGAAATGGCAGGGCGTGTTACTTGCCTCCCCGAGACCGTAGTTGGCCGTCACTGTGATGTGAGCGGGGCTCCCGGTCAGTGGATCACACGTGAACATAACACCCGCAGCGCTTGCGTCCACAAGTTCTTGCACGACCACTGCCATGGGCACGTCCAGGGGCTGTCCATACTGCCTGTTTTTTTGCGAGGATTATGTGGTTACATGATAGCAATGGCTGTACTGTATTAACAGTGTGTTTATTATAATTTCGAACATCTGCAAAAGCCAAAACGCAGAGAAGGACCCAAAGTGTGCATTACAGCAGTATACTCAAGGGCACCATAATGTATTGGAGTCTCTGAACGAGCCAAAACTTGCTGTAGAGCAATTCATCTCAGCTTCTTTATCGAAATACAAAAGACGTGTCTTCTTTTTTAATGCTTTATTTGTTTTCCACGTTTCGTAAGATCCAGTTAATATGCGCCGCCGCAATTACTCCAACAAGAACGTTTCTGTCCTTTCTGATTGGTCAAGCAAGGAACATATGAAATTTCTCAAAACCAATAGCCTTCCGTGAGAGTTATAAGCATCACATGCATGTGGATTGTAATCCCGTAAGCCATACGATACGCTTAGCTCATTTCGGTAGTCGAATACTAGTGCCTGTGAACACACATTAATCCCACTGTAAGCAGACGGGTAGTGTTGTCCTTAAAATTTACTATGGTCAAGTTATCAATTCTTGTGCAGCCGAAAAGCCACATAAAAAGGTTCCAAACAGTAATAATCATTTCCTCAGGAAACAGGATTACGCGAGGAAATCGCTTTTATTAGAGATTTCATTGACAGCTTACCTTTTATAGTTCACATTTGTGAAGCTGAACTGCGACGCCCAACATTTAACCACACCGCTGACGACCTGGAAAAGAAAGTTCACATTCATTACCACTGCTATATGTACTGTCATAAATAGGTGTTCTTAGAGCGCAGCTATTCTTCTCACGTTTTCTTGGTTCTGGAGTCCAAGTAATGTGGTCATTTGACCGGCTGCCGACATGTCCTCAGAGTCCTCGCCTGCGCGACAAAAATGCAACATTCGAAGCTACTAAGCACAGATACTGGTAATAGAAGCCTTGTCCTTGAATAAACGTTTTCAACTTACCCAGAGCTGACGATCTGACAGCGAACCTGGTATCTGCGTGGAATTTCGACACGCATTCAGCGATTTGTTTGGAGACTTCTGCAGGCATGTCCATATTTTCGATTGCACCCACCACCCTATGCCGATGTAAGAAATGCAGAGATGCAAGCGTTGGTAGAGAAGAAAGCTATGTTTGCACGCTAACTAGGTAGAGCGCAGACACAACTCAAGAACTCTTGCTCACAGTGCAGGTTTTCAGATCCAATGTAACTATCCTGAACATCCTACCGTACGTGATCAACGCGCCCCCCTGACTTGTGAAACGCATCTCCTCATAAGTAATAGCAAAAAGGTGCTTGAAGTTGTCTATGAAAGATCTTTTTGTTTAGCGCGATTTTCGGCGAGTTTCAATGAAAGGCGAGAGTATTTTGCACCATTGAACAATTTCACACAACATAATTTGCGATGCCTTCCCATGCATAAAGAGAGTAATGATTAATGTTGCCATCAAGGTGGGAGCACTGACTGAACGGCAGTTCCAACGCCTTGTGTTTACAGGTGCCCTTTAGAGTGTGCCATACTTCTTGCTTTGAAGGACGCTTATTTTAGACTTCACTGTTTGCAAGCCTGCGAAACATTTCATACTTCCTTGTCATTTGAAAGAAACACTGACATCCTCACGTCGCACAGAGCTAACTGTGCCCACAAAAAAAAATGTGTTTTGTGCTTTTCAGAAAAGAACTCCGGCGGGTACTATCACTTCTCAGCGCAGTCATACTCGACAAACATATTGAATTTATTATTAGGTGGTGCTAATTTAATTCAGACTGTTAAACATTTGCATACCTGTTGCAGACTTCTTTCAGTGCTGCCTGGCTGTCGTTTCTGCGAGAAGTATGACGTTATTAAAATAAGGCATTGGTCTTTTTCAGATCGCGAACTTTCTCAAGCAAATAAGCGCCAAAGCGAATCTGACGACTTAAATTTTTCGTCACTTTTTTGCTATCACAGCTAGAAAGGAGCACTTAAAATTTTGAAGGACCACAAAAAACTGCATCATAGGAAAGAAAAAACCACAAGAATTTTCGGTGCCATATTTTATTCACTTACGAACACAACAGGCTCAAGGAATAACGCTTTCTGGTATTACATTTCGGAAATTCAGATAACTACTTTCGTTTTTTAATATTAAGTAGCGGACACGCTGGTCAAATCAGTGCAGCTTGTTTTGCAGCTAGCGAAGTAGCTAGCACATAAATAATTACAAGGCTATTTGGAAACAGACACAATACACGTTATTTGTTATATTACATTAACTCTGACAGGAAGAAATGGATTTCCGCCTTTCACCTTTATATCCCTTCAGCAGCGGTATAAAAAACACTATCAGACATTTTTTGTCCTCTAAAATTACGATGGTTTTTCAAAACTCTAGGAATCGCAGTCCACCAAAGGCTTCCTTAAAAGCCGGAAGAGCTCACCTCGCTCTAGAGACCTCTATCTGCTTGATCAGTTTGCGGAAATCATCACACGAGGCGAATAGTTCGTAGGATCTTGTTGTGACGATAAATCCCCGAGGAACTGAAAACTGAACCGAGGTAAAAGTCATGAATGAGAAAATAGTGTCTGCAAAACAATGGCAGAATGCTCTGCAAAACACAGCATTTCAAGAAAAGCAAGGAAAGCTTAACCTACGAAGAGTTGTAGTAAATTTCTCCCTGTTCGCCACGCTGCAGTGAAATGTTATGCTGTAGACAGTTGTCTCAATAATTTTGAGAGTATGCGGGTTTCAAAAGCTTATTTTGCTTTGAACCCTCAGTTTCATCTCCGCGGTCTTCAGAAACATCACGCACCACATCCCAGACAACCCTACTGCACCTCTGAAAACGAAGAACACTGTGATAACTCCCACACAATCTGAAACTGCTCCCATATGTGGTCGCTACCTGTCGGTGATTCCACCTATAAAAAGCTGTATTTCAACCTGGATAAACTGGCTCCCACTGACAACACAGCTTCTCTACACATACCTACCAGAAAGTTGTGGTAATGCACGCGAGAGCTTAGTGGAAATCCCAAAACCAGAATTGGTGTTCCTTTAAAAAACATTTGCCTCACTGTCAAAGAAGGCCACTAAGTTTAGGCATTGTACCTCAGTTCCTTGCACTCGAAATAAGTGAGCGTCTGCAGCAGCAGTAAAAGTTAACGTTCCAAACCGGTGAGTTCTTCATATCTGCCTTCCAAATATCCCTCATAAAATGTTAGCATATATGAATGCGTCAGTTAAGCATTCTTGTACCGGTGCCATTAGAAACTGGATCCGAAGAATGGTCGTTAAGTCTTGCTGCCTACCGTCTTGAGCTGTGTGGCGATGGAGTGCAGCACAGCGAGGGACGAGCCCTTGCCGCCGGTCAGGTCGGGTACTTTGCTGTGCGCATCTTGGATGTCTGACACGAGTGGGGCTACAGCTGGTAACTCATGCTCTGCGCAGTAAAAATAAAAAAGATGGATACGCAATGTTACATGACAAAGAAACATAGCTCTACTTTTAACGACAACTCCCCGCTAAACGTCTTTTCCAGAGAAGCACGTAAATTCAACTAATGAATTAGGTTTAAAAAGAGAGCGAGATTTGCGACATTTCTCTAACGCTTTTGACGTTAGTGACTGGTCAGTAGGTTTCTAGGTCGCATTCAAGATTTGGCTCACTCAATACAATTTTCACTGGTAGCGCTAATGCAACGGGCAGTTGCACCTTTTCCGGTTCGCAAATACGTCCCCATGCATTGCTCTTATCATGTTGCTTTTATAATGGCAATATTATTGAACAACAGCAAAGATATAGATACATCAAAACAAGGAGCACTTCGTCTGACTAGAACGTAAAGAGAACTAACTTCACTACGTTTTAACACTGATGTCTAAGGGTTGGAAGTGCCAAGCAGTTACATGTCTGAAATTATAGGCCAGTAATGGCGAGCTCTATTCGTCTTATATTTTTTTTAACTGCAATATCAGTAACAACGGCACTTAGCGAAAAATCTGTGTGAAAGCTCGGTGAGTCAAGCCTAGACCCTCAAAAATCACCCGCTTTCTCCTCTGCCACCTCCTCACCACACCTCCTACCTTAGGAAATGCCCACCCACGGAGCGACACCCATGATCCACCTTCCCGCCCTACGCTTACCCTCCAGAAGCGCCATCCACCACTGATTTGCCCAACTCTATCCTCCAGAAAACCGCCCACAACCCACCCACCTACTTCCACCCTCCACAAGGCCTCCACCCATTAGAAGCCCACGCTATGCGGAACAAAACAGCAACGGCGAAACTGATTTCAAAGACGCAGCGGAAAGAGCAGTTGCCCTCCACAAGCATTATTCGTCGCTAGATAACTTATCAATTGTAATACTTTTAATGCGGTAGTATTCGGAGGGCCATGAGGGCGAAAACTGTCCGGCGTCGGAGTCTGTGTGAAACCTCTACCAACATCGACTAGAACGGAACACCGGCTATGACACACTCGCTATATTGAAACACTGGCTATAATGAAGCACTGCCTATAATGAAACATTGGCTATAGCAAAACACCGGCTCTAATGAAACATAAGTGCTAGCAACTTGGTAAGGACAGTTCAGTTACATGTGAATTTGATAGGCTTAGCGAAGTTACAAGAAGCGTTAGTGGTCGTTGTGGCACGTGCAGTTCGTGCTTCAGGCTGTGTACCAATAGCACAAAGGCAAGGTAGAGAATAAGGCCCTCGCATTTCCTCCTTACCAATCCAATTTATCGCCTTTCAATTTTTTTATTCCTTGCTGAGCAATATAATAAAGAGGACACTGTTTCAAAAATTTTCCAAATTTCCCTGGTGGAGATTGAAACTCTCTGAAATGCTCTTTCACTGCAATCAATCGTTCTCTTCGCGTTTTTTTCGTAAACGCTCATTCTTTGGAACTCTTCACCACAAGTTTTTTTTCGCAGCTAACCTGTTTTTGCGGTACCTCTGTCCTAATATTTAACGCTTGAATTTCTTCACACATTCAACCGGAATTCAATAACATCTGTATTACTAATCGGAATCTTACCAGTTGTTTGTGCTCCATGCGTGTTTTTTGTTTACACGTAACGAAATAACTTTACTCGGCATTAAGCAGACATGCCCCAGAAACATGTTTATTAAACTTACCTTGTATAATCTTGTGCTTAAAATGGTCAGGAATATAGCATGATGTCCTCCCCCGTCTGGAAAAATAATAGACAGGAAAGGGCAACATTCAGTCATTTCTCTTGTCATTACACATAAGTCCCGTATGATAATCCACACAATTTGCAAACATAATAATTACTCTGTCAGTGCCATGAAATCAATTGTTTTTCTCAGGTGCAAGTCTAAATACGCGAACAAACCATTTTTACCGCAATAAAATTTGGTGTTTTGTCCTTCGCTGGTGTTTCGCTGGTGTTTTGTCCTTCGCAGCAAAACAGCGCTGGTGTTTTGTCCTTCTCTTGTGTCTCGTCTTTGATTGCGCTGTTTTTCCAAATCGTAAAACATGTACCAACCAGCCCGTATTTGCCCTCTTCTGAAAATTTCTGTAATTCACTCTGTGAGTTCCTGCATTTTTTTTTTTTTTGAAAGCCGATATTTAGCACTTGGCAACGCTGTAAAAGAGAAGGCATCATCCGTATCTTCACAAAAACTACTATCCAAGCCAGTAAGTGTGCATGACATACATTTGCTTTCGGTCGCGGTGTTAAAACGGCCGCAGTGGCTTTAATAAACTATGATCCACCGCGTGTTATAGGCGCCACTTGTTGGGGACATCCCAGCGACTGCTTTTGTGTGCAGCCTGTTCCTCGGAGAGGCAGGCTTGCGTTGTACCTGTGAAGGTGATTATCAATGTGGACAATGGACAATAGGTAAATCAACATACTGAGAGGGGTGTAGCCCGTCCTAAGTAATATCCATATCAGTTCTTGGAAATCTTAAAACGCAGTTACCCTCGGCACTGTGCCCCTACAAGTGTTGGATTACGTCTACTGAAGCAATTGCTTTGCCTGCAAGCTTTTCGAAAGCGCATGTATTTTGGCGATGTAGGCAGAATTTCTTGGGCCACAGTCCTGAGTATGACGACGTTTTTGAAATTCTAAGAACTGATATGATATTACTTATGGTGGGTAACACGTCTTTCAATAAATAGAGAGGCTAACAGTAATATCTACAATATTAATAGTAATATTAGCTAACCCTCCTACTCGTTAGCATTGTTAAGCTCTTTTCTTTTGTGCAACAGCGCTGACAATGCTATGTAGAAAAAATCCCTCTTGTAACTCAAAAATAATGTGTTTAAAAATTGCAGAACAACTTAAGTGAAACAGGCGCATACAGGAGAAATGCACAAATACGCTATTGTGCTTATTATAATGCCTTCTTAATGTTTGCCTGTCATTCCTAAGAGTCCATGGTAGAGAGAGGGTGTGGTAGATGGTCCTTGGCGATCACAAAATGAACAAGGGAGGGGCAAACCTCAGGTTGCTTGAGCCAACGTTTCGACAAGAGGACTTGTCTTCGTCTGGGCAAGTCGTTATTCCTAGTTTTCCAGGGCAGTACAGAATCATAACCTGCTAATTTCTCACCTCCGCACAGTAATCCGGAAGCCAGATCCAGCGTTCTCTTCGCACTTCAGGTTAACTGTTGTTACATCAACTTCACAAGAACTGTCCTCGCTCTTGAACACCAAGGATGGCGTGGCATATTTCACGAAAACTGGCAAGCAAATAGAACCTGGAAACAAATCAGGATTTTCAGTGCAAAAAAATTGGCAGGGTTATAACGTTGGTAAACCGACTGGACTTGCGAAAGCGTGTGTTTAGCCCGATGTGTTCATGGTTTTGTTTTGCTGGGTCGTCGGCCCATCTTGCGACGGTATTAAGCCTCATCTCCATGGACACATCCGAGGCGCACGAGCGCAGCGCCTACTCGCCCAGCGCCACGCCACGACACGCGTCGGAAAACATGCGCAACTCGATGGCCTGTCGCCTCCTGTCGCTGGTCCTCAGCTCAGCTCAGTTCTGCGCTCAGCTCAGCGCAGAAAGCGGCGCGAAGGGCCCCACCGGATGCCGAGAGAACTGCGTTCTATGATTGGTTACACCGACTGAAAACCAGCGAACCACTTCCGGCGTCGGCGTGAGCGCAGCGCAAATATCTGACATGGACATGGCGCCAAACGCCAGCGCCAGCTCGCGTCTGCGCCTCGCGCATGCGCAGACCGGCTCTGGCGTACGCTGGTACGCGTAGGCGCTGCGCTCGTGCGCCTCAGATGGACCTATGGAGATGCGCCTTTAGACATAGGTTGAGCTCTGATGGAGGGTTGGTGATACGGTCTCTTCGCGCCGCAGAAGGAAGTTAACGATAGGCGTGACCAGCTGCGGCGACAGCAAACTGCTATTGTGCAGTGGCAGCGAAGCTAATCTGTTCACGCTGCCGCGGGTTCGAATCCCAGTTTCGGCAATATTTGTTTTATGAATTTATTCAAAGTGAAGTATAGCTTTCGCTCTAAAAAATTCATATAAAATGTCATTCATTACCAATTGTTTTCAGTTTGACGCTAGTGACCAAAACAGATTACGAAATGAAATTTATGACATTCCACTTAGCAATGGTGTATATATGTGCGTAATATGTAAGTATCACGGCATCTTAATTTGTTTTTAACTTTTCTTTACGACACCTTTTTTCTTTAGGTATCAGCGCGTGATTTGATGCTTGCTTAAAAATTCCTAGTTTGCAACACAAAATTGCTGGTACTAGCCTAGCCTTCCATGCAAGTTCAGCAGCACGACAGCACCATGGAGCAACTATTTCTCAAACGAATATTAATAACGTAGACCCAGTCAGCTCACCGCGTCCGATATGCAGTCGACCGGAGCCAGCATCTGGCAAGTCGCGCGTTCTGAGGAGACAGTAGTCGATGGGACGCATTTCCGATGAAGGCAAATAAATAGATCCGTAGAACAACCTGTTAACAATACAACAGCAGTCATCGCTTGTTCTTTATTTTTTAAGTATTTTTTTTCTTCAAGTATGCTTTCATTGCTTTAAATGTAGCACCGAAATGCTATCTTACTGATCATACAATGAGCGAAAAAAAAAACATATTTTTCGGCAATAAACCTAAGTGGCTCACTACGCCTGATTTCGGTCGGTGCAGGGTACGAGTAAACCTTTTTGCGTGCTTGAAGCCAAAATCACCTCTTCCCGTGCTTTGCAACCTGTGACGAGCCGACCGTTCTGAGTTTTAATTGCAGTGTGTTCAGCATGGCTGCGATATTTCAAGTGCGCACATACTTAAGAGTTTTGAAAGGTGACTCCTTAAAAAACAAGCAAAAGGCAGTTAACACGACTTTTATCAAAAAACGTAAAAATAAACAAAAATCTTCATTCTTCTTCTATTACTTATTATACAAGGTTCTCCTCTAAGCATTTTGGATGAGACAAATATATGAGAGTGCGCAATATATGCGTATGCTTAACTAAATACACAAAAAAATTGCTTAAAAGCGTATGCACCAATTCATTTTTCTTTTCTGCATTTTGCGGAGCTACATTTTTGTGGAGAACGTAACTTGTTCTCTTGTTCTCCATGCCCATCGAGATGACATTTAACAGCGCCATCCGCCTCCACACTGTCACTCTGCGCATATTTAATGCTTAGTGCATAAGAAAACTTCGGCAAGTACTCTCCGTGCAGAACTGACGCAGTAATTTCAGTGCGCGAATTCATTGCAAGGCATAATTTTTCACACTATTCCTCTCCTACAACCTATCGCATAGCAGAAAAAAAAAACGAATTGAGGAACTTGAGCACAAAGTCTCAATACAGGCTGCCACGCCATTAACATCCGTCACAGACGCTGTGGGCGACGGTAGTGTAACGGCAGGCGCTAAATGCGGCCGCCGTAAGCACTACTCTTTTTAGAAACGCCAACATTCACAGCATTCCGAAGTGATAAATGAGTCAAGAAACAGTGCCAGTGCATGTACACGCTCAACAATTGGCATTTAAATGCAGCTCACCCGCTAGGCCTTCCATACTCGTCTGAATGCACCAAGTGGTACATATCGCCATTCTGAAAGATATTACACACACGTTCAACGTTCACATGGTGTGTCACTCTACACACAGGCAATGTTTTGAGCTCTTAGCAGCTTTAATGCAGCTCTCATTTCCCATGGTGTGTCACTGCTAACAACCAGTGTTTTAAGCTTTTGACAGCTTTAAAATTTCATGCAGATTTTGCAGGCTTGCTACCCTGAAGTAATGATTTATTATTACCTTGCAGTAATCAAGTGTCTAACTTTTTTCGGGAACAAAAAATAGTTACTGTCCTGGCTTTGTTATATGCACTGAAGACGGCATGCCTATTTTGCAGAATGTGCGTTGGAATAACAACTCTCGCTAGTCTCTTCAAAAGCCATCAATTACTGACTCCTTATATTGGCGAAAAAAACGATGTAACGCTCCTAATTATGGCAGCAAAAATATCATGGCACCTCCCCATTAAAAAAAATTGTTCTCAGAATAGGCGAAAAATAAAGCTCAAAATATACCAAATGCGTCTCGTGAAAGCTACATATGCAACAGATGCTAAACTATTGCATTAACGGCTAGCGTCAACAATGCTGTTTTCAAAGTGTTTTGGTTTCAGTGGTTTCTAGACTCGACAGCTCGTATTGGAACGGTGAGCCACCTTCCAAACATTTGCGTATATCATACACACTCAAATGTATAACTCCAAAAAAGCTCTGCTAACCAACATCACTGGTAGAGATACTTAGTACAACTGGTCACCTCTAGAAACCCGAAATGATGGTCTTGTTCATATGTCCGATCAAGATTGGCACCTGGGAGAGAAAGATGTTAATATGAATTTAAGATATTGATAATGGCACGTCACTTGTCGGATACTCATCAGCACAAAATCATGCGCTATCTTCCTTTGTAACAAGGACCATAACAATTGAGGTAAGCTAGCATGAAAACACATTCCCGCCCGGCTTTCCCCCCGCGCACAAACGAGTGCTCAATTACTTCTGGTCGCTCGTACTGCTCCGGCGGGGATGAGGGTACTGCATAATATAGGACACAGTGAGTGCAAGTACGAAGGTGCGGTATAGATTTATTTGCGCTAATAATCACAACCAGATTCCTCACGTGCTACTCGACCGATGGAGTACATTAAACATAAGAGCGTATCGCTGAAAAGGCGCAAAGTATGAAAGCATAAACCACTGGATATATGTAAGGTAATCATAGAAAAAAACCTACACAACAATGGGGCGTTTCATAAGGGGGGGGGGGGGGGGGGAGTCGCTTTTTAAGAGAATAAAAAAGCAAAACTAGTAAAGAAAAGTTTGTTTGCTTTTTAGTTATCGCCAAAAACAGTTCACTAATGAATTCAGAAAACTTGCGCAAAGAGCAGCTAGACTGCCGTGAGCCTGCAGCTTGGCAGCGCAAACTTCGGTATTGTTCAAGCGAACGCATGAATTCCTGAAATCTTTCCGTCGCAGCTGCTCAAGCATGAAATACAACTAATCAAAACCAGCGCGCATGGAATTCACAACACTTTTCGGATAACCCAGGCTTCTAAGGTGTTCATGTGCATGAGGAGCAGTGATAACTAATATGTGCAAGCGTAGATCTTTAACACTTCTACTCTGTCCTCCCCAACGACACATATACTTCTTGCGTTAAAAGCGCAAAGGTTAGGCCTGCTTGGTTGTTCATGACGATAGCAACACGCTGAGCTCTTTTTACGGGTAAAATATAAACGGAGACATACAACAAAAAGCGCGAACCGACGACTATTTTAGTAAATGGTTCAGATTTTAATTTTTAACATAGAAACACAAGCGCTACCTGAAGAGAACAAGTTCGCGCTTTTTGTGCTATGTCTTGATTTCACCTTTGTATGCTTAAAATGGTCAGCACGTTGCTACCGTTGTCGTCATTGTGTTGTCGATATCGCTGCAAATATTACGAGCTGAAAATTTTCAAAATTAAATGAAAGAAAACATGGCACATGGTTGTTTCCTTGCAAGCCTTGCAATTAAATGCGGTTGAAAGCTAATTGAGCTACCTTAGATAAATAAAGTCTAAGACGGTGAATTCCAAAGTCACCGCATAGGGAAATTGTCTTACTTTAGAAGTAAAAATGCCCCTATACTATTTCTTTATTTACCGCCACACCGCACAAATTTCTAGGAAGCTTTCTGAGAGTGTGGCTGGCGAACCAGTGGAATGCAGGTCATATAAAGGCCTACCTTGCGTCCTGACTTTGTAGCCCCAAAGGCTCAACTCTCTGGTTTTTCCTGCTACTGTCAGCTCGCCAGACATCATACCGGCCTGGTCGTACATGTCCAATTCTTCTAACAATCTGTTGCTCGAAAACAAAACGCAAAATGAAAAATATAAGATTCCAGCATAACGCAACCCTCAGTCGTTCTAAAACTTTTTCATCGGGGAAATAACAAAAGTGAAGTAGAGAACAGCGACGGGTAAAGAACAAAATGGTTAGCATGAAGGTTGACGTACTTGTTAATTTCGCGGATCATGTCCCAGAATGGCAATTCTGCGAGGCTTTCTGCCAGCAGCTGCGGGACCAACTCGGCCGGTTGCTCCAGAGTGTGGGACCCCGTCGACCAGCTGCAGACAAGAAACAGAACACTCTTACTTTTCAAACCACGAACTTCACCACTGTGGTTACATGGACACGTCTGAGATAACGGTAAGCGCCGTGGTAGCGATGGTTGGCAGCTTCGATCAGTCAGCACCACGAGGGCGTGCTAAGTGTTTTGTGCTTAGCAAAAGAGGATTCTTATTTCAGACCGAGAACGTCTAAAAACCAAAGTAGACAAGCGCTAGTAAAGAAGTTGGTTTCTGTTATGAAAAAACGCTTAGGTGTAATTCCGATGTAATGTAAGTAATTACAGTTGAGCGGTGAAAAATAGATAAAAGCCTCTTTTCACACCAAATGTAAGGCGTGCCCAGAAAAAGCGCGAGGAATCAAACATTGTCAACTCTCGCTCTTTTTTTATAACACTGACTGTACATCACACTTCTACACTTTTAAAGGAGCGCATTATTCAGATCCCATTTTCCCTTCATCCCAATTGTTGCTTGTAAGCATATATTTTCTCAGAATATTAAAGGGCCCAGAAAAAAATACATGGCGGCGAATAAATTACTATTAATTGTTGCCGGAAGAATGCCGCATAAAATCTTTTTTTTTTTCATTCGCGACTGCTTTGTGGAGTTATTTCTTCCTAGGCGGTGCTTTATCGCTTCATCTCAAAACGTTGCCGTTTAGTGAATCTCTCACAAAAGCAAGACTGACGCAACAGCCGATAACGCATTGCTTCATTTGGATAGAGCATATGCGGGATACTGCAGTAACATTTTAAATCAGAACGACAAAAAGTCAGAGCTATCAGCACAGTGCATGCGGCTGGTACGTTTGCACCTTCCTCATGCATGCTTTTTGTACAGCAATGCGGAGTTATATTAACCGGATCAATGCTATACATGAACCACCTGCTTTACTGCTGTACTAGAAATAAAGAATGAAATGCGCAGATATAATGTTGGCTAATCTCTCGCCGTGGTTATGCGCTATTTCAACAGAGCCACCCAGCAACAACCCGCAGGTGTGCCGCGGCGATAACGAGTTTCACCACTGTTTCTGAAATCAAGAATCTGCTCATAGCAGATGAGAACGCCCACGAGACTTCTCCATTTTCTTCTGGTTAAAATTTAGGGACTCGGAAAAATGGCTGCTACATCCCTGTAGTGTAGTAGCGTCTATCTTCCTATAGGCTGCCATTTCCAAACTACGTAAGTGTAGGTTTGATGTAGCTCTTGCTTGTTATGTTAAAACTGGGTTCGCATTACTTCTTCCAGCGGCGCTTGACTTGACAGCAAGACTTGACATGACCAACTAGGACAGGAATTTAAAGGGAGCAGTTAATTCAAGGGCATGGTAGATTCGTTGTATTCGACAACGCTACTACTGCGTGCGTTTCATTTTTCGCACTGAATACTAAACTAAAATAGTTTCCGCTTTAAAAAACGGGCAAAATAGCAAACACTACTCAATAATATCGTATGCAGTCTAGTACAAAGCAAATGTTGGGCAATGTGAAACATCAGTTACTTACATGAACCCAAACTTGACGTGAACCTCGCGTTCTTCTGATTCTCCAGCTCCACTCTCTGAATGCTTCCTAGGGACCGAAAACAGCAGTAAAATATAATCACAGCACTTCAGGCATAGAATATCAACATTTTGTGCGAGCTCTCGACTGAGCTGAACAATCAGCTAGTCCTACTTGCACCATACCGGTTTTCTGTATACTGCAAAAGTTGTAGTTGTATAAGCGTAAAAATACTAAATCTGAATCAACCTGCGTTTTACGTGTTGCTTACTGGCTCCAAGGGGAAACTTCTACCAGACTGTTTGGCTTTTCCAGGAATGAAGGGAGAGCTCTGGCTTTAAGTCAAACCCCCCACCCCACCCTCACTCCGCATCGCCACACCCACTCTTATACCCAGGAACATTCTTGTCCATTGATGTTAGTGCCACACTTTCCTGACCGGCTAATTCCCTGCCCAATCGTCGTTTACAGATCAGGCCCGCTTGAGCAAAACTACCTTCAGTCCCTCGCTAAAATCGATAGTTGCAGATTATGAACTACCGGGATGGTTGTTGAAATCATTTAGGTGGAAACGACAGTTCCAGGAATATTTGTTAGAAATGTGTCAATGGTTCACAAAAGCTCATGGTATTTTTTCCGCCAACATGTCAACCAGCTTTTCCCTGTTCCATCCTCATAAACCCATATTCTGTGCCGAAAAGATTCAATTTCTTTACCTGACAGAAGTAGAATCTTCGAGAGTTTCAAATTTTATTTCCCAAAAAAAATATATTTTATTTCTTCTCAAGCAAAAATTTTCTTAAAAGCCCACGTAGGCTTTGACAACTACGCAGGATTAACGTAATTTCATGCTAAGATCCAGATAATAAAATGCCCTCAATGGGGCGCTTACTGCAACGAATTACTACTGATGTTATTACCCATTGCATGCAGTCGTACTTGTTATGTCGGCCAAAATATTATCCTTTCCTAGACTGCATGCGACATTGTGTCAAATATACTTCATGGGAGCTGCATAGGCTCGCCCATGAGAGTAAATACCTTCTTATATGTGAAAGTTGTCAATCAGCAGATACTCATTCTCCTAACAAGCTTGAAGTCTCAGCTAACTTACACTTAAAGGTGCACTGCAGAGGTATCTGAACTCGTCTTTTTTGCCGCGGGAACTCAATCTGCACGTTCCGAGCATTCTTAGAAACTTCGATTTATTGCCCTGTGTGGCTGATTTTGGTAATTAAATCGAATTAACATCCGGCTCCCACCTTTTTTTTTAATTCTCCCTCGTACGGTGGGCGGAGTCGACCAACGCGTGGAGTGCCTTTCAACCAGTCCCGCGGCGGCTTGCCGCTCTGCCATCGGCGGAGTAATACGTAGTAGTCCGCAGAAGCAAATAGTCCGCGCGTATTCTTATTTCTGCGGGCTTATTTTGCGGCTATATTATCTGCGAATGAAACTATTTATTCACGGAAACCTAAAAAACAAAATAAAGCGAAAGCAAAGCCTCCACGGAGCTGGCTGCAAGGCACTCCACGCGTTGGTCGACTCCGCCCACCGTACGAGGGAGAATTAAAAAAAAGGCGGTAGCCGGATGTTAATTCGATTTAATTACCAAAATCAGCCATACAGGGCAATAAATCGAAGTTTCTAAGAATGCTCTGAACGTGCAGATTGAGTTCCCGCGGCAAAAAGACGAGTTCAGATTCCTCTTCAGTGCACCTTTAACTGGAGACTGTTCTCTTAAATCACTCCCTTGCCCTTATTACTACACCTTATCTGTTCGACGATGTGGCGCCACATTAGCTGCAATCCACGTTTTCAATTTTCAACTAAACTAATAACACATATGAACCACACTCTCAATGTAACGCGACATGCGGGGCATAATTGCACTCCAAAGGTGGGACTACCGGCGGGTAGCTCAGTTGGTAGAGCACTGTACGCGACGCGCGAAGGTGAAGTGCCCAGATGTCGCCGGTGGCTTGTGTCTGCCTTTTCTCCTACTCTGTAATAAGTTTTCTGGTAAAAAGGGATTACACTACTGATTTCCTATTGCTCAACACAACAAGTGAAGAGAGCAGTCTGCTATGCTTTCCTAGGATGCAATTAGTGTTGGCTTTCTTCGTTTCTACAATTCTTTCATTCGTAGTTGACAGAGTCCTTTTATAATTTCGATTAGAAGTGATTGTGTAGTGTCCCTTTTCAAAACAATTTGCGAAAGAATAATCGTGCTGAATTTTTTGCCGACAAGAGTGGTCACTAAACACGGTGGCATGTTTTCTTAGCAATAATAGGAAGGCTACATGACCAGAGCGCTACGCAATGCTCTCTCCGCGGGTGTTTAACTCTTTGCTTATGTAGCTGGCGCCTTCTATGGAAGCTTGTTGTAACCACACGTACCAACCAAAATCGTTGTAATAACGAGAACTGTTCTTTCACTCAGTTCCAAATATGGAAGTTGGAATTCGTGCTAGAAATATGCCTTAAGTAACGAAAAATGGCGATGTGTTGTGCTGCCAATCATATCCTGGTGTCGTACTTTGTTTTGCTTGCATTTTCATTTTAAATTTAGCGTTATAATATTTTGTCCTTGTATCCCGCTCCTGCTTCGACTTCACGGCCTGCAATACGTAATAAATAAATTAATTAAACATGTCTTTTAAGGAAAAAATTAGAGATCACTGCGGCGACCCGCATTGGGAGAATGTGAAAGCATTGACGCCTCCTCGGCACTCGTCGCCTCTCTTCATCATTTTCTTTTTTGGTTTGTTAATTAATTTTGCTACTGAATTCGAGTAATTATCGTATTCTTTAGTTAAAGATCGGTTTATTTACTCTGATTATACTTTCTTTTGTCTTAACCAACAATTTTGGTTCTTTCAAATTTGGCGCCGTGGTTGCTTTCCTGTCCACTTCTATATCCCCGTGCAGCCTAATCAAGCGTCCAATGGTTTTTGCTGATAACTAATTAACTAATTAATCTATGACAATACACATTTTTGTTTGATTAATTATCACTCATCAAATACATTTCGATGCATATCAAACTTTATTTTCGCTCCTTCACCTATTTCTGCACCATTTTCCCGTTGAAGGCTGTTTTCCCGTCCGCTCACAGTATCGACTTCCGCGCTATTTCGACATTTTTTTTCGGCATTTTTGGCTCTAATTAATTAGCTAATCATCCCATCGACATACTTTTTTTTTTGCTCAGCATCCTCCCATAATCCTCTTTCGATTACAACTACTCGTTTGATGCTACCTCTTCCGAGAACGTTGCAACCACTGCGACACGTTTTGCGGACGCGTTTTTGTGGCACGACCCCACCGACATAGCCTTGAAATGCTTTCGCTTTAGAACTAACAACCGCAAGCTGGACTACATTTCGCTTCGTGAAAAGAGACGACGTTTCGGCTCTGTAGCGTTTACTTCATTGCCAGAAAAAGTTGTCGTGGACTATGTGCGATGTAATCAGTTAACGTGATTCATTCGACCAGCACGAAAGAATCGAACTAAGAATCCGCGCTTTACTGTGCGTACCGCACACGTGGTGCTCTGGCCTCGGCTCATAGTAAGGTTGGTCTCTGCCTTACTATGCCTTACTGCCTTACTTCAGCACAAACGTTTACTGGGCAAAACAGCTCATGCATATACATGTCGCCTGCGATCTCTTACAATACCTGAGTATTTTAGCATCAGAGACACGCTATCACGAGGTAGGACACTTAAGCTCTACCTTCCATCATCGCACGACTCGGTTGCGCGTTTTTTCGCGTCCATGTTCTAACGTAGGGCTACCGACAGCGTCTACACTCGCCCTCACCTCAGCAGGCCGTTGAATGCCACGCGCCACCGGCGGTTGGGGGCCAGGCAGTGCAGTCGCAGGCCAGCAGCCGAGAAGCAGCTGTTGGCGCTGCGGTCGAGTGTGAGCGTGGCAGGGAGCGTGAACGTCGTCCCATCGGGGGCGTAGAGGGCGAGCCAGAGCTCGGCCAGGTGGTTGGGGAGGCGGCGCACGCTGACGACGAGTTTGTCGCCGCCAGAGTTCACTCCGTAGAAGAGCACACTGTCCTCGGACTGCGCAGTACAGAACGCAGTATTTCGCAGTCGGCTGTTTGTCTGTAGCTGAACTCTTGGGCACAACATTAAGAAACAAGACAGGCTTTTCAACTCTTCGGCCGCCACTGTCGAATAGGACACGACTCTAGGAAGACCACATTTGGCGACAAACCACCGGTTGATAGCTACACACAGCGCTACCCTCTGCCAAAAGGAAGAAGTTCAAGCAACCTTAAGAGCAGGATTCGACTGGGAAATCGGGACAAGCTGCTTCTTTAAAGCAATGTTCAACTATCCTCCTATACCTTAAGCACATTAAGGATATAAGTAATGGCTTATGCAGCCCTTCTTCTAGCAACTGCATTCTTGATTAGCTCGCGTCTGGATGAATGTCTCACGATAAAGTAATCAAACGTCAATGTGTCTGTGTGATAAGATATGCGTCTACTGCGCATAGCTACACTATGACTACATAGTAAACGCGCTGTTATCACTTCGTGCCCAGGCAGCGCGAAGAGTGTGGGAGTTCATTGTCCTAACACAGTTGCTTGGGTTCATGCACGATGCTGGGTTGAAGCCCTTCGGCAGTAAAAAGCCTGTTGTAAAATCTGGTCGAGGAATTCATTCTTGGTACGTTCCTATATCGCAATTCATAATTAAGGTAGGAGCAACAATGCACCAAAATGCGTAATTTTTAACGTAACACTGAATAGTCTAATCAGCTGAAGACGTCCTAAGAACACCACAGAAATATATCGTACGATTCGCATGGCAGAGTTGTACTGCATATAGTATATAGATGAAAACAGTGTTGAAGTTGAATTCAGCTTGCAGTATTAAACTTAAATTTCAATTTCAGCTGATACGTTTTGCCTGTTGCAGGAATGCAGCTCATTCCGTTTGTTTAGAACATGCAAGAAATGTTACCAATATTGGTTATTATCTACATGAAGAACTTAGCATAGTCTGCCGAGACATCCTTTAACAATGCATTATTGCCCCCCCCCCCCCAAAAGCTGCACAAAGACGGTATGGAATTCGTAGTGGAGAACTCAAGAATAATCTTCAACATCTGGACGCTTCAACTACCAGTGAAACGTCAGCACGAGTGTTGTTGTGTGTGGTATGGTCTATAAAGCAGCGTCGCCATCGCGGATGGGATCGAACCTGTGACTTAGGGCTCATTAGCGGAACGCCATGGATGCCTCTTCCTGGAACCAGCACTATCGATTCTCGCGCGTTAGAGGTGCAGGGAACTACTTGCCTTGTTCAGGTGCTCCTTTTTCTGCGGACATTCACAGGTCCATTCGACAGGAGTGCAGATGGCGCAGTTGCTGATAACGTCATCGTTTTTCTCCGCGTCCGTGCGCACGAACCGCCGACCTTTTCTGCGCACGAGGTAAGTGAGGTGGACCACGGCCACCAGATAGCGCAGAAGGTGGCTCAGTCCTGCGTAAAAGAGCAGTAAATACGGATTGATCAATCTCAGCTTCTTGTCAGTCCTGCGATTGTCAATCCTGCGATTGGAATTAAATCAGCTTCTTGTCAGTCCTGCGATTGGAATTAGAACAAAGCGACTTATAGTAAAGGAACTGTGAGAGAATCAGGATTAATTTCATTCATAACTTCCGCCTAAGCTCGCATACGCTGATAAGGCACTTCATCTAACGTGAGCCAAATTTTTATCAAAACTGCTACGAACTGCCGAAGCAGAACATCTCCACTATAGTTTGCGAACGCTAATGGGAAGCACGGTTAATATTTAAACCATTCTAATAATTTAAGGGTTAATATTGGCCACTGAATTTTTAAATATTAGGTACTGCGGGAAACAAACAGAAAGCTAATGAAATTTAAAATAATTTTCAGATTCCGCAGTTTCCGTATCGGTAATTTTCCTGTAGTAGTTCACTTCCGCTCTCAGCAAAACGCGAGAATTCCGACTTTTCCGCGAATTAAAACTGCGTTTGCGCACAATCCATCACTGCGAGTTTATTTTTACAATCTGCGACTTCATATTGAAGCCTAAAGCATTAAACGTGAATAAATAATTTTACCACAATTCATATAAGCGTGAAGTGGGTTTAAGAGGAAAAAAAAATCTACTTAACGAAACTGGATTGTGAGAAAACTGCCCAGCGTGGCAAGCAGAAGTAAAATTCATCACTGGTAGAGAGCCGTTGCTCTGGAAGAGCCAGCTCGGCCGCACAATCCCCACAGCTAGGAGCACCTGCCATCGCAGGGCAGTGACACCTCGCTTGACCATTACACAATTGAGCAAGGAGTGGTAAGAGTACTCCCAGAGATCTATGAATATAAGTAGGAAATGACCAAATCCGCAAATATGGACAATAACATTGTAAAGCTATAGCGTCATACACTTAAGGTGGAGCTTATGTGTCCCATCCAATTGTTGGAGTTGACGCCCGCGGCGTAGCATTTGCCACATGTGCTTTCGAGGCCAGCAAACCTCCTTCCCCACTTGCTGCATTACAGCAGTGAAAAGCAGAATTCCTCTGCCTTCTCGCCCCTTCCCGCAACCTGAAGCCGTATTTACATGAATGCGACAGTAGCGCATCGTGTCTCCTAGCGTATATCGCGGAGCCGATACGCTACTGTTTACATGTACCGCATCAAGTCTGTAAGGACGGTGACCCCTAGCCCGTTGCACGCTGCGGAGGAGTCCAGCCGCCTTCATGTTGGCCGCAGTCTGCTTTGTTATCCGGCTAAGGGAGTGTTGTATAGCCTCTATATGGGGTGGAGGGGCACCTCCAAACCTGTTTTCATTTACCGCATAAGCCAACTTGCTCTTCTCGATCACCCTCGTCTGGCGCATGGTGCGACGCGTTTTCCTAGCGCATTGTCGCTGTTTACATGAATGCGATGCGTTAGAAAGTTGACGCTATACGGTTCGGCCTTTGTCGTATTCATGCAAGCGAAATGTTTCGCAGCCACAATACTGTCTTTGCAGAATGTATCGTAGCCATAATGCCTGCACTTTTATGCCTTTTCTGCATTTCATCGCACACTGCATACTTCATTAAACTTCAATTTCTAACTATCCTTCCTTAAGTCTTGATTTTGTCTTCTTTTTTTACCAGAGACTTTAATTTGTCTTGATTGTGTACCAGATCCTTCAATGACAGATTCGTTGCTTTTGTATCCTTGTGTGTTGCCAATGCTATGCCTAGGGGCCATGGATTCCGTCTAGCCCAGTCAGAGGCTTTTTGTTCAGGGCCCACCGCACCTGTGGTACTCAAATAAAATGATATGAAATGAAATTTTATTAAGTGATAACACCGCTTGACAATGGCAAGTTGCGGCTATGGTCTACTGGAACATTTTTCTGCCAACCCGTGCATCACTTCTGAGTTGCAGTGCTGCGTTTGGCTGGCTGCCATCCTGGAGGGATGCGTCCAATGCTTGAGAGACTGGACCTCGGGTGTTTTAAGGACAGTGCTGACTGAGGAAGGGCTCTGAGCGTTGTGAAAAGGGCTCATCCAGTAGCTCATCACTATGTACTCTTAACACTTTGCCTTATGCTCCGGAATAGTTCCAGGCTGTAAATAAACGTTCGTGCAATTCATCTTGATTCCTTTCATTTCCCAAATTCAAAGCTTCAGTCTTTCACCAACCCGAAGAATCAGACGGGTGACAAAATAGAGCCCGGGTTCGAGCTAGCCTGAAAGCCGCCCGACAGGGTGTCCAAGGGGCCACTGGGCGCAGTACAAATATAGTCCTATATGGTAGGCATTGTGGCAAAGATTTAATGGCACAAGTTTTCTCTCGTCGTGCAGGTGAGGTGGATGGAAGCGAGAGGAGCATTTCCATTCTGACTATATGTAGTCCAGATAACTCCACGTAACTGACGCCAAACCGCTTCGAGTGAGCGAACGGATACGGTCAAATGAGTGTCATTAAGACGTGAGCACTTTTGCTAGCATTTTAACACAGAACACGTTGCTCAGGGAGCATTATTGCGCACAGAAAACTAAATCCGTGCTTCCAAACTATGCAGCCAAGGAACGAGTTTGTAATTCTC
Organism: Amblyomma mixtum; assembly: GCF_055824585.1. Taxonomy (NCBI): domain Eukaryota; kingdom Metazoa; phylum Arthropoda; class Arachnida; order Ixodida; family Ixodidae; genus Amblyomma; species Amblyomma mixtum. The sequence goes on along the minus strand of NC_143016.1, from coordinate 119,377,096 downwards.
AGCTTTCAGTAACAAATTGCAATACTCGTTTCGGGTGTGCTGAACCCGCCGTCCGATAAGCGGAACCACGTGATTTCCCACCAAATGGGCGTAGTAGCATGCGCCGTCGTTGTAGTCGATTAAGAAACTGGAGCAGCTTTTTAAGTGTATATGTGAAGCCTATAATAGGCAAGCTGTCCTGCTACAGGGAGAATGTCGGTCAGACAGACAACGGCCGGTTATCGAAGCGCGTTGCCCACGACCGATAGCAAGACGGCGCCGGAGGGCACGTGCGTGATGCCTACCAAAAGCGCATGCTTTATGCGGCTACCACATCGGCACGGAAAGCCTAGATGCTCAGAAAGACGCCGAACCCATGCAGTAACGTCTTAACCAGTATGAGTATGATTGGTGTTGCCGCGTTAGCAGTATAACCCGAATATTCCTCTGCGTCCGAAGCCTTCACCCGCCGCCCACTGCCGCCCTCTTGAAGGGCCACCCACAACTGCTAACGAAGATTTTTCCCATCACATGGTATGACCGCTCACCAATCTTCTGCGCAACAAAACAGGACCAAAATGTGGAGGAGGACACTTAAGCTCCTCCTTAAGTGCATGACACGACAGAGTTAATTCGTAAATTTTTCTAAATACACAAATTCATCGGCATACATGAGTAGGCATACATCATACATCATACGATACGATCATACATCATACGATACGAGTAGGCATACATCATACGATACATCACAAGACACACAAGGCCTCCTTTTAACCAAGTCGAAAGAAAGTGCCTCAATGGCCTAGGAAGAGCGTGCTTGGGACTGGGCTAGTTGGAACATCTTCTCATAAATGCTGCGCTGCTTAGTTGTGCACGGACAAAGAAACGGGACAAACGCTGAGGCTAAGCGCAAGCGTTTGTCCAGTTTCTTTGTCCGTGTACAACTAAGCAGCGCAGCATTTATAGGAAGAGCGTGTCTGAACCGTAAACCAAAGGTCAAGGGTTTGACTCCCTACTGATTAACCCTGTCTTCTTTTCAGCGTAACTAAGTCACTTTACATATTTACAGATCCTAATAAGACTTCAGTCATGCTACGGCCTCGTAACCACAATTTATCTGAAGTTTTAGTCATTTTCATGAGGCAACTCAAAGTGTGACGTCACAATCCTATCGAGAAACCCTGCATTATTGTGGCAATGCACACGGCTTTTCCAGCGAGCGTACGCTCTAACGATATAGCGTTAGTATCATCCGCATGATGTGAAAGATAATTCCTTTCGAAACAAAATAACGGCGTTGAACTCAGCAGCCGTGGAGCTGCCTGTGAAAAGTATTTTGTTCACTATGCTTGAAAAAGAAAGCAAACTGCAGCTCATCAGCACAATTCGCCTCAGTTAAACGAAAAATGATTACAAATGCCCAATGTACCAAATAAAGCCGTCTTTCAATTGAGTGATTTGAATAAAATATATTACTACTGTGCATAATGCAGAAAGCATTATGCACAGAAACGGGACGGGCAGTGTCCTCTTCTTCGTTTTTTTTTTCATTTTCACATGACAGAGGCAGAGCGCTACTGGCTTATGAAAGAAATTTATTTTTTCGAGAAAGCGAAGTAGAAGTAGGTGCTCAGAAGGCGAATGTTACGAAACTGTACTTTTTCGCATTCATTCTTTTCCTTTCTCGCATGCGTATCAATCGCACGGGACATCATGCCGATGGCTAGCAAGCGACACCAGTCGCCGCTTTCTGCGTCAAAGTGCATCAGGAGGCAAAAGAAAAGGTTAGGGAAGGAGCTGTTGCAAAACGAGACCCCCAGGATGATAATGATGATGATGATGATCATGTCCTCAGGCTTAATGGCACATACCTACGGCGGGGGATTGACCCCCAGGATGCGAAAAGCAAAATACTGGAAGCTGGTTCCGCACATCAACACGGCACGTTGCGCGGTAACTTCGGCGATAACCAAAAAAAAAAAAAAAGTTATTTTTGTTTTACAGCGTCACTGCTTGGAGGAAAATGGCCCGACTCCATGATTTTCCTCGGCGTCCAGATGAACTCTGACATCACACGACCTTGGTGTGCGTGGTGCGTGGCGCGTGGCTCGTCAACGTGTCGTCACCCATTCGGTCGCTACTGTGGCAGCGACAACGGATGGCAGGAATCAGTGTTTGGATGAAATGCGGGAACGTCGTGATGAAAGCGAGCGCATGTGGCTATTACGATTGGAAGGAAACTCGTAAAGCGAAGCAAAAAGGGCCGAAAACAAGAGGATCATTACGTATGAACTCGTCATGCCGAGAAGAGAAGACAGCGGAGCCAATTCGTCCTCAACGACATGCATCACCAAGACATTAGACTGCAAACCAAACACAGCCGGCCCAACCACCTTCCTCAACTCCTGCATAGGCTCGTGTTCGAAAGAAAGTTCCAAACGCAAGGAATTAATAACCTATATGCACTCACTTCTCTGGTCGCAAAATAATAGTAGTCAAATTGGGATAAATATACACGTTACTTCTTGTGTCATGCGTCGGGTTTTATTGAATCTATATGTCGATAGCTGGGTCACGCTTATACGAGGTTACTGAGCATTAATGGGGTCAGGAGACCGTTAACGTGAACCCTGCGGAGGATGCGTGCTTACTGCGTGTTCATTCACTGAATCGGCTGAAAAAAAATAACTTGTTCAAGCACTGGTCACAAAACTCTTGTTGCATTCTGTTCGACTCTTCTATGAGGGTCTGACAAAGTGTGCTTCTTGTTTTGCCTCATGGGATCCTGCGCCTCTCTGTCCCCGACGATCTATAGGTGATGAAATAGATTAAGTACCCTTTGACGTCAGCGACTTCCACAATAGCGCCTCAAAAGTGTGCAAAGTGTTTTGATGTCTCCCCGGCCCGATAACAGGATAGCATTAACACTCGACCCGGACAGCAGTCGAGAGCTTCCCTCCGAATGATACCGCCATCTGTCATGTATTTTGCTCCAGTTGACCTATCTCTGTGAGTGGCTTCGAACTTCCAGGAAAGCACTATCTACAAACAATGGTTGTGAACAGGTTCTTCGTCAGACCGGCCTGTTGACACAAGCAACTGTAGAACCGTGACATCCCCAAGCAGATATGAAGAGACTGCTCTCATGAGCACCTAGGATTGTAGCCTCGTTTTCAAGCATTACTTCCCGTGCATCATTTTGCATGTGACTAAGGCGAAATTCTCCGATATTGCATGGTGTCTTGCAGTGCATCATGCACATCAAGAGCGTCCCTCATGTTTAGATTTAAAGGAAGCAAGTTGGGAAGTCTCTGAAAATATTCGTAAACATTTTCGTGCGTCTCCGAGCGCGTCACCTGTAGGTCGATGGCAGGCACCCTATTTGTCGACTCGTTCGGTAGCGTGGTGAGTCAAGAACAGGGGGGAAGGCAAGACATCACAAATCAACATAACTGTATTCTGATTCCTTCGAGCCTGCGAATCAAATTCCTAGGTACGGCCTGCATTTTGATGATGGCAAAGTGGAAAACCCGCCATGTGCTGTGCCATCTCAATTCGCTTAAACAACAGTAGGTGGTTGGAATGAATGTGAAACCCTATACTACAGCGCTTGTAATCCCCCATTAGCTGATTTGATGCGTTAAGCACCCCATCTCACTGATTAGAAAGAAATAAATCCGCAATGGTAGCGATTAGTTGTAGCGGTTGGTGATTGCGAAGTGGATGCAACCAAGCTACAAACCAAACTACAAAGGCTTTAAAAGTTAAAACATAAGAAGGTAAATATTAGGCTCGGAATGATGGACACACTACCACCTCTATGTCGACAATATCTGCGGTCGCTTTCGCCTTAGTTGCGCTCTTTGCGCTTCCCCCCCCCCCCCTTTTTTTTCAGAAAAATCTCAGCCACCAGCGTTAGATCACGTGCGTTATCTTCGTGAATTCCATCATGTTCGCCCTAGTTAGCTGCAAAGAAATGTCCAGCTGAGAACCCCAAGCAGGTCACAACTCACCAGTAAGCTCCACCGAGTTTATTTCAAGAGATTCGGTGTTTCGAGCCAGTGTATTCAAGGGGAGTATGATAGAGTTAGCAGGCACATTTTGGTTCGGCAGTGGGCTCGTAGCCGCTGTTCCACGCTCGCATTATGTATGCCGCCATTCGACAGTGTTGTCAACACATGAAAATGGGATCTCGCGTTGTCGTGGCCAAAATTTCTACGGAAGAGTAAAAAGAAAACTCTCCTAGGCTCTTTGAACAACCTAGAAATAGGGGTAAACAGCGATAGCCGACCTGTGCCCCGCTATTAAGCATTGAGCTCCTTGGCACATATCGAAGAGATAGTGTGCTTTCAGTTGGGCAAGGCCGTGGCACATATCGAGGAGATAGTGTGCTTTCAGTCGGGCGAGCCAGTTTCCCGTATCGGCGACAACCTCACGTATACCAATGTCCCTCTGCTTCGACCTGTTGCTGGAAAAAAAGAAAATATTCCATTAGAGAATAAGGTAGAAAAGCCAGAGCACGAGACCGGCATTTGCGGGACTTCATGAAAGGTGCCAGCCGCGTTCAGTGCCGTAGGAGTCAAGATGTCGGAGTAAGCGAGAGTCCGTTAATACGCATCGAAGAAAATTCTAGGCACACTTGTGATTTCCCTTGAATAACAGACGCGCGCGCTTCCTACCCAAGATAGTCACAATGCTCGTTTTCAGAGAAAAGTGGAAGAAATTAAGTATGAGGCCGAAGATCGGACGCCAGTTCAAATCTACCCTCTGCTTGTATACGGAACAGGTCGTACGCACACCTCCGTTTGGGTGGATGAAACTGGCCACCTTTCGGAGGTTTCTTTGAAGAATCTTGCAGGGTGACGAGTGGCGACCTCTTGACATTGGTCATTGATGGAGAGCTACCAGTCGCTGAGCTCAACGCAAAAATATCCTGCCTGTACTTGACCCTGAGGGACGGGTAAATTGTATTAAGAGAATGTAACAAAGCGTTTCGAAAACCAGATGCATGCATGACACGCATGCTAGTTCCTTTAATATGAAAGGTAACACATTATACGCCTCCAACTAGTCATGACTTCGTACGCACAAAGGAAAGAGCATTTTTTCACTTTGTTTTAAAGTTTCCCTCTAGATGGCTAGCTCTTATATGACACTTTTAACATCACTGTAAGACTAACAAGACAATTCGTTCGGTGCAAATTCAGTATTTTTATTCAAGCTTGAGCCACCTGTGCATTCACGCGGGGCGCAAACTGAGGATCAGTAGCGCAATGGCGTTCCGTGAACGAAAGTCCGCATGCAAGAGCCGGCAGAGTGACACCGCCAACGAAGGGCATGACGTCGGGCGAAGAATTCCAGGAATACTTTCAACGAGCAGAAAGCGAATCATTGCAGATCCAAGAGCATTGCGACATTCATAGACCCGAGCAAAAGGAGATTCTTCTGAAGAGCATCTTCTGTGTTACCTAACAGAACCACTCCAAAATAAAACGCCATCTCTAACTCAATCAAGACCGGTGTAGAGGCACAATGAAAAGAGGCGGAGAAACTCGCCGACAAACAGGCCGCTTGCGCATGCCACCATGGAACGACTATATTGAATAAGAAAAAGGAGGTCTTGCCCGCCTTGAATGTGGAAAACGAGGTGCTCTATATATCTTTGTTCAACTGCCTGCAGGAACACAAAAAACTTCAGCGACGACTCTTAAACCGCACTAGAAGGCGGCAGATAAGCAAATGGCAGCTTCTCAATCTATCATTTTGTCGCAATTTCCAACTTTTGTTTGTAAGTGTAAATGAATAAATGCACAGGATGCCCACTCCGACGAGGCAAAATCCACCGCAGACATGCTCTTATGAGGGTGGTCATGTTCGTGAATTTAGCAACTATCCAGGTGACCGCTGCCTAAGGTGAACGACTTTGAGAAAGAAAAGTAGTCGCGCCATCGTCTTTTGCGTCATCCTTTCACCTCGAGTGCACGAAAGGGCAAAGCAGACGAGAAGTGTGGATGGGCGAAATGCAGTTCCAATATAATTTAACGCCCTTTGCAGGGGCAAAAAATTTATGTCGGATCAAATTTTAAGTTATAGCTACCATGGTGACATTCTACAAACATGGCGGAGACCAGGAGATGCGGTTCCAAAAGCTGAACGCCGCGCCCTTTGCATGCATAGAAAATTTAGGTAGGTATACTTCTTCAGTCAAGACAATCAAAGACATGGCGCCGACAGGAAATAACAAACAAACGAAGCAGCCGCGTCAGTGCTGCGTCATGCGGAGCCTTGGTAGCGCCTCCAAGCGCAGCCTCGATGCCTGTATCTTGTTTAGGGAGCCGAAATCCTAGCCCACAATGTGGCCGTCCGCAATACACGTTTTACCAACTGGCGACGTCGCCCAAGCCCTCCCCGTCGCGCCACACCGCAAAAAATAAGAAGTGTTTCATGTGCCACCACCAGCTTAGCAGCGGGGTTGGGCTGCCCTACTGCGCATGCCCTGCCTGTTCGGCTTCTGGGTGCAATTAACGGGCGCGTACAAACACCCGCACTAGCGAATAACGCGCCTAATGTAGCAATGCAAAGGCCCTGAGCCTTCCAACTGTATGAAGAGATCTGTGGTCACTGATTGGAGTCTGTCAATGCTTCGTCTCTTACTACCGACAGTAAACTGTCGTTCATTTGCCGGACTGTAAGACGTGCGTCCTCTTCTCATTAGTTTTAAATCTACAGCACTATTTTGCCTGTTCGGATCCCGATTTATTGGCTGTTATTCGCTGTAATTTATCCTCTTAAAGGTGGAAATAAAAAAGAGCTGGAATTCTGGCACTTTTAGCGGCTGCGCTCAGGTTAAGGAACGGCAGCATTGGTTTCACCGTTCCCTTCATCCTCCTGTGCCACCAAGGTCACGAGAACTACGTCTGCCTTCCGTACACCGGAGCCGTGGTTAATAACGCCACACAAGTAGTTCATAAATCGGAAAAACCTCCTAGACAGGGAAATTCATTCCCGCGTTTAAAAATAACTACTAGCCAAGGTGGACAGAAAAAAATAAACAAGCCACTCGCGCTTTCAACGCCACTGCCGGTGTTTTCTTGAAAATTTAATTCCGAAAAAGTCACCCATAATGGCGCCGCAACGTGAATTAGTTGTTTTACAGCGACAGCAGCAGCAGTGCCTTTCATTAAAATCGCGGCGCAGGAGTGTGAGAGTGAAGAAGTGAAGCCTGCACCCTAAAGAAGCACCCCCGCCATGGGTATGTGCCATTAAGCCTGAGGACATCATCATCATTATCACTGCCGACCTCTTCCTTCTAGAAGGCCGCCGCACACTAGATTTGCCATGAAAGGAGCTCACCACCTTACAGATACCCCACCCAATTCACCCTCCAGAAGTCTCCATCCCCCAGAAGCCCACCAAAGGGGCCCACCACCAGCTAGTACAACCACTTCCCCTCTTCAGCCACCTTGTCAGCACCGTAGATGGCAGTCCGAATATTGCGGTTGAGAGACCGACATTTCCGACTAAGCTGACGCACACGAAAGAAGCTGCAGAAGCTGTGACAAATCTGAAATGTGATGCTATTGCATCCCACGCTTGAAGGGACTTTAGCGTCCCCAAAATGTTTCTCTAATGTTTCTCTTCGTTCGCTTTTGAATGGGGTCGTTTTCATTTCTCGCCTTCGCTGGCACATTCACTTTTGATAAAACCTGAAGCAAGCAGTTCTGCGCTAAGTCCAAGGGTGACCCCACTAATCTGAGGGGATGCTGGCATTCCTTTTCTGTGCGATCGACACTGTCGAGCTACTGCTTTTCCATGGCGTCGTTATCAACAGAAGAGACTGCAGGAGAGCTATCGCTTTGAAAGACTGTTCATGTCTCGCACTGAAATAAGACTTCACCTTTGCTCAGCGCAACTATATAGGCAGTACTCCACCCTTGCTTTCACCCTTTCCGGCGTAAGAGGCTTCGTCGTTCGCTTGAATGTGCTGATATGTGTGCTTGAAGGAAGCACTCGCAAGATCGAACAAAACTAACCGGTGGCACTCACGGGAGCTGTCCGATAAATGAGGTCATGCGGGCACACACTATGAGGAATTCTAGCGCACACCCACACGAACACCTAAACAACCTCCTCCCTGGCTTATGCACTATCTGTCGCACAATAAGGGATCCTGGGGAAGTATCCCATTAGCGCCTCATATAGCATGCGACAAGTTGCGCAGAAAACGCTCCATGTCATGAACTGTGGCGCTTTACATTTCTCTGTCACACGAATGTAATCAGGCTTCAATGTACATGGACCGGCCGGAAACACCCAGTCGCCACTGGCGCTGGCCTACCGCCAGTAGCGCGACGCGCACCTTCGTGAGAGTACATAATCACTACGGCAGCAAACGTCTAACCTCCCGCATGATATCGCATCTCGGCAGTCGGCAATCTGCCCATACAAAGCGTCATGCACGTTTTATGCAAACAATCTTTCGGCACCAACGTATTGCGTATACGGATGCTGCTACGCCGGCTGGGAAGTACAGCCACCCAGTATACACTACAGTCTGGGTCGACCAAACTACCGGTTAGCAAGGTCGCCACCACCACACCTCCATACGTTTGCTTCACAGGACACGATCCGAACCACAAGCTGTCTCTTATTATCTCGATGCAGCCCTGACAAACCACCTGGGGAACTCCGCACTTGAACACTTCTACACAGACTCGCAAGCAGCCTACTGAGCCCGCGCCAGTGTAGAATAAACCAGTCGTGACAGTTCCGAGATCCGCCACAGGGTTTTACAAATGCCAGGCCTGTTTTCTTCAGAGCCTTTAATATTGAAAGATGTCGCCATTACCTCGAGCAACGGTAGTGACACAATCCCGAAACTAAAACTGTCAAAAATGCCTCGCGGTCTCCAAAGCACAGGAATGTTTTAAAAAAAAACGTTAACATTAGCTTAATTCATAAGGTGCACGTCAAGGACTTGAAAAATTTTAGACCACTCCCCTCGCTGTTCGTTCTGTATTAGATATTTACTAGGATAATAGATAATAGAATTAGATCAGCCTCAGATATCAGTCAACCAAAGAACTACGTTGTCTTTAGGAAAGCCTACTTAACAATAAACCATAATCCCACCATGAATCAGGAGACCGGAAAATGCGCAGAATATAACCAAAATCTATTACAGGTGTCCCAGCTAAAAGTAACCAAGATTTTAAAAGAAACGAAGCGTCCTAGCCCAGCGATACCAATTGAGGGCTGTTCAGAGTTGCGCCACCAAGTCTGTAGTACTTTTTGGTTTGGTTTTTTTGGGGGTTTAGCGTCCCAAAGCGACTGAGGCTATGAGGGATGCCGTAGTGAAGGGCTGCGGAAATTTCGTCCACCAGGGGTTCTCTAACGTGCACTGACATCGCACAGTACACGGGCCCCTGGAATTTCGCCTCCATCGTAATTCGGCCGCCACGGCCGGGATCGAACCCGCGTCTTTCGAGTCAGCAGCCGAGCGCCGTAACCACTGAGCCACCGCGGCGGGTTTGTAGTACTTTTTTCGCCCTCCAAAAATAATCAATTTGTAAGGACTAATTACCGAGCTTATTACATATTAACTTCAGACATAAAGTGTCAAGTCAGATGTTGTAAGTCGTTTTTAAAAATAGCTGGCTCAAAAATTACCATTAAGGTACTTATATAAGCAGCTCTATTAACAGGCCCTGAAAGAAAGCTACTATATGAAAACTGCTGGCCCATATCACTCGCTCAATGCACACGTAAAGCCACGTCGTGGGGAGCGCAGTGGTGACAATCGTATTTGCTTTTTCTGCACAGTGTATTATGAAGTAGAAATGTCAAATTTAAAAAAATCCTGAAAGTTCGGAAAGAAACTATTTTCGTCCTTTCTTTTTTATTTCATGGAAATGTTAAACTTTGGAGAAAAAAACGAGAACACACAGTTTAATTAAACACCTTTGTTCTGTAACTCAGTGACCAGTAAATAATGATAATTTGCACCAAAATAAAGATGAGCAAAGCAATTTTGGTAGAATATCGCGACATATGGCGTACTACACAATAGACGCAAAGTATTTCATCAGTCTGACTCGTCACTGAGAGGTAGGGAAATGACTGCATGTGCTCCTTTTCCGACGTTGTGGTTCGAGTACAGGTACAGGAGTTCTTGCACGTCCTCCCAATTAAGGCAGAAAGCTAGGCTAGTTGGTGTTTGGATTGAGAGGACATACTAGTAGCGTTAAAAAACAGGGACGACATGGTAGAACACAACACACCCCTTCTTTTACCCTATGGTTTTTTAGCGCTACTACCGTGTCCTCTCACTCTCAATTAAGCCCGTTGTGAACCCTCGTATGCACATTACCGCACTGCGACCAGTTTCTTTCACATGACGCGGACGATGCTGGGGGGATCCGGAGTAGCTGCTATCCGACTGACGTCAGGGGTTGATTGATAGAAACGCCTTGTCAATATGTGGGCGGCTGACACCCAAAGAGCAGCTGACAGTGCATAGTGAGGCGGCAGTCTGCAACCTGATGTGAGGTATTTATTATTTACTAACGAATACAATTTTTTGAAAGTAAAATAGTGCCTTGGCGTCCTTCAACAGCACTAAGTTGTTTAACTTGCTTAGAACTGTCCGTATTTTTTAAAACTGTTGGCTGCCTTTAGCCGGAACACCCTCCATAGGCTTCGGGAATGCATTTGACTAAGTCACAACCTAGCATTTACGCAACCATTGTCTGTAGCTAGGTTGCAGAAGAAGCATATGTAAAGACACTGGAAAATATCTCTAGCAGTTACACCGTGATCATAGCCCTTCACAGGAAAAGTGATACAACATGAATCAGGAAAGCTGTCATGCAAGAAGACATCATGATTTATGCAGTACTATTCACCGCGTGCTTACAGGATATTCAGAGGACCAGAATGAGTAGAGTTGGGGATAAAAGCTGACTGAATACTTTAGCAACCTTCGATTTGCTGACGACATTTCCTTGCTAAGTCACTCAGGGGCCGGACTGCAAAGAATGATCAAGGATCTATATAGGCAAAGGAAAACTGTGTTTCTAAAAATGAACTCGCCGAATTATAAAGCAATGTTCAGCAGTCTTGGAAGGGAACAGCAGTTCTCTATAGACAAGAAGCATTGCAAAGGAAAAGAAAATCTACTAAGGGCACCTAGTGCCTGCAAATCCGGTTCACGATAGAGAAATAGCTTGGGGAATATAAGTGAGGTGAAATGCATTGGGCAGCACTGCCCGGTGATTAATAGCAGTTTATCAATATCCCTCGAAAGGAAGGTATAATCAGAAACGTGGGGCTAACGAAGAGCGCCGCGAGGGTGCAAAGGAAAAGTGACAGGATGAAAGCAGTATGGGTCAGAGAACAAACACCAGTCAATGATATCCTAGCCAAAAATAAAAAAAATGGCGGTTGATGCGCGTAGTTAGGTGAATTAGGTGCACTAGCACTTCGGTTTTCACTTTGGTTCCTGTGTTCGGATCCACTTCTCATGGATGGGAATTGTTCAGATAGGGATAATTAGTGAAGGCCTATGGATATAAGCGGAATTGGTCATTCTCTACTTTACATTCATAGATCCCTGGCAGTCCTTATAGCACTACTGGCGCAGTGGTGCAGTGGCAGGTGCTGCCATCGGTGGGCCATATACACCTGACATGTTGCCCACATTCCGGTGGGCAGGAGGGAAGCCTGTCACAAAGCAGACTTCAGAGAAGCAAACAGAGACGGACAAACACAACTGCTAATTGTGGGGAGTGCCCACTATAAAGACTATCACACTCAAAGGAACAGTGGACATGGGCAGGGCAGTAATGCAAAGGCAAGATCCGATGCAGGGCCGATGGTACCTTGAGGTAGCGGAGTGAATTCCGAGGGAGGGTAAACGTAGCATGGGGTGTCAAAGGGTCAGGTGGGTGGATGTGATTAAGTAGCTTGCCAGTATAAGGTGGGTGCAGATGGCACAAGGCAGGGCTAATTGGATGGATATTGGAAAGGTTTTTGTACTGCAGGAGTCTAAGCTAGTTTGTTGATGACTATGGTTATCATAATGATGATGAGAACCGCAAAGCAGTCGGTCATACCAAAGAGCACGCGACATTTACGGACTCAGAGGTCAGTCGAGGCATCCCGCTGGTGGCTTCTCTTGCTCCCAGAACCATACCTCTCCCCGCTGAAATACCGCTTGGCAACACATTGGGGCCCTTCTGTTTTGTTGGGACCAATTAATCGTCTAGCTTAGATTTCAACTTAAAGGGGCAAATCGGAGTTCGTAGTTCGCTACAAGTGGGTAGAGCTTTGCCGCAAACTTAAAAGGCTTCGAATAGAGGTGGCGAGTGTTGCTTTAAGGCGGAACTGCAAACGCTCTCCCGCTGACCGCAAGCGGCCACAAGGGATAGCGCGATATGTGTCACACTCGGTTCCCCCGTGAAGCAAAAGGCCGCAAGCTAGGCTAATGACGATGTGGCCGCCATTTCCGTCATTTCATTAATGAACCCTAGATGCGCCTGGTACAAGAAGTGCTGTTCTCGCTCCTTGGTTAGCGCGCACCGCATCCCTCTTTCTCCAGGAATCGAGGGCCGCCTCGGCCACCTTCTTATGAAAATGAAAAATACGCTGCGTGACAAAATCTAAAAGCCCTCCTCGCGACAATATACTGTTACGTGACTGTAAGTTGATGAAGACAGAACGATATGACGGATTATGACAGGATTATTTAATGCCTGCAGACGTAGTGCGAGCGCTCCGACTCACGCCACTGCCCGCTCCGTCTTCTTCTAGTCCACGAAATGACCCGCGGTCACCGAGGAATCGTCTTGATTGCGAACTAGAAGCGGGATTTGATGATGAGCAAGACAAAATGGTTGCACAGAGAAGAGGTGAAAAGCTTGCCGCCATAGTGGATGAGAGGATGGTCAGATGAACGCTGGGCCAAGGGTGTCTCCGCGCCGTCGGAGACGCGCTAGCGAGGGACCCAATGCTGACCTCTATAGAGCCGGTTTCCGTTCGCTGCTCTCCAGGAGCGATAGGGGATACGAGGGTTGGGGGGGGACCGCCACGTGTTATCCGTACGTCGACTTACGCATTTCCAAGTCGTGTGGCCTACCTACCGGTATTCATTCCGGCCACTAATCTCTAGCAAGTGCAGTTCGTGCATGTAAACGGTTGACCGAAACAATACTTTGATCATTGCGACGGTGGCCAAGTGACTCTTGATGACCCCTCGGCCATCATTACCATGACAGAAACATCATTTCACAGACAACACGCAACACCCAAACGATGCTACAGCTCATGAATGTCTAGAACGAAAGTGACTCTCAGTCATACTCCTTTCAGTTGTTGATGTTTTGCTAATCTTTGTCTTCCCTTTGGGTCAAGTACTGATAAGGCTCTCTCGAGCCTTAACTGTGAATTATAACTCAGCAACGGTACCGATTGCACAGGCCAACAGCGCATCGCTTTGTATGCAGATTGAAATAGTGTGCATAAACTCGTTAAATAAATATGACGCATGGAGAAAAACCGAAGGCCGGCAGGTCTGAACCATCAGTCGAGCGGTATAGGTACACGCCCGCGTTGGTTTGAATCCAGGTTGGGGTGCTTTGCCATTGTTTTCATGTGCAATATGACTAACTTTCGGATGGAATTTCACGTCAGCTTCTGGCTTAGTTTCACCCTAATTTCGGTAACATGCCTGACTGAGACAGCCTAAAGTGGGAGCTGAAAGCATTCCATGTTTAAAAACACAAGCAAAGCACCTAGTGCGTGATTACCAGTGTTATCGTGTTCTCCGTGGATGCTAGACGCCCTCATGTGATCTCTCCACACCACGATGGCCTCCAAACCCTCGCCGAGTAAAGCAGAAAACGATAATGCATACAAATAAGAGCCAGTTGCAAATTGCACCCTATCTGGGCCGGCTGTAACAATGGCATTCACTGGAATATATCGACGTTAAGCTTTGTCATTTTATTGGTCATGCTCAAAGCCGCCGGCACGTGGCATATCTCTGTTTTTAACTCGAGAGGCGACCATATTTCTCTTGCGAGACTAATAAGATCTTCGTGATTCTCGTAGGTTATTTCCGCTCTTGATCTCGACAGTTCTTGGTCACTTTTAAACTGAGCGTGGCGGGGAGCGCCGGTCATTCTCATCTTTGGCGACTGGCAAGCGCACTTGCCGCTAAGCAAAGCCGAAAGTTGGGCAAGTTGGGCAACGTTCATGATGTAACAATAGCGCACAAAGAACACGAGGGACGGTCTGCGAGGGAGGGAGGGTTGTCTGCGTCGATTCCTTTCCGTCCCTCGTGTTCCTTGTGGGCTATTGTTACATCATGCACTTGCCGCTATCGCAGCCTCTAAGTTGCATTACTGTTTGCGGGCACAAGATTGTTAAATAAACAGATTTTTTTTGTAAACCTTTCACTGCCTCCGCCTGCTGGGCTCTGACGTCACAACTACGTGACAGCATTCTGCAGCTATCAGAAATTGCGGTGAATGGCTGATCTAGACGACAATGAAGCGTTGCAGCGCCTGAGCCAGTGACACGAAGGGCAAGAAGAGATATGATTGAAACAGAATCGTGCGTAAGGCTCTTCTAGCCGTGTATACGGTTTACAATCGGCTCATTTAAGGCGCGTCGCTATACTGTGTCAATGACATCAGCTTCTTGAGCACACTGAGCCGCATCTTCATGTACTAACAGACCCCGACCTCGAGAGCAAAAACGCATCTCGCGTTCGCTAGTGTTCAAGCTGAAAAACTCAAAATCTGTTTAGAGCACGAGCGTCTCGTCTTCCACGGTAGGCCAGTTATGCAAGGAAAGTTGGCTCTTTGCTCCAGTATTTGCTATTTTATTGAATGCCTCCCAATCTGCGCTTTCCCTTGGAGAGGCTGTGATTTGAGGAATCGCCGGCCACTTGAAAGCACGGGATATACAGGACCCTCCAATATAAACGGGAACATAGTTTGGGCATTCAGTTAGTTATTATACTCCATAATTATGCGTGACAAAAGCATTTTTTCCTGTCCCCCCCCCCTTCAATCTATAAAACCGAACAGTTATTTTCAATTTCAGGAAAAAAAAAACAAAATTCGTATTTTCGCGCAAATTTTTGACCTCCATTGTAACTGACCGAATAAAACTGGACGCTGCGTTGCTCGTATTGTTTCTTTCGATTTATGTGAGCCGCAAAAAAGAAAAAAAGGCGCCAGCATCGCTCTGTCAGCATTCATCTATTCCGACTGCTACCGCCGCCTGCTTCATGTGTGATTGTGAGGACACAAAGGAACAGATACAAAAGCTGGCTTTTTTCAGCACGTCACCGTTACAGCCAGAAAAGCATATATTGCATGGTATGGTATGGTATGGTATGGTATGGTATGGTATGGTATGGTATGGTATGGTATGGTATGGTATGGTATGGTATGGTATGGTATGGTATGGTATGGTATGGTATGGTATGGTATGGTATGGTATGGTATGGTATGGTATGGTGTGGTTTCTTCTCAGAAAAAAATATGGATATTCTTGAGGCAAGTTCTTCGGGTAACAACGCGGTAATAAGAGCATGGGTGCCCATTGTTTTTAGTCTCTCTGGTTTTATTTTTTTTATGAAATGAAGGTACTGGAGCAACTTGTCTTGAAGTGAAAGTTTGGAACAGCATGTTCCCAAAGAGGGAGATCAGTTTTCGACAGCTCCGCCAGCGGCAGTGTGCTTCTGCCTTTGGTGCACGTCGTCGAGGAATAATGAATACAGTCGTTTACGGTCCCAATCAAGCAGTGCGTAGGGGACGTTTGCGTCGGACAGGATGCCCGTACACTTGGGATACCCAGTCGCCGTGGCAAACAGCCAGAAGTCCGATGGCGCAACGCCCTGGCTGGGAGGCGCATTGCGCCACTGGTGTCAATAGCCGTCGTCATTGTTGGCAATTTTCACGAAATCAACGCCATGGTGCGGCAGCGCCTCGTACTACACGAAGAAGGACCGGCGTGCGCGGAAGCGCTTCGTTTCCACCGCTGCATGAGTGGTTCGCACGCTTACTCCCATTTTTTTTTACCAGGTTTAGAGGTGCAAGCAAAATTTCAGAATCGCTACCACTGAAATGGGTGCACGGTAACGAAATAGAAGAGATGCTAAGTGCCGTTTCAGGAGCTTTCTGCCGGCAGCGACGCAAGAGATCTTCGTGAACAGGAAGTTTAGGCACCGATGTGGAACTCTTGACCCAATTTCATCGAGCAGAAAAGGCGTCTCACAGATAGCCCCAACGTGGATTGCGTTGTCCGGAGGATAGTTGCTGTTAAATAATCAACTTCAAACATTCAAGCGTGAAGTTTTGTTCGTGACGGTCTTAGTCAGGGAACTTCCATACACCACTGTACAGCCAATGCAGACGTCCACGCCGCTTCCTCCCGTAATGGCCGGGAGGAAGGAAGTCATGACAACGTTATCCAGCGCAAAAAAATATTCATCCTCGAGTGGGGTTCGAACCACCACCGGCGAACTAAAACCAGCTCTGTATGTCGGTTGCACAGACAGTTAGACCAGAGACTATTTTTTTTAATTATTATTCGACCAACGCCGCTGCCTATCGCGCTGCGTGTGGGCATAGGAATCATTCAGTTTTAAGCATCATCTCTCTTTCTTCAGTCACCAGGTGAGCCGAAGCATTTGAAACTGAAACTAAGCGGAGTTTTCAAACCCTGTCTTAACCGCCGTGACAGTGCTTATTAAATGTGCATAGTGACGTGGTATATTCGCTGTCCGCCGGTAGTGATGGGGTTGATATAATGATTTCATTCAAACTCTATTTCATTCTAGGTATTTTGGGCCTTTATCATTGCTTCACTACTTCCTTTAATTGAAATCCGTTCTTCAGACGAGGATATGGTATGAATAGAATGGAACTTTGCGGAATTATGTTTATGACATGCTTTCCTGCCACTGTTTACGAAGACACAGATTCTGCAAGAAGCGCTTGTCCTGAGACAATAGTGCGCGGAAAAAGGTCACATACTTCTCGCTTTCCATCAGCGAATGCTATTAAAAATGTTCCCTAATATTAATGGTCTCATGTGGATAACACTATTCATGGGTCCCAACCAAAAAGGCAAAGGGAACAGATTTATAAGTTAAAGCTCAAAGTGGGTGGGAAAGTTCCTTTATCGCTTCTTTTCTGTGTAACAGCACGATAGTCAGTGGGTGTTGTTTACCACTCGAACTAAACGAAAGAAACTGTTACTCTGGTTTTAATGCGAAAACATTTATTGTCTGATGAATGGCGTGTAAAGGACCAGTCGATAGAGCGTGCCCGCACGAAAACGATCATTCGAAAAAACAAATTCGTCGGCATTGTGGTTCGCACCCAGGCTAGCTGTGTGCCAGGTAGCATGCCACGCATACGAAGGGTCTTTTGTTATTTTATTGCCTGCTTCGAGAGTTTCGTTGGTTCGAGCGTGTGAGAGGAGCACGAAGTGAACGCGTTGTGGTGCGTAGGATTGTAAAGTGTGTTGACGATGTGTACTGATGTTAGACAACGATGGCCAGCAAGAAAAAGTTACAGACGTCATCCAAGGGTCACATGATAAGTGTCACATGATGACAATGACATGCAAAAAAAGTTGCTGAAATTCCAATGCAAATGCTTTCGCATTTCTCCAATGCAGCGGACTGCAGTGCTCGCCAATTATATTTTCATTTGCCCTCTGCACAAGCGCCTTCACTGGCGAAGTCACTGAGTTTATATTATTTGCAGAGCACGTCGATTGTCTACCGCTCCGCTCTCACGTCTTATGGCTACAAATGCCTGCCAGCGATTCTCTGGTCATCTCTCATTCGTTCATTTACTCTCTCGAGCAACAAAAAACTATCCGACTCGCAGAAGGTTACCATCATCGGCAAAGAATCGAGGGTCAACCATGTGGTTTGATAACAAGCGCTTTTATGCTGTAGGCTGCCAACGGTAGCAGTCCTCCGTAACATCGCCATGTTGGATCAGCTGAGGCGCCTCTAGGTAATGAAAATCGCCATTAAAGCGCTATGGAAAAAGCCATGCGCGAGTTAAGTACGTACATCGGTCCTTTTCGGGTACTGCACTGAAAGGTGTTGAGCTCCTGACCCTCCCACTTTTCACAACAAATATGCGCCTTTCCTTTCCTAGAAATCAATGGAGTCTGCAGCGTTGCCAACGTCTACACCAATCAACTCAATCAACGCCGGCGGCCTATTGCTTCAGTGCCGCGTGTCTGCCACGACGTTGTCAATGCCAATGCATAGAGCGCACATTTCTCTGTCACTACCACCACGCAGGTAAAGCGTGATTGAGGTGACCGATTACGCAGAGGCCAGTTATGCTCCCCCCCCTTGCTATGCTCATCATCATCATCAGCCTGACTACGCCCACTGCAGGGCAAAGGCCTCTGACATGTCTCTCCAATTAACCCTGTCCTTCGCGTGTTGCGGCCACCCTATTCCTGCAAATTCTAAATTCTGTGCTAAATCTGTCAATCAAACATTAGAAAGCTGATTTCATTTACTGTTGCGGTTAGCCAGCAGAGTAATACAGGATGCTGTGGACCACGGCCCAGTGTTAGCAACTGCTGTTTTAAGTTGTATCCTACTATAGCATGTACAGAGGGCAAAACGCATGCCTAGAACAGCCAAACTCTGTGTTCCGGAACTCCCAAAGCCGCTGCGACCAAGAAGGCAAAAAATAACGATGAAATTCTATTAGTGTAACAGCACATGTTTACATCCAGACCATTTTTTACCAAATATTATCGCAAGTTATCGCGTGTTATGCCCGAAACACGCTCAGAGCGTGTTCTAGACATGCGTTTTGCCCTCTGAACATACATGGTCGCTCCTTTCCGACGCCTGACGCGGTATGCGCTGTGCGCGCGGTGCATACGTCTAGCAGGTGTCACTGAGTCGCCGCGCAATTAAGAGCTGCAGTTGAAAGCATGCGTCGGCACTGCACGGAGGTTGGCTCCCGCAATTTGCGATCGCCATTTTTGCGGACAGTCGACACAGCTTCGAAGAGTGTCACGAAGCTTCAGTGCACTTTTTTTTTTTTCATGTAACGGCCTTGTGTGCGCAAAGAACACATGATTCTGAAAGTGGCGAATGTGCCATTCAACCTTTTTTGTGTGCCAGAAGTATTTGAAATATTCGTATTAGCTTCGAAATTATTCGAAGAAAATTACTAATCGCTTCCAATTTGCTTCGAACCAAAAAAAAAAACATTGTCCACACACGACCAGTTTTTTTTTTTTTTTTAAACATTCATTTGCTTTTCTTTCAACGCCTTGTACCTCTCAGTAGCACGTTTCAACGCAAAAAAAGATGTCGGCTATTGGAGCAAATATTCACGCAGACCAATGTCTAATAAACCCATTTTTTGATTTCGCAGAAAACATATGAGCGTTCTAGACAAGCTCTCATAGTAGACTGTCAACGCTACTTTCAAGTAGTTCGCGAAAAGTGGCAGCTGGGCAGTAGTTTGAGCTGAAAATCAGCGGTTGTTCTGAATGAATGAAAGCTGCTTTCGGAACACTCCCAACAACTCCGCGAAAAAGTTTTTCGTTTGCGAAGATTTGAAATTGAAAATGGCACGAGAATTCCGCGATGTATGTCCAGTCGACATGTACGATCAACGCTCAGCGGGAAAGCCCGTAGCCACAGTGAATAACCTTCTATTGAGAATGACTCGTGTACTTCGATTAGTTCATTTTGTCTCCCACTAAACACACTAATTTATTTAGTCTACAACCAAAAAATCAGCCATCCAAGCGTCAGCTGTGAGTTGAAAAAAAAAAATGTAATCAGGAGCGCACGCCTGTTAGCTGCCGTTCGCGCATCCGTAAAGAACGGTTCAAAATGCGAACCATATTGCCAGCCTCTCACAAACAAAAAAAAGAAAGTCTTACGGTTTTCGCGCACTATCCTATGCGGTTCCTGGCAGATTTGGAAACTGTTACCACAAAGCAAGATTATAAGGAGCAGGTTGGCAGGATGCTGATGCGCCCATTTCCGTTGAAGTGAGATCCTAATGTAAGAGTACTCAGTGCGGTAGCGGAAACAAAATTGCTAAAAAAACTTTGTGTGAAGCCTACAGACATGGTAATGTTCACCCCTGTCTGTCTTAATCAGCTGGCCATAATAATAAACCGAAACATTCCCATAACAAACAATTCTCAACGAAAGCATTTTCGAACGAGAAAGAGTTTATGAGCGCAATTTTTTCATATTTTGTAAGATTTCACTATAACAATAAATATACCCTCAGATCTCCCGTCGGCAGGCTTGCATTTTTTCGCGATTCACGTTTTTGCTATAGTAGAAAGCGTTTCCCATTGGTTTCCTATAGGAGTCTTAACTGCTCGATGCGAGCGATAGAAATACTTTAAGAGAAAAATGTTGTAACACATCGGAAGAATGGACCATTACCTTGAATATTTCTACACGAGTACCTCACAGTTTCCCATTATTGAAAATTTTTATCCAAGAAGGTAGAACATGGATTCCCTTATTTGAAGTTCGTTAATTAGACGCGAATGAGGGCATGGTTTCTTAAAGGACCAGTAACGCTCTCTGGCCCAAAATTTACTGTACCCTGGTGATTTCCATGTATCGTCCCCAGAACGCACAGCGCAGGAAGTTTCTTAAAAGACTCGTCTAAAGCAAATCTACAGCCGTCACAGTCAAGCGATTTCGCCACGCTTCTTTCTGCCTTTAGAAATTAACGACTGTTCCCGCCTCGCCAGGTATTTTTTCTTGCTTTTCGCTTGCCGCTGTCAGGGCATGCGTGAAACATGATTACCAGTATTAGAGTTGGATAAGAGCACGGTAACGCGCGAGAATATTCGTCACGGCCGCCGCGGTGGCGCAGTGGTTATGGTGCTCGCCTGCTGACCCGAAAGACGCGGGTTCGATCCCGGCGGCGGCGGTTGAATTTCTTTGGAGGAGGAATTTAGAGGCCCGTGTACTGTGCGATGTCAGTGCACGTTAAAGAACCCCAGGTGGTCGAAATTTCCGGAGCCCTCCACTACGGTGTCTCTCATAGCCTTAGTCGCTTTGGGACGTTAAACCCCATAAAACCAAACCAAACTGTTACGAGACGGCGCCATTTTTCTATCCTTCCTCTCCCCCTGTTCACTTGAAGAAAAAGAGGAAAAAAATGAACAAGAACAATAATTGAAGAGCTGTGTAGCCCCTTACCACGAAGAGGCATAAAAGGAAATAGGAAGAATCTAAAATGCATGTTGTTCGTTTTTTGCTTTATCGCCAAAACGAATGGTGCAACAAAACACTGAGAACAACTAACAAACGAAAAGCCATCGTCCATCATGAGCACCTGACGAAGAACGTTGGCTCAATGAAATTCTCTTCACTGCGGCATCCCAACGGAGCCTTGGGTGCCAGCTTAGAGGATGAGATGAGGTGGTTCAGTTCTTCGAAAGAGCGCGAAAGGGCTTTGACGTGAATTGACTTGAATCTGTTTGATATGAATTTGATTTGAATCGAATATTTTGCAGAGACCATCGCAACGACCTGCTATACCCACTGGACTTGGTTATTTGAAATGTCCACCCCTGATCAAACGGCTCCTAAGACGCTGAGTGCATAATTCATCACCGATATTTGTTTCTTCAAAACGTTTTGATATGCTCATTTGGGTTCCAAAAAATGAATGAAATATTTTGTGCTGCCTTTCGATCTTTTTGCTATGTGCTGCGAAATGTCAGGAAAACCTTCGAAGCACAGTGAAAAGCACACCTCTAATGTGTACTTATGTGTGTTGGCTGTAATACATGTTACGAGCGCTAATAAGTGTTTATAAATGTTTTACATCGTGTTGAAATGCACGTGAATTCGCCTCGCATTTTTTTATAGCCACAGTAAATTACGCGGGCAATGACTTCCACGTTTTTTGATAGCTTCTTCACAAGAGGGAAGCGCTAAAACGTTGGCCATACTTACTAAATAGGAACAGAGGGTATGCGATTCCATTGTACATACATTGGACAAATTTAACATTGCTGGATCTGAGGAAGATCACTGACCGCTCTTTTTTTTAAGTGACCACAGCGCCCAGTGTGCATCGTAGGCAGCAATCTCCATACAGAATTGCTTCATACAAACCTCCCATATCACCACTCACATGTCTGCCAAGGAAGGGGTCCTGTTTTAACGCCTTGTAACCATCGGCAACTATCTCTGAACTTGATGGAAGTTAATGGGCGGTGATTTTCATCCAGGTAAAGCGCTACTAAACAGTGAGAAAATTACTGCTATTCATTCACCAAAGTCGGTTTCCTTTTGTTAACCCTTTCTGAAAACAGAGAGAAGTACGAGGAAAGAAGGGGCCGGAGGTTGGGTCGTATGGGGAACTGCACCTACCGTGGTCGAGCCATAGAGTTAGTCCTTTGGCCCACAGCTGAGTAAGGAGAGCCCACAGGGCGGCCGTGAGCGCGGCACCAGGCATAGCGCACATCTGAAGGAGTATTCCTTTCCCGCGCCCGCACACATCGGCACACAATCGAGGAGATAGCGCGACAGAGTGCGCGGGGGAGCCAGCTGATTAGGGGCGGCCGGCGCGTGACGCTCAGCGCGCGGCGCGTGGTTGCCTCGGCGAAGGGGCGCACAATGCGAGCCACGCGACTACGGGACGCCCTCGGCGCGCTCGCCACTTGACGGTTTCCGCTCCCTCTCCCACCCTCCTCCTTCGCGCGTGCGACTGCGCTCGCTCCGAGTGCCTTGTCATCGTTCAAGCGATGAGGCCTTCAATGGTGAGCGTAACGATGTGTGCACTGACGGCCGCTGCTGGAGAATGGCGATCCATCGACTTTCCTTTGCAGTTCCATCAATGCCATGCGGAGAAAATATTTTCTCTGTCGCTATTCTTCCTTCCTTTGTCGTACCGTCGCGGTGGCTCAGTGACTATGGTGTTCGGTTGCTGCAAACAAGGTCGAGGAATTTACACCCGGCTTCGGCATCCGCATTTTGATGGAGGAGAAGTGCTGTACCATGGTCGTGCACGTTAAAAAACCGAGATGGCCGAAACAAATCCAATCTAGAGCCCGCCTCTACGGCGTCCCCCAAAACACACGTGCAGCTTAGGACGTTGAGTCCCACTTATCACAAGGTAAAGTCTTTGCCAAAAGTAACCCGGCACAAGTGCTTTGTTTCTTAGCCGCGTAGCGCAGCACTCATGGCAGCCCTTAAGCTCTGACTCTGTGCAAAGAAAGGTGAGACCTTGTCCTTACACTATGGCACCGTTCGGTCTTTAGGGCTGCTGTAAATGCTCCGTTATACGTTTGAGAAGCAAGAACCTGTTGCTCGGTTACTTTTGGCAAAGACTGTACATGTGAGTCTAATGATGTTATAAACATTGATTGATTGATTGATTGATTGATTGATCGATCGATCGATCGATCGATTGATTGATTGATTGATTGATTGATTGATTGATTGATTGATTGATTGATTGATTGATTGATTGATTGATTGATTGATTGATTGATTGATTGATTGATTGATTGATTGATTGATTGATTGATTGAACACTCGACTTGTGGTGGTCGCTATTATACAACTACTATTTTACTATTTGTAACCTCTATGGAGCACATTTGCTGTTTGTCGAACACGTATATGTTGGGTACGCGGCACACCCCATTGTTCGCGGTTTCAGTGCCCCGAGCATTTCTTCACGAATACTGCGCACAGACAGCAGGGGCAAGCTTTATACCGCAGATATATGATCACCTCTAACCTCTAAAGTTTCTTTCCTTAATTTTCGCTGCACTTTCCCAAACTTGGCGCCCTTCCATAGAGCGAGAAACTGTCAGGCACAGCTGTGTCCGAACAGTACCCTAGTGCAAGCACTACCTCCCTGGAACAACCGACCACACATGACAGCTTTAGAAAGTTCCCCTCCGGCAACACGTTCTGCACGGCTCCTGTCCAACGCCGTTACTTCGCCGACGTTCTTTTCGGGCGCAGTAGAGTCGCGGCCGTAACAATACGGAGCGCAAAGTGAAACTTAAAACGTAATTTATACATGCAAGAAAATGCCTCTGGTGCGCACGGGCATAACACAAACGATGTTTCTTTTCTTCTGCAGAACGAGCAGCAAAAATTAAAACGCCGAATCATGTTCCGTATTATTTTGGGCCCAGCCTGCACATACTTGAGAGTTTTTGGTTACGACAGCCCACGACGCTTCCCTGGAGAGCGACCCTCGCAAGATGCCATTGTAAAGAAAAAAGAAAACACATTAAAACGACACACGAGGATATGCATGCGGGATGTGCATCCTTTCGCAACCATCAAAGCTTCCAGTGTTTTTTGTTTTTTTTATCGTGGATCTGCGATGGCTAACTTGCGATGCTTAAAGAAAAAGTGCTCAGTCTTGGTAGGAACTCCGCAGTCTTACGACAGCATCAAAGGCTACCGCTTATTTAAAGGCGAACAGGAGGGCGAAGGACAATAAAAACTGGCATGATAACTTTTTTTTTTTTCAGATCACAGCATCTGCTTTACGAAGATCGGTAAAGGCGGCGCTAGTCAAGCTGGTAGTAAGAAGCTTTTATCTCTCTATTCCGAGGACGGAGCTCTAACAAGCGTGCCACGCACTCATCAGTGCCAGCATACGCTCAAAGGAGTTAATGCCACTTACGGAGGGCGCGCAACTTTTCTAAAGACGAGGAAAATGCGATGAGCAAGACGTTGATATATGACGGCGGCGAGCGCGCAAATGGACGAACACATCACATTATGATCGTCGGTGTAAGCTGTGACCATCTCGCACTTGCATGTACTCTGGGCTACGAGCTTGACAGCAGTGACTGCTGTTGCTGCTCCTGCTGCTTTTCAGATTTGGTAAATAATTTTATTTTATTTATTTATTAGTTACCTACAGCAGGGAGGTACAGACTTCATTAGAGGTATAAAACAATTATTGCAGTGCATGGAAAAATTCAACATTAAATATGATACATATAATGCTCCATGGCAAACTGTTCCAGTCTCGAACAGTTCTAACAAAAAAAGAATAACGCAAGACGTCACCCTTGCAAGAAAACTCCCTGACCTTCAAGCAGTGGTCCAGTCGCTTTGAGGTATAATGAGGCGCCTGGATATATTGTTCGCGGTTTATGCCGGTTTTCGAATAATAAGTCTCATGTAAAACTTTCATTCTGATGTACCTTCTACGGTCCTTCAACTCTTGCCATTTAAGTTTTCGTTTGCTTTCCGTCATACAAACTTGCCGATTATAATTACCAAGAACCAATCTAACAGTCCCATTCTGAATTTTCTCTAATTTGCCTACACACTCAGATGTGCGTGGGTCCCAGCAAACACATCCATATTCAAGTATTGAGCGTACATGACTGAAATATAGTGGGGTTTTAAGTTACTTGGTAAATGGCTGAGTTTGGAGCTGCAAACATTGCTCCATCGGCCCATCTGCACGCAAATCATCATGGTAAGCAGCGGTTCGCTTTCAGCCTCAGTAGCCGCTGGAGCTCACGCAACGTGAGGGGGAGCCCTCATGGGAGGCTCGCATGGTAACTAAAACGTGGAAGCACCGAGTATGTGATGCGCTCGCAACGCCACGTGCTTTCCTAATGATGTGTGGGCTCGTCACTGCGCGCGACCATCCGTGAAGCTTGGCGCGTTTCCAGGAAATGTGCGTTCAGCGGCCGCAGACCGTGCACGAAAGCCGCCATGCATGGCAACGCTTTCCAAGGTTTCTCCTCTCGCTCAGAAATGAATGCGGGCCTGGCCTTGTTACGCGATACGCAACTAGAAAGGCCAATAGGCGCCATCTATGGCGGCATTGCTCTCTTTCGCCTACTGTCCTACTAATCGTAAAACGTGTTAGAAAAAGCTTTACGCGATTGTGTTGAAAAGGTAGGGCGCTTCCCTACAAATTTTTTTAGACAGTCTATAAACTCTCCCTAGGCTTGACCCTTTATAGACAGATCCTTGAGAACAGTCTGTAGGCAATACAAATACTATAGACAATCTATAGCTTTATGGCCACACAATGCTAGTAGACTTTTGTCTATAGGCAAAAGGCTTTGAATAGACACAAAGAAATATCTATAGCAAGGCAATAGAGTCTGTAAATAGTCTATAGACTGTCGATGGACCATTTTGATAAGTGTGCTGCTAATGCCGCTAGTGTAAACTGTACGATTATGTGCCATTAAACGCTGAGCGCATTTTCACCTTTGGCAGATTTTACAAATAATATGCATAAATAGCTTTTTTTCTTTTCATTTCTGTTAGGACGCATGCTGGCACTGAAAACTTCAAGACAGCATTTTTTTTCCTTTTTTTAATTTCTGGGATGTGCAAGTTTAAAGAAAAAGTTTATTTCTAGCATGAAAGTTATTCTGTGTCCTATTCGCAATAGAGGAAGCATTATCGGCTCGATTTTAGTGCAGTGTCTGTAAATAGTTTATACACAGTTACAAATTCAGATTTTATCGAAGCACCTTCGAGGGCGACTACCATGGATCTTAGTGTGCCAACGTGTCATACGACGAGATCAGTTCTTAAACCGCTCTGTGGTCGCCAATAGAACAGAATGAGAATGGGAATAAAACGTGTTAAGTACGATTTAATGCGCGAGGCGGGCGGTGGTGCTGACATTTTTTTTTTTTTCTCTATAAAAGGCAGGATGGCTGATGGCTGCTGCAATGTAGAGAACATGTAGAGCGCGCTTGAGACAAATATGTGACAATGCCGAACGACTGGGCCCGAAAAAGTGGAAATGTCGTCTGTGTTCGGAAGCTCTCTAAAAGATTATTGTCAACCCCTCGAGGTAATTTTACGACTAGTATCTTGAGTCATTGCAAACATCCACTGCCAAGCTTTAACTGCACAACTCACTTTTAGATAGTTTTCTGAACGACTGTAACAACCAACCAACCAACCAACCGACTGTAACAAGATAGATACAGAGAAAGGGGAAAGGCAGGGATGTTAACTAGAAAGGTTTCCGGTTGGCTACTCTGCACAGGGGAAGGGAATGAGGGGATTAAAGAGGTAAGAGATAACTAACGGGAAACACAGTCACAGTGACTGTAACAAACTGCATATTACGCTATGCACGTCTATCCCGGAGCAAGTGCAAACCATAAATAGAACAGGAAGCGTTCAATTCTCTTTCGACATAGATTCTAGACGGGTCTATTGACGAAAAAGCATTTCCCATGCCTGTGCCACCTCTAGTAAGCGTATTAGCAAACCAAGGTGGAAAATATCCATATCTGATGCTCGGCGCTCGCGCCATTGTTAATCAACGCATTGGCAATCAGCAGATTCGCTCTCAGCCAAGATAGCGAAACCGCTTATCTTGCAGGAAAGCACGAGTCAACGCGCCCATGCGTGTTCGACCTTCTGGCGCGTAAACATAACGCAAACACCTTCGCTCACATTGTCAACAAAAAGCAACGCGTAATATCGCTTCAGTTTTGCGCAGCAACCTTGCAGCCATACCTACCTTGCAGGGGGTAGTGAGCCGTCAAATGGCTGCACCATAATCTGAATCGCATTTCTGCCCTCGTTTGATGCACTGTTTTCGGCATTACTGCGTAGTTACCGCAGAATAGGCATCAGAATGTATTTTTATTTGTCCACAATAGAGTACAAGGCACAACACTACCATGAAGTACTCGTGTAACCTCGTTCATAATAAGTGCCTAAAAATGACGAGAGAAAAAAAATATCTTTATTTGCTTTTTTTTTCTTGTTCAAACAAACAATGCAATTCTCACCAATTAATAAAGTGTGCAGTTAAGATAGGTCATACGGATTCACGTTGAAGAAGCGCCAAAAAGGGGAAGGTGGACAGCAGGCAAGTTGGTTCCATCCACAATTCCTCTGTAAAATATAAACATTAACCGAAATTTCTTCAGCGCTGAGCTGGCTAAACAAACAGTATCCTTACGACTTCTCGGCAAGCTTAAGTTTGACAGACGAGCCGTTTTCTAACTGTAAGACTACGACAGAACAAGGACACTTTGGGAAAATGAAAAAACAATCACTGCGTTGCCTGAACTTTTAGCGATGTTAAGGCCGCTGTAGGATCGTTTTCGAGCCGCATGAGGACGCGTCCTTGCGACTCTGCGCACGGGAGCGTGAAGGTGCGGAGCGGAAGAGATGTAGAATCAAGCTTGGTGCATGCGACCGAGCGGACGACTTCAGCGTTCTGATTTGCACACCTGTCACTGCCGCCCGTGCACCTGAACGTGCGGCGACACAGGCATGTGCCGTAGCAAAACATGAAGATATCTCGCGGAAGATATACCCTACTTGGCTGGTGCTCACTCGAGACACTGAGACATGTTTAGCTGTGAGATTTTTAGTGGACGGTAAAACCATGATCGGCTGTAGGAGCCGTGCATATCGGCGCGGCCGATCCTGACGTCCGTAAACGAATTCACAACAAACAAACTTTGCAGCATCGCAGGCGAGCTTCATCTGAAACAGCGTCGGGGGAAAGGATTAACGTTTGCGCTATTTATTTGCCAGAAAGTGAAAAAGGCATCACACTGCGATCATGTACAACTCGTTCGATCGGTATTAGGCTAGTCTCAATTAAACACCGCCCGTGCGTCATCCCACGCCAAACGCCCCAGACATCGCTCTCGACAGTCTCCAATTTGTTCAAAAAAATTCATGGAAACTTATGACAAGGTACATGATAAAAGCCTCAAAATATTTTTTCCGAAGAAAATTTATTCGCGAAGTGAGTGCAGTCTGAACAATCAGAAAAGGCGAGAAACCGGGCGAGAAAGCACTGCACAATTTTATCAATTACA
The DNA here is from genome assembly GCF_055824585.1 of Amblyomma mixtum. Lineage (NCBI taxonomy): Eukaryota > Metazoa > Arthropoda > Arachnida > Ixodida > Ixodidae > Amblyomma > Amblyomma mixtum. Next base: position 119,348,242 of record NC_143016.1, on the reverse strand, counting down.
TTTGCACCCATTCCGGCTTTCCATATAATTCGGAGCATTCAGCTTTTTACGGCAAAGCTAGTTTTGAAAACTGAAACAAAATATGAAAATGTATCATTCCTGTGGCTTTATTTCGAAATATCCAATCGCTCTCGGAAATTCGAAAATAGCCGTTTTGCTTCTCTAGATGTCTAGGACCTATAATAAATGTTACAGGAGATGAAACTGCGTACATCGAAGTACAAGAAATTACTAAAGTTGCCAAAAATTGAGTTTTGAGCCATAAACACCCGTTAATTTGACCTTGAGGTGGTCCAAGTAATAATACAATTCATAACGAGTTACGTAGAACAGTTCATTGCCTTTCATTTGTGAAATTTAATAGAGGTAATTTTTATTTAAAGTAGTGAGTGGGCCGCCGCGGTGGCTCAGTGGTTATGGTGCTCAGCTGCTGACCCAAAAGATGCGGGTTCGATCCCGGCCGCGGCGGCTGGAATTTCTTTGGAGGATAAATTCTAGAGGCCCGTGTACTGTGCGATGTCAGTGCACGTTAAGGAACCCCAGGTGGTCGAAATTTCCGGAGCCCTTCACTACGGCGTCTCTCATAGCCTTAGTCGCTTTGGGACGTTAAACCCCATAAACCAAACCAAACCAAAGTAGTGAGTGGTATAATAAAGCATAATAAATGGAAGGAAAAAAGTTTTGCTACCCCCGGCATCTGTCATCGCTGCTGGAAGCACCTGAGCTGGGTCAGCGGAAATAAAGGATAGCAGGCAGTGTGTAGAAGAGAAATGAAAGAGGTGAGGGTACAGCTGGAGAGGATAGGGGAAGAGGTACAGTGTGATGATCTAGTTGAGCACAGTACAGACACACGCGCACGGCACAATGCATAGTACAGCTGCAGTGGGGCGTCCAGCTGATAATCGTCCAAGGTAGCACACGTGGAGCATTCGGTCACTGCACGCAACTACCTGGCGGAGAACAGATGGGACGTCAAGCACGTGTGTTCATTTAAAGCGAGAAAATCATTTTCGAAGTTGAGCTCTCGGGCTGCAAGTTCCTTCTTCTCTTAACGCCACTTCCCCGCAGAACACTGCACCTGTCATGGCACGCTTAAAGCCAGATAACCACTTCAATTCGCCATCAATCGCTTTCGTGCATTTCTAGGCCTGGAGCTAAAGATACCGAGTGACATTCGGTGGGTGGCATGCAATAAGAGAGATCGTTATCGCTTTCGAAATTCGAACAGACCCACTTTGGTGCGGGGCAGCCGTTACAGGAATAAAATTACCGACGATTACGTTACTTCCTAATGCGAAATTTGAGCGCAGCAAATAAGCTGTTTCACCTTTTCGATAGATTGAGGCAAAGAAATCGAGCAACACATGTAAGCGCTATCACAGAATTTTTTTTTTATTTTTCACACGTATTCCTTTCACAAAGACTCCGCTAACAGTTCTTGACAGTCATGAAGGAAGCTTTGTGGTCGGAGAAATAGACTGATATATGTTCGACTTGGTACACCAATGCTTGATTCTCAAAGACGAGATCTATACAAGTGCCTCGCGAGGTTGTCACAGCCGTGGGACGCGTTACGAGCGAGAGGAACGGGATGTTCTCCCGCATAAGTGTTAGGAAATTGCTGTTTGTCTTTATGTCAACATTAAAGTCCCGCACTACTAACATCGGTGTGGATCGATGGACGGTTAATGCGAGTTGCAGGAAGTGCACGACGTCTTTCGTGAGTGCGGTAGGGGCGAAGTAGGCAGCTACTACCAGCAAGCCGTTGGGCAACTTTGCGGCGCACAGTTCGCCAACTTCATGTGACGTGCCAAACATTTCGACTGGTATTGCAGAGAGACCTGTGCGCAAGTAGATAGCGACTCCCGCCGCTCTGTTGTGGTCTCTGCGAGCACCACAGCAGTATAGGAAATCTATGATTTCGAGAGGCTCTTCGGGATCCATCCAGGTTTCAGCAAAGCAAAGTACAGAGGAATGGCGCAGAATGTTATCGTGGTGTACGTCCTTGGCATGTGCGGCAAGGGAGCGTACGTTAAGAATGTGGTTGTGAATGATGAATCAAGTGCTGCCAGCGTATGACGCGTCCATTGGCTGTCTGCGTGTGTTACTGATGTGTGGTTAACATGTTAAGCTTCGCCTGTAAGAGTGGAACGCGACAGCGTCTTGCAACGCTGCCAGGGAGTCCACAGAACGCCATCGCCAATTCGGCTGTACGCCTTGCTGGACGGTAAATTTATTTTTTGAGGAAAGGACATGTATCTCTCTCGCATATCTGGGTGGACACCTGCACCTCGCCGTAAGGGAAAGGGGGAAGATGGGAGTGAACGAAGACGCCGTATTAGCTAGACGCGCCTTTGTTCATTCCAAACCATTCAGCTGGCATTACGGAGTGGCTAGCGTGCTCGTATCGCACTCCGGAGACCCTGGTTCGATTCCCCAACTCGACCAATTTCGTTCTCGGTTTTATTGATTTATGCGGTCTAACTAGAAAGGTTAATTAGGCTATTTCATATTTATATTATTGTATTTCTATCCATCGTGTTCTGTCATTAACCTGTCAATTGTTGGAACTGTCTAGGATGTTCGACACAACGTATATGAAACGAGCAACGTCTTACTGAGTGACGGGCTCGTATCTGACCTCGCTTCGGCGAGCGCGGCTTCGGCCGCTTATCTGATTTTTTCAGCAGCGTCCGCTCCGGCGGACGCAGTTGTTGCTGCGACGCGCGTCTTTTCTTGCCTTTTTCTCTTTCCTCTGATCTCTTACCTCTCCTCTATCTGCACGTTGGCAGCGGTGGTGGCTTGGCTAGAGCCAGTAGCAGGCCCGTGCAATTTCCTTTTCATCCTTCTCTCAGTCACAACAACAACAACTTACTGAGTGGGAAGTGCGTGGTGGTGGAGGGAACGCGGCTTCGTACTTATGTTTTTTTTCAGCAGCGTCTCCTTCCGCGGACGCTGTTGTCGCTGCGGCGCGCGTCTTTCTTTTCTTTTCTTCTGACCTCTTCATTCTCCTCTATATTAATTAGGCTAATTGATTAATTAAGCAATTAACTAAACTCAGTCCAACTTAGTTGCAGCATCACTATACGATCCCTTTGATTGGTTGCATGGTTACTAGCCGAAGTACAATTGGCCCCATTTGAAATTCGCGCACTGTGACGTCACGAGCATTTCGACCAATTGAAAAGCGTGACATTGGGGGCGGAGCTGGTTACGAGGCCGACGACGACGCGAATCCCAGGAACGAACGCCAAAGAGCTGCGCTCTAAAACGAAGGTATTCAGTGTGCTGTCTAGCATGGACCATGAGGATGGAACGACCAGCCGGCATCGCTCGTATGAACGTGCTTCGCAAGCATAGATGCTCGTCCACGGTTTACGTCGGGTCTCTGCTGTTGTATTAATGCAGAAATTGCACCGATTAAATCGAATACAACCAAGACATCACATCGGAAACAACCGGGCTTGAGCCTCTGACGGCCACAAGGGACCACGTGGTGCTGCTGTGCTGCTGCGTTGCGAATTGCTTCAACACCGGATCGTTCTGGTCATTTCGAGATCGGCGTCTCTCAAGCTCTTACGCTGGTGCTTACGTCTGTCATGGTGCTTACAACAATGACTGAGTGCGACAGGGATACATCAAACAACTATCTCAATGGTGCATGTGCCGCCCCGACAGAGTTAAGAAAATATTTACCCACGAAAACATGTTCCACTGTTCAATGTTCCCATGCTTACCTGCAGTGCAAACCTCACTTAAGGACAAAAACTACATTTCGTCTGGCCGCAGTGTCGACAGTGCCGCGTTCTGCGGTGAAGACGCAACTTTCGGCGCCAAAGCTCAACTTCAAAAATTCTTTTCTGGCTTTAAACAAAAATTACCTAGATAAAAATTTCAGAAATGAAAGGCAATAAACGTTTCTGTGTAATCCGCTATTGCTTGTATTTTTACTTCGAACACCTCTGGGTAAAATTAACGAGTGTTATTGGCGCAAAACGCATTTTTTTGCAAGTATATTTTTTTTTACTTCAATGTACGCTTCTCTAGATTTCTAGTACCTATAATTATTGTTACAGGTGATGTACGCAGCTTCATCACCTGTAACATTGGTTATAGGTAAAGTGGAAAATTGGGCGTGTTGGTACATGTCTTGAATAAATAAAAGGCATCGCAAGGAGACGAGGACTAGACAAGACAACAAGGACGGCGCCGACCTTGTTGTCTCGTCTAGTCCCCGTCTCCTTGCGCTGCTATTTATTTGTTATATGTACTAGACATCTAGAGAAGCAAAAGGGCTATTTCCGAATTTCGGTGAGCAAGTTGATATTCAAAAAATAATGACAAAAATGGTCGATTTTCAAATTTTCTTTCACTCTTTTAGAAATATTTATGCCGTATAAAGCTGCATACTCTCTGCATGCTGCATATTGAAAGTCAGAATCTATACAAATGTCATTAAAAAATTGTGGAGTATTTTCTAAAAATTAGAACGTTTTATTATTTATTCAACAGTGCCCGCTTTCTCGCCTTTTCTAAATATTGAAACTACGCTCAATTTTTTTTCCGGCTAAAATATTTCAGGCTTTGATTAAACACATTAGAATAAGTTTCCGTGAATTTTTATTAACAAATTTCAGACAGTCGAGCGCAACGTCTGGGGCATTTGGCGTGGCACATGTGCAACCGTTTTCACTACGGTATAGGATTTTTTTCCCCTAATACGTGAACAGTAAACTCATCAAAAGTTACACTATTCCCAAACGTGTAATAACGATTTCAGAACAACGGCGCGATTCGTATAGTGAATTCATGGAGCCAAGGACACGTGGCTAGAACAAGTTAAATTAGCAGTACATATTCAATCGTTTGTAATTACACAACCGGGAAATTTGCATTGACTTCTCAAACAGCTAAGATTCAGGTGCAGGTTAAACGATCATTTACTCTAACTAACACACTGCATTATTTTATGTGTATCTAATTGCCTTCATTTTGCAGTTTTTTCATTGATCAATGCACAGTAGTAGCAATCAGTAAACGTTGCTTGCCACTGCAAAGTAAACACGCCTCCTTGCTGTCTGCCCATTTAACATTTATTGCAAAATACACCTTACCTGTTCATTGATATAGGAAATGTGCATTCGAATTATGCATGCACTAAAAATTCCATACTTTAGCACACTGCTGTAGCATGCGAAACCAAATACACTTGACAATTATGATATTATATATATACGGGGTGTCCCAGCTAACTTGGACCACGGTTTTTAAAAACTTAAGCGTTATTCAAAACTGAAATCTCGTGGATGCTGTTAAGGTTTACCTAAAGTTACGGTACCATTTTTTTCGCTCATCTAGTTTGAATAATTTGTCGAGATAAATAAATTAACTTTTTAAATATGGCTTGAAGTGTTCAGGCGTCAATAGGAAAGTTGCGGAGCTCCACAAATAGTGTCCAACCCAGGCACTTCCAACGAGATAGACATAGCGTGGCCGTTTTTATTCGGGAAAAACGAAAGTCTGCGGAGTTTAAAAAATACCACGTGACAGCGCGCTCCGTGCGCCCGGATGCACCGCGATTACAGCGCTCTCATCCATGATCTGCAAAAAACATCACTCGCTTCGCGCCTTTCGTGCCGCCCAAGACAGAGCATCGCGCTATGCTTGGTTCCAAGATAAGCGCCAGTTGAAAGAAAGCGCGACGACCTTCACTGTCTGACAAGGTCAAATCGAACTTAGCTGCTTGGTGGTATGGTCCAAGCTATGCTGGTATGACCACGTGATCATGTGACTATGACCATTGGGTACCTAACCTTGACCCTGACATTTGGTTTGAGACAATGGAGACCATGCTTAACAGAGCTTTCGCTCGTATTACTAGGTTCAAGCCGCGTTGAACCCCATTCACTTTTGTTTTGCTCATGACAACCGTACCAATAATAATTGCTGTTAACAACGCATACCATCCAAAAGTAAATGATTTATGTTCCTAGAAAGCTAAAATTGGTTTTTCTATTGCAAGCGGGCTGGCCCCAGCGATAGCGCAAACGTGATTAATGGCCAGCAGGTGGGTCAACGTACGACCTCAGCCTGAAATTATTTAAAATTTGTACGTGTATCTCAAATACTCATATTTCACTTTTTGGGCACTTTTTCTGGATCAGCCAACGTATGCTTAAACGCACACGAATGAAAGAGAATGACCCTCCCAATCCCCACATCTTTAACCCCTGTCATTTTGCAAAGGTATCCCTTCTTAGACGAACTGAGAAAAATGTCTCCTTGCATCGTTTATCGTGTTGTTTTGTTGTTCCAGTTCCTAACCACCCCTTACGATAAAAAAAGATGTGCAGAGACAATTAAGACTACTTATGAGTGGGAATGTGAAAGCGTTACTCTCCCTCGGTGCATTGTTTGCGCGTAATGTTTGTACACTCTGCGTAAGCCTTGCGTACAGCACTGGAGCGGCTTACTTCTCTCAAAGAAAGCGGCACCTCGTCTGGCAGTATCTAGGTTCTAGCGGCAACGCTAGCGCGGAGGTAAAGCAACATAGACCAGCAAGCAAGGTGGGCATGAACATGTTTCCCGGAAAATCCCGGCTGCTGGACAATATTGCTTTTTTTGTGCCTGGTGCGCACAGCTCGAGCGCTCTACACAAGGACGACGTAGGGTGCGCATGCATTAAGGCTGTTTTCATTCGACGTGTTTTTATTCCACCTGCATTGGAATATGAATCTGCTGTATGTAGCCCGTAAACTAAAGAAAACAGTTATGAAAAACTCGCAAATATCCAACGAAAGTCAGTACGACTTATTTATAGGGCGTACAGTTGGCAGACATAGCCTTCCATGTTACTCAAGCGAATTTGGAGAATTTCAAGCTCAGGTGGTACTGTAAAAGAATAAAGTATATGTATTTGATTGTTCATAACAGGCTAGGCAATGACACCGGCAAACACATCGAGCTTGTCGCTGGTAGCCCCACAGGGTTTTACAACTCATTTAAAGCAAAGGAGTTCTCATGTCGCACCGATGCTTTTAATTATTCCTTTTTTCCCGCGGACTGTACGGAAATGAGATTCTCTCAGCCCAGATTTTGTAGAGGCCTCAACTGTGGCGTCGTTCACGGCATTTCTGTCCCACAAACGGTTGCAGCACAGTTTGGATTCGAAAATCTCGGAAGGCATACAATCGGCCTTTTTCACAAGAAGTGGTGCCCTCTGGGAAGTGGCGAAAATTCGTCTGCTATGGGTTGACAACAAACGCCCGTGGGATTCGCAGGTGCGATGTGGTAACGCGAGGAGCCAGCGCGCCTGCGAAGTAGCCTTGACAGCTGCCGCCATCTGTCGCACGCGCCTGTCACTAACATCAACTGCTCAAGCACAGCAGGAGCTGGCGGTTTTCTTTTAAACCAGTGGTACCTGTGTAGCTAAATGTAGCTAAAGAAGAAGAGGCGCACCTGCTCAGAGCGGCCATGTAAAAAAGGCGGACTGAATATGCATACGTCGTCGGTTCGCGCTAGCCTCCAACTTGAATACCACATGTAAGCCACATGCAACGAGAAATTGCACGACACCTTCCGGAACGCTGTAAGACAAACTGTTGCGTCACAATTGTGGTACGAATGTTGCTAAACATGGCACCGCATAGCGGTCGGCCAGGGTCGAGTATATAGACGAGCGACATCCTCAGGACTGCCTGAAGTGGCGGTGCTCGGTTAGCTGTGTGCGTCATACAGCCGCTTGGTGGCGTCACGCTCTTTTCTTGCCACAGCTGGGATTTTCTGTAACTCCTGCGAGTACACTCACACAAACGCCACCGGCTTTTCTCGTAGTGGTACCAGCGATACTTTCGCATTAAAAAGTGCCTTACACTTAACGAAAACTGAATGTCTGTCAAGCCAACAAGACGACGTGACGACACTTATTATGTATATCAACGAGCCGTGACGACCCGAGGCCAGTGCAGCGGCACTGGCTGCGATAGCCGACCGCACCAGAGAAAGTCACACCCGGATGTGCCTTTCTTCCGATGGCATGGAGTTTGGGCTTCAGTCCATTCGAAAGGGGTTGCATCCGGCAGCACAAGTAATCAACGGCCATGTCACCAACAAATTAACATACTGACACACTACACCCAAGCACTCAGATGCCTAATCGGTCCACCGAAAAGCAAAAGCACCGCGCATGGCATCAAACAGCAATGATGCGCGGCTGTACAGAGAGATCCCGGAGCCACCGTGACAATACGCTGGATCCCGGGACATGAGGGGCATATGGGGCTAAAGGGCCCACCAGCTGGCAAGAGAGGCTCCATCTGCTCCGCTCATACGGCGCGGACCTGACGGCGCCAATTACATTCCCGAAAGACCCTGATGCATAGCGACGACGTCGCCACCAACAAAGACGAAAATAGCTTTTCTGCAAGACTCCTAAATGCGTAGATGGCAGAGATACTTTTTACTGGTTACGAAGTTAGCGACGAAGTCTGATGTAGGGACACTAGCTTCCGCTAGGCGCGCAGCTCTAGGTCAGGAGGCAAAAAAAAACGACGTCGGCACTGCCGAACTATGGCACAAGGTACGGCTATAAAAGGCGCGTTTATTCATTTTTTACTAGTTCTTAGGCTTTTATCTTGTAAATACAGGTAAGTCACGTGTGCAGAACAATAATTTCTTTGTGCTTTGTGCTCAGAAGAAATTCAGAAGACGTCTGCGCACTCAAGCAATGCATAGACTCTTTCCATAACTCAGTGCATTCTCTTCTTGGCACTCTTTTCATATTTAACCAATTTTGTTGCGAAACCAATACTGCTCGAGGTTTCCGCTCTTGGCCGTCGTCCCGGAGAATCCACCATTGGCCTTTAGCGTGACCTATGTGTGACGTCATACCAGCTGTGGAAAAGCGGGGCCCCAACTCGGCTCGTCGCGATCGTCCCAGCGAATCCTCCTTGCCGCAGCTGCGCGGCGCTGCCGCGAGGGGCGCTCGCTGTACGTGACGTCATGCCAGCTGTGGAAAAGCGGCCCCCCCAACTCGGCTCGTCGCGATCGTCCCAGCAAATCCTCCACGCGCCGGTGCCGTGGGGGAGGCGCTCGCTCTACGTGACGTCATGCCAGCTGTCGAAAAGCGGCCCCCCAACTCGGCTCGTCGCAGTCGTCCCAGCGAATCCTCCACGATATGTCGGATGATGTGTATAAGGTGAAGCTGCAACGATGTGCTGCAGCTAAGAAGCGGCGGCGTGCGGAAGAAACGGATGAAGAGCGGGAACAACGTTTAGCTAAATGGCGTGCATACTATGCAGCCAGGCGAATGCGTTCAACATCTCTTGATCTGTGTGCTTTCTTTCGCAATCCACTAGGCTTAACCAAGTTAAGCCTCTGCCATTTTTTTCTCAAGAATAACAGCTCGGCAAAACATCGCTGCACCGTTAAAAGTAATGTGAAATTTTGATTCAGAGCTTTGAAGTCCTCCACCACATGAACAAACTTAGCGCACCACTGCACGACTGTCTGAAGGCGAACGTTGACAGCAGGTACAATTATGTTTTTATACAATTACAAATGAGTAGTTATCCCCGAAGTGCGCAAGTATATTTTACACCGACAACTTGTAAAACAAACAAGCGCGCATGTGCCAAATGCCAATGATTCATTGTAACACAACAGCATGTTACAAGAGCTCCAGAAGTTATTTAAAAATTCCATATACAGTTCATGTGTCCACAGTGCGCACTTAATAATGAAACACGTGAACAGGAAACGAAGCTCACAGCTGCTACTGCCATGCTACGTACCAGCCATCCTTTATATTAGCTGCGCTGGATTCGTGCCTCCAAGGGATGGGCACCCCTTTCCACTGCTTTCTGGTCAGGGGACGGATATAGACAGCCTTCTTTCGTTGCCAGCGCGTTAAGGGTCGAGATATCAATTCCGCCTTCGATGAGCGAGCACACCGGGAGGCCTCCGATTACGAGCCAGACCAGCCTGGACAGCGTACGTCCGTCCAGTGTTCTTAGCGAGTGGTGGTGAAAAACATTTATCAACCATTACATATTTACAAAAATATGATTAGGGTAGGGCCCTATTGGCCCCTTTCCCTCATAATACTAGGTGGAGCCCCTTTCCGGGGCCCAAGCAATGCCGCCCGCGTCCGTTGAACCAAGGCCTTTTGGGTCTTGAGGTATTGACAGCCGAGCAGGGCCACCTCCCAGTCCTCCCTGGTGAGGTTGGGGTTAAAGTTGGGGGGGGGGGGGGGGGGGGGGGGGGATACATGGGTTTGACTGGCACGCCCAAACCATGTGGATGGTTTCAGCCACCTCCCCACAGGCCGGGCGTTGTTACTTCCATCTCATCAAATGAATCCTTTTATTCTGCTTTGAACAGTGTCACGTCATTTCATAGCTAGACGGTGCGTCGTTATCTGTGCGCTGCTTCCTCGTTTCGTGCGTTCCACTGTGTATTCCTGTGTCTTCCTGTCAATGCGCAGTATACCTGCGTGAAATACACGTTTGAAGTTTTTTTTTTATATATATATGCATGTCTACTGCGTTGGTGCTTTCTCCTAAAATACACGTTTATTGGGTGAACAACACAGTTGACTTTCTTGTACCCCAAATTCTGTACATAGATGCGCATGGCGTCAATGTTGTTATTCTTTGCTTACTTTGTGAATGCTTAGGCTTCTGTTTCTCTTTCTTTGTATTTACCTGCATTTATGCGCTGTGTTACTGTATCAACCCCCCCCCCCCCCCCCCCCCCCCACTGTAATGCCAAATGGCGCTGCGGGTAAAAGATAAATAAATAAATAAACTGGCACGCGCCATCACAGGATGTGTTGAAATGCTTAAGCACCGCCGGGCACAGTACAGTGTTGGTGAGAATTCTGATGAGGAGGTGCTCGTCAGCGCGATCCAGTCCCTTACAAGGCGCCGGGTAGCGCCGGTGCTCCTCCTTGTAATAATCGATGTGTTTGAATATAAGAGCCAGATTGTCTGACTGGGAGTAGGCTTCCAAGGACAAGGAGATAACCCGGGGAGAGAGTGCGCGGGCGGCCTGATCGGCCTGTTCGTTTCCCTGGAGTCCCCTGGTGACCGGGGGTGACCTTCTCTCGCACCCCTACGCACGGCAGCCTGGGCGCCACGAATGATATTACTCAGGACAAAATGGTTTTTGTAGACGCGGACTTTCGGAGAGTTAGCATTCACACGGCGAGGCGGATGAGGACGCATTTTGGGCGCTCTCCTGAAGCCGAACCGTCAGCGCGGCGCACAGCACATCTTTGGCATTCGTCGTCGCGATCCCACGCAGCAATTTGCATGCATTACAAAGGATGAACTGAACAAGTTCTGTGGCATTTCGTCAAGATGCCAGCGCGTCACATCACTGCCAATGGCCGGCGCCTTCACCGCCGAACCCCATGCGACCGTTAAGGCCGCGGCACGGCCATTATTCGTGCGTTCTTTCTCATCGATGAAGGCAGTTTTTTATTAATGCTATGTTTATCCTTTCTACTGTTAGCTGATACCACACTCGAGGGAATGTATTTAGCGATCAAAGCGAGGTTTGCCTCAGAACACTTTCCGCTAAATTTGTATGCTGCACTCACTACTATTTTCCAGTATAATAGTGGCAGGAATTAATATGACTGCTCATTTATCGCTGTGTAATTTTTTAATACATAAGAACCTTGCTTGCTCAATTCTTCCCTATCTCTATCTTCTTGCATACTACTGTTGCATTTACGATCTCATGATCGCTGATTCTTGGTGTTGCTGTAACTCATTCTACCAAAGCTTGGCTGTTAGCGAAAATTCCAGCCTTGAGCCTCCAGCTGAGTCATAACGCGTTGTGAAATTAACAAACAGGACTAGTTGATTGTTCTGTGTCAGCTACAGAAGGCCGAGTGAAACATCGAGCGGCTTGCAGATACAGGTTAGAGATATCGCCATACAATTTCGGGCATGCTAAAATAGACCCAATTTGAATGTTTTCCAACGATAAGCCCAACAATTATCGTGAAAGTCTACGAAATGGTTCAATATTCGCTGAAGATGGTGGCCTGTAAAACGCCCTTACCAGAAGCCGTTTGCCACTAGAAATCACTCTACATCGAGCACATTCTGCAGAGTCGTCAGCCCAGAACAAGGACGCACATCGAATTTTGTAATTGACAAACACGCCAGTTAAGTAGATTTATAGCGGTGGCGCTACTTCCATGTAATCCCATACGTTGAAATGCGGAGCCATCGCTGCCTTCGGAGGGTGAGCCGAACTAAACAATGACGTCATAACTAAAAAACAAAACCCGTGACCTCCTAACCACGTGTTCTTTAGGGGAGGAGGAAGAGGGGGTAGAAGAGGAAAGGCAGGGACTTTAACCGGGAAGAATAATCGGTTTACAGGCACTTTGCAGGCTTCGTGTGTTTGTTTTTCGAATGTTTCCAAGTGCAGGGAGGCTGTAGCAAAGAAATCCCATGAATAAAGCGTTGTAGTGCTGCATCATCGACCGCAACGACGCTTCCCACGACATTCCCCCCAAGAAAGGCGAGAAAGTGAGAAATCGCTGTCAGTCTCTTTTTTATGTATGAGGTATGGGCGGTCCAGGATAGATTTCGGTCGATAATTACTCCCAAAAGCCTATGGCTCTTTACGTAGGGTATTGCTGTGCCGTTTATGCATAGAGTATAAGGAGACATGTACTTGCGTGTAAAGGCAACAAGCGAGCACTTTGCGGTTGAAAGCTGTACCCTTGCAGGTGAAGGTAGGCCGTAAGAATACTTCATGCCTTTTGAAGTCTCATTCGAACGTGTTGACGCGTAACTCCGGCTGCGCAGAGTTGCTCAGAGTTGCGCCGACTGTGGTAGTATATTGTACCAAATAGAACCGGAATTAAAAGGGCCTAGGCACAGGCCGCAAAGTGAAGCAGTGTCCCAGCTGCGAGAGCAGGCGAGTCCCTGACTTCGCCCTCTAGGCGCCGCCCTGGGGCACCAGGCGGCATTATTCCCCCTCCCCCCAAAAGAGAAAGCAAAAACGTGGGCGCACTTTGAGCGAACGGGAGGAAGTAAAACAAGCGAACAAACGGTCATGTGCCGCTCAACGGCTGCAGGCAAAAATGAAAAGAAAACCCGGAAGAGGCACCCGTTACTGCGTAAAGTAAGGCTTCAAACGCAGTACGTGCACGACCTCAGGGTGAGGCCGACGGCGCGAACTCGGTAGTGCCATCGAGGAGGACTTCGTACGTCACATCCGTGATGCGGAGCAGCGCTGTGTACGGTCCAAACTAGCGGCTCAGGAGATTCTCCGACAGGCCTGGGTGACGTACTAGGGTCCATACCCACAATTTGTCGTCGAGGTGGTACTCGACGTGTCGATGTCCTTGGTTGTAGCGTTGTGCATCCGTTGCCTGCAGCCTTCGGATGTGCATACGTTCCAGTTGGCTGGCTTCCTCTGCGTGCCGGGTAGATTCCTCGGCGTCTGACGTGAGCGCCTGGTCGTCAGGGTCGTCAGAACAGTTTGATATCGACCGATACCGCGGTGCGCTTGTACGTGCCTGAGCCGATAAAGAGATAACTGGTGAGGCACCAACTAAAAGGCACTGGTAAGAGAAATAAAATGGGCCCGCAAGAATGCGATATCCGAAGTTGAACCCGACGGTATCATTTCGAACTATTTTCAAATGTCTATTTGCGCCTAGAGCGGTGGACTTAGAAAGCTTCCGGACAGAATTCCTGGCTTTAATGCCTAGGATTAATGACAACTCAAAAGAGGTGTTAGAGCGCCCGATTACTGTCGCTGAAATAGAGTTGGCTATCGATGACTTAAAACGAGGGAGGTCACCAGGACCAGATGGATTAGGCGCCGAATTCTACAAGACTTTCAAGAATGAATTAGCCCCTATAATAGCCCACCTTTTAGAAGACGCATATGAACGGAAGCGCCTACCGCCTTCTTTCCTGGCCACGCATACAGTTCTCATCCCCAAAACAGAGGATCGAATCGCTTTAAGGCAACTAAAGTCCTATCGTCCAATCAGCTTAACGAACGTCGACTACAAGATCTATATGAAAGTACTGGCTAAAAGACTTCAAACGGTTATAAAAGAGATTGTTGGAGCACACCAGACATGCGGTATAAGGGATCGGTCAATATTCACTAACATTCACAAGGCGAGATGCGTGCTAGAGTGCTGCGATGCACTAAACATGAAAGTCGCAATGCTCCAGCTCGATTTGGAGAAAGCGTTCGATCGCGCACCATAGGAAATCTTCTTTACAGTTCTGCAACACGTCAACGTGGGAGCAGTTATCACAGAGGGTATCGCAATGGCTTAAAGGGGATGCACAATGCGCCTAATAATCAAAAAATCGGTGGGAGCACCCATCGAGGTGCAACGATCCGTGCGACAGGGCTGCTCCCTCTCACCATTACTTTTAGCCTTATATCGAACCCTTCTGCCTTAGTATAATAACCAACTGCATAAAAGGCTTTAAATTACAGCTGACCGATGTGAAACTGTTGGCATACGCGGATGTTGTAGCGGTTTTCTGCGTTGACCATGAGAGCATCTTGAAAACGGTAGAAATTGTTAAGCGTTTCTGTGATGCCAGCGGCAGCGCTGTTAACTGACGTGCCTTGGATTCTGGCACGGTTCTTGGGCGACGAAACCAGGCACTCTCGCCAACATGCAATGGGCTAATACTCCCGCGAGGTACCTAGGCGCTCCTTTAGAGTTTTACCGCGAAAGTGAGCCCTACTGGCGGAGGCCAGTTGCAGAAGTGCGTGAAAGAACGGAGAAGGTTAAAGGAGGGAACTTCTCTATGTTTGCGCGCAGCACTGTGTGCAATGTGTTTTTTGTCACCAAACTGTGGTATGTGCTAAGCGTTTTGCACTACTCACGCGCTAATGTAGAAAAGTTGCACCGTGTATTGGCCATATTTGTGTGGGGGGTCGGTATGGGAGATAACAAGCCGTACCAACCTCTTCCGGCGAGTTAGTCAAGGAGGCCTTGGCTTGTCGCATTTATTCCTCAGGCAAGTGGTCAACCGTTTTTGCTTCCTTCGAAATGTGAAGGACCCGTTTTTGCGTAGTGTAGTACAGATCAGATTGAGCAGACTTTTATCGGATTTTGTGGTATCTACCGAGTGTATACCAGGATGTGTTTTTGGATTCCTGGAGGAGGTTGCGGTTTCCTGTAACTTCATCAGCGCACGATTTTCCTACCAATATCTTGCAAAAGTAAAACGCATACAGCTATACAAGGACCTTACAGACCTGGTTTTTCCTGTGCCACTGTATCGAACTATGTACAGCACCCATCCAGGCAGCGATGTTTTAAAGCGTGTGAAGCGAACGTATGTAGCTCCGGGAGCCAAGTCCTTCTTCTTCAGGCTGCACACCGGAACGTTAGAGCTAAAAACTTGGATGGCAGAGAAAGGATTCTATGTTCCATGGGGTGATCATTGCTTTATATGTAGAAAGCCAGAAACTATCGAGCACGTTTTTTTGGACTGCTGGGGAGGTGTGTTCTTTTGGGACATTCTTCAAAGAACACTGAAAAAACATCTGCCTCTTGACCCCGGGGAATTCGTTTCCTAGCAGTGCAAAATGAAGAAGGTGTACCGTTTGACGCAGTAATGCTCATGGGATTGCACTGTATTTGGAAGGCCCGCATGGCGGCCCGACATGCTCACATCGATGCAAGGCCGGCGCAGGAGTACTTTCGCGAGTCTGTAGGCAGATTCTTGGAAACCTACAAAACTTTGAAACAAGTGTCTGAATGGGTACCGAGAATTGAGCCTCTTGTACATAAGAAACGCTTTTAGCGTCTTACGTCAGCCAAGGTTTGGTTTATGGTTTTAGCCCATACCGACGCCATGTACCATTAAGTGTGTGTATACTTCTCTTGTTTTCTTGTGATGTATGTGTCTAAGCAGGCAATAAAAAAAAAGTTTCCGTAGTGTAGTGGTTATCACATCCGCTTTACACGCGCAAGGTCCCCGGTTCGATCCCGGGCGGAAACAAGTTTTGCTTTCGGTACATACGGCGCTGGTTGAAAAGGAAATTCACAGGCAGTGCTGACCATCTCCGTTTCCGTGGTGTGTGGATTTTGGGAAGCTTAATGCTAAACTGCTCGAAGATGACACTTTTGTTAATAGCGTAAAAGAAAAGATTGACGATGTGTTGACAAGGGAGCCCGCGCAGTACGCGGTCGCGTGGGAGGAACTAAAAATCCAAATAAAAATGATGGCGATTGAAAGGGGCACTATCCGACGCTACAACGAATCGTTAAAGGAAAAAGCTCTAACGGCTGCTTGAATGGGTAATAAGGATGGAAGGAGTGGAACCCGGCGCGTACACTAGTGAAGTAAGGAAAGTTAAAAGCGAATTGGAACTGCTTGATGTGCAAAAATACAGAGCAGCAGTGATTCGCGCACGCGCAGAAAGGTTATGGCTGGGGGAAAGCCCAAATGGACCGGCGTTGGGCTATGAAAAACGGTACGCTAAAAGAAGGAAATCAAACAACTATCTTATCAAAATGAAATCAGTTCCGATAGCACTGTAACTGCAAGGGCATTCGTCGAGCACTATAGGTATCTTTTTGGCGGCGCAAAACAAGTGCAAAATGGGTTTGAAGAACAGTTTCTTGCTGCCATGCCGAAGTGCTCGACGAATGCCCTTGCAGTTACAGTGCTATCGGAACTGATTTCATTTTGATAAGATAGTTGTTTGATTTCCTTCTTTTAGCGTACCGTTTTTCATAGCCCAACGCCGGTCCATTTGGGCTTTCCCCCAGCCATAACCTTTCTGCGCGTGCGCGAATCACTGCTGCTCTGTATTTTTGCACATCAAGCAGTTCCAATTCGCTTTTAACTTTCCTTACTTCACTAGTGTACGCGCCGGGTTCCACTCCTTCCATCCTTATTACCCATTCAAGCTGCCGTTAGAGCTTTTTCCTTTAACGATTCGTTGTAGCGTCGGATAGTGCCCCTTTCAATCGCCATCATTTTTATTTGGATTTTTAGTTCCTCCCACGCGACCGCGTACTGCGCGGGCTCCCTTGTCAACACATCGTCAATCTTTTCTTTTACGCTATTAACAAAAGTGTCATCTTCGAGCAGTTTAGCATTAAGCCTCCCAAAATCCACACACCACGAAACGGAGATGGTCAGCACTGCCTGTGAATTTCCTTTTCAACCAGCGCCGTATGTACCGAAAGCAAAACTTGTTTCCGCCCGGGATCGAACCGGGGACCTTGCGCGTGTAAAGCGGATGTGATAACCACTACACCACTACAAACGGAAAGCCCAAATGGACCGGCGTTGGGCTATGAAAAACGGTACGCTAAAAGAAGGAAATCAAACAACTATCTTATCAAAATGAAATCAGTTCCGATAGCACTGTAACTCCAAGGGCATTCGTCGAGCACTATAGGTATCTTTTTGGCGGCGCAAAACAAGTGCAAAATGGGTTTGAAGAACAGTTTCTTGCTGCCATGCCGAAGTGCTCGACGAATGCCCTTGCAGTTACAGTGTTATCGGAACTGATTTCATTTTGATAAGATAGTTGTTTGATTTCCTTCTTTTAGCGTACCGTTTTTCATAGCCCAACGCCGGTCCATTTGGGCTTTCCCCCATCCATAACCTTTCTGCGCGTGCGCGAATCACTGCTGCTCTGTATTTTTGCACATCAAGCAGTTCCAATTCGCTTTTAACTTTCCTTACTTCACTAGTGTACGCGCCGGGTTCCACTCCTTCCATCCTTATTACCCATTCAAGCTGCCGTTAGAGCTTTTTCCTTTAACGATTCGTTGTAGCGTCGGATAGTGCCGCTTTCAATCGCCATCATTTTTATTTGGATTTTTAGTTCCTCCCACGCGACCGCGTACTGCGCGGGCTCCCTTGTCAACACATCGTCAATCTTTTCTTTTACGCTATTAACAAAAGTGTCATCTTCGAGCAGTTTAGCATTAAGCTTCCCAAAATCCACACACCACGGAAATGGAGATGGTCAGCACTGCCTGTGAATTTCCTTTTCAACCAGCGCCGTATGTACCGAAAGCAAAACTTGTTTCCGCCCGGGATCGAACCGGGGACCTTGCGCGTGTAAAGCGGATGTGATAACCACTACACCACTACAAACGGAAAGCCCAAATGGACCGGCGTTGGGCTATGAAAAACGGTACGCTAAAAGAAGGAAATCAAACAACTATCTTATCAAAATGAAATCAGTTCCGATAGCACTGTAACTGCAAGGGCATTCGTCGAGCACTATAGGTATCTTTTTGGCGGCGCAAAACAAGTGCAAAATGGGTTTGAAGAACAGTTTCTTGCTGCCATGCCGAAGTTAGATGATGAAACTAAAGCGAGCCTAGAAGGTGCTATAAGCACGGACGAAATTGTGACGGCGATAAAGGAATTAGCTTTAGGCAAGTCACCCGGGCCCGATCGCTTAAGTCCAGCCTTTTACGAGGCTTTTGCGCCCGAACTGTCAGCGATTTTACAGCGTGTGTACGCAGAAGCGTACAAAGAAAATAGACTGCCCCCTTCTTTTAGGACAAGTCACATGATACTAATACCAAAAACAGAAGACCCAGAGAATCTGATATTGGTTTAGTCATACACGCCAATTACATTAACAAACACCGATTATAAAATTCTAATGAAAGTTTTGGCGAAGAGAGCACAAACAGCAATTACAAGTCTTGTGGGGTCTCACCAAACATGCGGAATCAAGGCCCGCACGATCACAACTAATACTCATATTGCGAGAAGTGTATTAGAGGGCTGTGACGCGTCCGCAGACCGAGTTGCTATGGTGCAGCTCGACCTGGCGAAGGCTTTTGACAACGTCTCGCGTGAGATAATGTTTGAGGTACTAAAAGGCATCAATATCGGTACCACAATTATTGAAGGTGTCAGGATGGCTTACAGCGACTGTACAACGCGTAATGTAATAAACAGGGCGCTTAGTGAACTTGTTCCTGATCAGTCATCAGTGAGACAAGGCTGCCCACTCTCCCCACTGTTGTTCACCTTGTACCTTGAACCCTTTTGTGTTGCTTTGTTGCGCCATGCAAGCATTCATGGCTTCAAACTGCAGTCATCAGAAGCTGAAGTGTTAGCCTACGCAGATGACATCGCTGAATTTTGCGAGGACAGAAGTAGTGTCCTTGAGGTGGTTCAAGTAGCCGACAAATTTTGCAAACAGACGGGCTCCCAGATTAACTGGGAAAAGAGCGTTGGCTTCTGGTACGGCAACTGGGACATGACTCCGGGCTGTTTTGCAAATATGGCTTGGACGGCGACACCAGCTAAACACCTGGGAGTCCCACTACAGTATTACAAAGGAAATAACGAATATTGGAAGGGAGAAATGGAGACTTCGAAAGAAAAGACTGCACCTTTCCCATTGTGCAGCCAACACAAAAACAGAAAAAATTCGATGTAGTTTGTGTATGCTCATTCTTCCACAATGCAATACTTGCATCGCATACCACACCTTACTGATAAAGAAAAGGTTGCACACGGTGGCTCTAGCGAAAATTGATAAGCCTGTTCCTTTCCATCTTTCCGCCTTCTCACGCACATCCTGGGTCTGCACTCTCCAATATGTTACACCACGGAAACAGAGGTGGCCAGCACTGCCTGCGAATTTCCTTTTCAACCAGTGCCGTATGCGCCCAAAGCAAAACGTGTTTCCGCCCGGGATCGAACCGGGGACCTTGCGCGTGTAAAGCGCATGTGATAACCACTACACCGCGGAAACTTTTTTTTTTCTTTATTACCGACTTGGCCGGAAAAACGAAACACAAAAATACAATGACATGACAATAAAAGCACTGGTCAGTTTCTAGCTAGTGCACGATGATAAAATGGGTTAAATGATTTTAGTTGGTCGAGGACAGGCAACCACTCAGGTTGTGGAGCTCGCTGTCCGAAAACTTCCTGTGTGTACATGATGCTTTCAATGAAATACTGATGTGCAGGATGCACAACAGCATGTTCATGCCTGACATCCATTCGCGTGCGCCATAGGCTATGCATGCAGAGCAACATTAGCAGGTAGCAAGGCACTTCACCTGTTTCTGCACATGGTAGGAAGCGTATTCCAAAAGGCGTCAAAGGTAACTTTTTTCAGGGTGCGTTTCAAGACATCCTAAAGAAAGACAGCGTCATGACAATCGAGAAAGATATGCTCTATAGTTTCCACTTTTTTGCAAATTAGACATTCCACTGACCAAGGTACAAAAAGGCCTTTGCTCTGCAACCATGGCTTCACTGGGAGGGTTCCAGTATGCAATTGAAAAAAGAAAGAACGCACTGAAGGCTTCACCGACATTCTTTTGACCCTTTTTAGCACATCGCGTTCGCGACCCAAAAGATATGCACTGCGATAAACAGGCACTGGCAGAAACACATCGAGCAGGTCCTTGTACATCTTTTTCCTTGTAACAATGGCTAGATACTCATCGGAAAATTTTGACCGAAGAATACGCACTGCTGCAACAACTTCTTGCAAGAAAGCACTTAACCCAATCCGACCTGCCGACATGGATGACACAACATAATCAGGCAGTGATTCTGACAATCGCACTTGTATAATAGTTCGCAGAAAATCATTATCTTGACGCAAGAAAAAGAATCTAGTCACTATCTGCCTCAGAAATAAATTTGATAATCCTAGCCCCCCGTTCCGCACCTTATGGAACAGATTGCATCGGCTGGTACAGGTGCAGTCAAAAGTAAATGGAAGGCGCGGCAGCGTGGCAAACCACTTCTCAGCGCTTTCTAACGCCGGCTCCGGAACCTGATTAGCTCGGTCGCCAGGAAGCCGCGCGCGCTATCAGCAGCCCCTTGTCTCGAGCGTACGACCATCACTTTCGGCGGCTCGAACGGATGCTTGTTGCTTTCACGGATTTCGCACCACGGATTTCACGGGCGCTGCCTGCCGCTAAATGCGTCATCACCACTAAGCAATCAAAACACTCCGATGATAGCGGCGTCCGCTCGTCGCCACAAGGAGCACGGGCCAGCTGCTGACTATTTTCAAACGGCGCAAATCGCTCTTCAAACTAATCGCAGGCAGCGCCCGTGAAATCCGTGGTGTCACATTTGAAAAGCAACAAGCATCCGTTCGAGCCGCCGAAAGTGATGGCCGTACGCTCGATACAAGGGTCTGCTGATAGCGCGCGCGGCTTCCTGGCGACCGAGCTAAGCAGTTTCCAGAGCCGGCGTTAGAAAGCGCTGCGACATGGTTTGCCACGCTGTCGCGCCTTCCATTTACTTTTGACTGCACCTGTACGTTCCCATGTTGACGACCAAATAAACGTTGCAAACACTCTGTGCAACCTTTGCACTGAAGTCCTTGGCAAAGTTAACGCTTGCAGAACATAGAAAATCCTCGCTATTAAAAACATGTTGCACACCGTAGCTCTTGCAAACATGGAAAAGTTGTGACCGCCCCATTTGCCTGTCTGAGCTTTGACTCGTTCGGTTTCATGGGCCCAATATTCTTTGCTTTCTGTGTAGTTGGTTAGTGGCACGCCGAGGTACTTTCCTGGCGTGTCTACCCACTTCATTCGACAGAATACTTCTGGCGTGGCCTGCCACTTTCCATGCCAAAAACCAAAACATTTCTGCCAGCTTATCGCACAGCCACTTGCATCACAAATATTTACGGCTTCTCTCACCACTTCTTTCACGCTTTCCTGGTCTCTGCAGAACACTGCTATATCATCTGCATATGTGTCACAAAATTCGGCGCATTCTAGAAACAAAGAAAAAACGCCGCGCGCACGGCGTCTCGCCGGCGCGAGCCCAACGGGAGAGAGGGAAAGCCCCCGCCGAGCGCGTGCCTCTCTCCACCGCCACGGCGTGCTCCGAAGGAATGAGTCATCCCCGCCGATCTCTCCAGAAAGTGCGAGTCGTTTCTTCTGTTAACCGGGGGAAGAGGGGGAAGCCTTGCGTGCGCTAAGAGATGTCCCCCTCCACTGCACTCGGACGTCGGCTACGCCGCCACGACGGCGCCACGCTAGAACACGCTGGAACCTTCGCGAAACGACTCCTGACTTTAACCAATGAGGACGCGCGGCCGGCGAGAGAAAGGAAGGGAAACTACACGGGAGATGCTGCGTGTATGTGCGCGCCTACTGTGGCGCGTACAACAAACAGACGTGAAAGCGAGCCTATAAAAGAAGGCGTTGACCGCTATCAGTCAGTCCGGACCGCCGTTTAAGCTTCATCGAAGCGCGCCCGTTCGACTCCCGGGAAAACACCACTCGGCCAGCATCGGACCAACGAGGCAGCGTTCGCCAGTCTGCGGGACGGCATCGTCATGGAACTCTGGTCGTCGGACTGCCGCAGTGCCCGGTGAACAAATTGTGTTTTGTTTGTTTACCTCTCTCTCGTGTGTTAGTGCACTTTAGGTGCAATATTGCCCTTGTACTGTATTCTCTCTCGAGTTTAACTTGCACGCGTTGCATTGTTGTATTAATCACTTTGTATGTGTTTGTACTAGTGATTGTGAAATCATCTGTATCGTCTCTTTGCTGTATAAACTTTGTTTTGTTTGTGAACCTTTGGCTCCGACCCATTCTCTGGCTTGCGACCAGCGAAAGCTGGGCACCGAACGCCCAAAAACCTCTTGTCACTTGGTTGCTGGTCTCCGCTGAGTTTGCCACGCTGAGTCGAGGGCATCTCCTTTGAGTCCGAGACCGCTACCCCCACACGCTCTAAGGGTGTCTGGGAGCTTCCCACGTAAAAGTGCGCGAAGTCTGGGTGACAATATGCCAATACCTTCACTTCATTATGACAAAAGGCGTAACCTCGAATGTTTTGCGTAGTTAACAGCTTTAAACAAAAGGGCTCCAGGTAAAGTGCAAAAAGCAGTGGAGAAAGAGGGCAACCCTGCCTCACTGACGACAAGACAGGAATACTATTACTCAGGCGCTTATTAATTATGAACCTTGATGTACAGCCATTGTAAACCATTTTCACGCCGTCAGTGATGATACATCCTACATTCACATGTTCCAACAGCACGAACAAAATTTCATGTACAACTTTATCAAACGCCTTATGCAGGTCTAGTTGGATCATGGCGACACGACCCTCCGTTGCATCACAGCATTCAAGGACACTCCTAGCTACGTGTATGTTAGTAAAAATGGTTCTCTTTTATGCCACAGGTCTGGTGTGGGCCAACAAGGGTTTTAATTACTGTTTGGAGTCGCCCGGCTAGCACTTTCATATAAATTTTGTAGTCTACGTTAGTTAAGCTTATTGGGCGGTAACACTCAACGGACTGCAACCTGCTCGGGTCGTCCGATTTTGGGATCAACACCACGTGGGAGGTTCGGAAAGACGGCGGAGTTAACTTTCTTTCATAACACTCGCTTATTACGCGTTGTAATGCTATTGCCATTTCTGTTTTCATAGCCTTGTAAAGTGCGGCACCGAGGCCGTCCGGCCCAGGCGACTTGTTTAAGCTCAGCTGCTGTATTGCAGCTTCGATTTCAGCTGCCGTTATGGGCTCCTCAAGTACCTGCGCCAGGTCATCCTCGACTCTTGGCATTAGCGACAGGAATGCAGTTTTATAGCGTTCAACATCGGGCGTTTTAAGGCTGAACAAATTTTGGTAATATTCCAGAAACGCCCTTTCAATCATCTCAGATTCGGAAGTTACGTCATTGCGATAACAAATTTCCTTTATCTCTTTCGAAACTGCATACTGTTTTTCGTCGCTGAGCGCCCTTTTTGTGGGCGTCTCCCCAAGCCAAAATCTTTCGCTGCGCGCCCTTATCACTGCACCTCGATATTTCGTTTCATCTATTAGTTCAAGCTTAGTTTTGGTCTCTTTTATTTCTTGTCTGTACAACCCCGGCTTGACGCCTTCCATGCTGAGCATGAAATCAAGCTCGGTACGAAGTTCCTTTTCTTGCTGTTTTTCCTTACGCTTTAAAACACATGATCTTTCTATAGCGGCCACTTTCACGTCGCATTTAAATTCTTCCCATGTTTGTATAAAGTCTGACTCTTTTTCTAACAAGCTTTTGACTGAGTCTTTTAGTTTCTTGCTAAACTACTCATCCTCCAACAATGTGTCATTAAATTTCCATAATTCCCAACTAAACTTGACAGTCCTTTTCCTCTCCCCAAGTGTGACCACGACTAAAGAATGATCGCTGAAGCTGACGTGCACAGTCTGGTACTGGGAACACAAGGGCACAACCTCAGAAGAAACAAATTCTGTCCAGCCTTGCGTGACTAACGCCTTGAAAATGCGTGTACTGCGCTTGTTCAGAACCTTGCATTAAAATGCTAATGTCTTCCAATTCTGCTTCATTAATCATCTCAAACAGCAGCTCGGCACTCGTGTCCTGCAGGGTTTTGTTCGTTGTTCTATCTTCAGGTCTCCACACACAGTTAAAATCTCCAAGCAATAGTACACGCTTTTCTGTCAGCAGGAAAGGTTGAACACAGCGAAAAAAGGCATCTTGTTCGGGAATTCTATTAGGTGCATATACACACACAGCTCTCCACTCTACACCAGAAAAGTAAAAATCGCATGCTACAATCCGGCCACTTTCACATGAAAATACAGTTTCCACAGCGACTTTCCAGTTTCTAGTTAAAATCAGACACCCTCCCGACTTTCCTTTTGCATGGCACACGCAAACACTGAACTGTGCACGGTAAATTTCAGCCATCGCATCTGTCAACTCTTCGCTTTCAATTTTTGTCTCTTGAATAGCCAACAGATCGATTTCGTTTTCGAACAAGAGACGCTTAAGCTGATTTTGCCTCCTTCGCGCAGAAAGACCTCTCACGTTCAGTGTGGCAATACGCAAGCAAGATGTTATTTGAGACGCCATCTAAATGGTTGGGATTCGCCGCTCTCGAAGTTACGTCGGTTTGCAGCTCACCTCATCAAAAATCCTTCCAGTTTGCAAATTACGGCGGTGTCAGCACTGAACCCGATCGAAGACCGGGTTACCAACACGAAGACCCTGCAAGGCACCTCCGCTAAGGCGGAGGGACACCCGACGAAGTCCTACGATCAGGAGGGATGTTCGGCTTGGGCTTGTAGGCCGCACGTCGAACAGGAGGCGCTTTGGGAAGAGGTTCCTCATGGTCCGTCCCGTCGTAGCTCGTCGCCTTGTCATAAGCTTCGTCGTGCGTCCTCTTCGCTGGCAAAGTTGATGCCGCGGGCATTTCGTGTCAACGTCCTTCTCGTCGGTCGATTCCAAAACCGTCTCAGCTGCACCTACCGCAGCATCATCTGCTTTTCCCGCGTCCGCCTCAGTTCTGGTGTCAGGCACAGGTGGTTCTTCTGAGTTGGCAGCCTCATGTTCCGTGGGAAGCGTTGCTTTTTCTGAGGCTATGCTTTTCGGTACTGCGTCTTCCCGACTCTCACGGGACGCCTCTACCGCGTCGACTTCGTCCATAATATGCTCCTCAGTAGTATCCCTACGACCAGGACCAGCTACGGTAGCATATGTTCGCACGCACTGGGCGTCGTCGTGGCCGAAGCGACGACAGAGCCCGCAACGTGGCACACGGCACTCCCGACGTATGTGTCCGGTGCCGCGGCACCGGAAGCAGAGCGGAGCTCTGCCAGGAACGTGGACGAGTGCGACGTCCTCTCCAACACGCAGCTGGTGCGGTAAGTCCTCGATGGCAACGCCCACCTTCAGCTTCAATGTCACTGAGCGCGTAGTAGACGACTTGTCGACGCAGCCTTTGACTCTCCACTTGTCCCGAGTTATGTCGGTCACTTTTCCAAAAGCCGCCAGAGCTGCCTTCACGTCGTCATCTTTCACGCCGTGTAGCAGCCAGAACAGCTTCAGCCTGACGCCCTGGTTGCATGGGTCAATGACCACACAGCGGTGGTCCTTGACGTTGAACGCCTCCGCCTGTAGCATTTTGTTTTTTCCTTCTTCATTGCAGAATGTCACGGCCCAAACATGATTCATCTGATATGCCCGAGGGCAACCACTTCCGGCAGCAATGACAGACGCTCAAGAGCGTCACGAAAGTTTTCAACACGGTATGGCCTGGCTTGGACGTCGCCATGCAAAAAAACAGTATGCAAAACGCTCGAACCTGTTGGCAAATGCGGCAAAATCAGCTGGTAGTCCTCGTTCGGTTTGATCGTACTCCTAATACCGCGGCCCGGCTGGGCTGCTAAATCCGCTCCTTGGGAGCCCATGATACACACGTCCGTCACGCTCGGTGGCCGGAAGTCGAATCTCTACACCGCGGAAACGGATGTGGTCAGCACTGCCTGCGAATTTCCTTTTCAACAAGCACCGTATGCGCCAAAAGCAAAACGTGTTTCCACCCGGGATTGAACCGCGGACCTTGCGCGTGTAAAGCGCATGTGATAACCACTACACCACGGAAACGGATGTAGTCAGCACTGCCTGCGAATTTCCTTTTCAACTAGCGCCGTATGCGCCCAAAGCAAAACGTGTTTCCGCCCGGGATCGAACCGGGGACCTTGCGCGTGTAAAGCACATGTGATAACCACTACACCGCGGAAACGGAGGTGGTCAGCACTGCCTGCGAATTTCCTTTTCAACTAGCGCCGTATGCGCCCAAAGCAAAACATGTTTCCGCCCGGGATCGAACCGGGGACCTTGCGCGTGTAAAGCACATGTGATAACCACTACACCGCGGAAACGGAGGTGGTCAGCACTGCCTGCGAATTTCCTTTTCAACTCGCGCCGTATGCGCCCAAAGCAAAACGTGTTTCCAGCCGGGATCGAACCGGGGACCTTGCGCGTGTAAAGTGCATGTGATAACCACTACACCATGGAAACTTTTTTTCTCTTTATTGCCTCCTTAGACAACAGTTCAAACAATGCAGACACGAATAAAACACGCCAGTACAGGCAAACCTGGCGTGATTAAAATTTTTTAAGGTTCACCATATTTTCCAGAACAGCCATCGATTGCGGCGGCTCCGTTCATGCGCGATGAACTTCTGCAACGTATGCGACACTCTCAATAAAATTTTCACGGGCAGAACGAACAACGATGTCCGCATGTCGAACCGCCATCCTTGTCTTCCACAAACTTTGGAGGCCCAGGAGCATGAACATGTCATACGGTGCGTCATCATCAGTCTCTGCAGTTAAAAACCTGATTCCTGAAGGGGTAATTGGTAGTTCTTTTTTAAGTGTGCGTTGTAAAATGTCCCAGAGAAAGATCGGATCCCAGCATTCAATGAAAACATGTTCAATGGTTTCTGGTTTTTTGCACAAAAGACAGTTTACTGTCCAGGGCACACAAATTCATTTGTCCTCGAGCCATGTCTTTACTGGAAGAGTATTAGTGTGCAGCTTGAAAAGGAAATTCGCAGGCAGTGCTGACCACCTCCGTTTCCGTGGTGTAGTGGTTATCACATGCGTTTACACGCGCAAGGTCCCCGGTTCGATCGCGGGCAGAAACACGTTTTGCTTTTGGCGCATACGGTGCTGGTTGAAAAGGAAATTCGCAGGCAGTGCTGCCCACCTCCGTTTCCGTGGTGTCATTCCACTTCCGGCTTCCGTGGGAGACGGTCGTGTGATGGGAATCTCTGAGCGCGCTTCGTTATCGGTCATGTCTGGCCGCGACGCCCACCAGTTTGCTATCGCTTTGTTTTGCCTACGCTGCCTTCGGGAAACGCAATGAAGACAGCGGTTTTCCTTTACTGCGATATTGCCGGGCGGCCTTATCGCATACAGGATTTTCGCGAGCCTTTGAAAACTGCCGGTGTTCTACCTTTCGTGGCTGGCATTGGGGCCTTTCAAATGTCGTATGTGTGGATGTTGAAGCTGAAAACTGCGGAAGCGAAGGAACGACTGCTAACAGAAGGAGCACTTGAAGTGAAAAAATGCTATTTTGCGGTCATTGACCACAACAAACGTGAGTTGGCTTTCAGGGTGCACTGGGTGCCCTTCTACGTCTCGAACGATTCTGTGCAGAAGGCTTTTGAAGAATTCGGAGAGGTGACAGACGTCACTCGCGAGCAGTGGAACAGTCCGGGTTTCGAAGACGTCGAATCGACAACCCGTCTGGTGCGTATCGTTCTATCGACGATTTACCCCACATGCTGAAGTTCTGCGGAGGACAAGTGTTAGTGATCGTGCCTGGACGTCCACCAATATGCCTACGATGCAAGAGGACGGGACATATTCGACGCGACTGCCGCACGCCAAGATGCAGTTTGTGTCACGCCTTCGGACACGAACGGGAAGGATGCGTCCGCACGTATGCGCGTGTGGCCACAGGTACTGCTCCGCCGCAATACGACGGGAGCGAGCTGCTCATGGACCAGGAGGAACTGGAGAACGCCGGAGCCCCGCCCCCTTCAAAACTCAGCGAAGGCCCTGTTTCCCAGCAGCCGGAGCTGCCTGCTGGAGACGAGAAGTCACAAGGTGACCCCGCTGCAGAAACGACTGGCCAGAAGGCGGATGCTGCTGCGCCGCCAGAAGAGCCTACGAGGGAGAGCACTTCAGGCGACCACTGCTCCGAGGCGCCGATGGATGCGACAGTCGCTTCCATTAAGCGACCTCGTGACTACGAAAAGGCACTGGCTACGGAACGAGAACTTCGTCGGCTAGAAAGGAATTGGAGAGGGGAGGGAGCCAAGAAAGGCAAGTTAGCCTTGTCGCGGTCCTCGTCGCTCACTCGCGACGAGAGACCGAAGCAGTGAGCTTTAGTCACTGTTGTTTGTTTGCTGTGTGCACGCTATGGCTTATTTGAAGAAACCGCTAAAAGTTGGCACTCTGAACGTACGAGGACTTGCCTCGAAGCGTAAGCAAGTGAAGTTCAACCGACTGTTCGGTGATTTAGATCTACATATCGCGGCTATTCAAGAAACAAAAGTTGAGGATGAGCAGCAAACAGATAACATGGTGCTTGGTTTTCGTTCGCATTTCAATGTTTGTGTAAGCCATGCGGCTGGTTTGTCGGCGGGATGCTGTCTTTTCCTGAGGAAAAACATAGGCATAGTAGAGGAACAAATAATAACTTGTGCAAGGGGGCGGTTTATCGTGTGTGTCTTCACATATGAAACATTCGCGGTGAGGGTTGTTGTCCTGTATGCTCCCACGATACAAAACGAACGGCGGGGTTTTTTTTGAACAGTTAGCCTCGTTCCTTGATTGCAGTCGAGTGCTCATATTATTGGGAGACTTCAATTGTGTTTTGGACCCTTAAGATCGTTCAAACGTAAAGGATGTAAAAGACCCGAGTGTTGACTTCTTGAAGAGTGTCCTCAACGAGTGCAGCTTGGAGGATGTAATAGGCCTGGCGAAGAGTCATAATCACGTTCATTTTACGCATTTTCAAGGCAGTAGCCACGCACGACTGGACAGAATATATGTGTCGCCGGAGCAGTATGAGAGCAGTATGACGTGAAGCAAGTGTTATTTACTGACCACTGCCTAGTTACGGTAACTTTGGGAGGAAGGAAACAGCGTAAAGCAAAAATGAACTGGGATATGTGGAAACTAAACTCAAGGCTTATAGAAGACGACATATTTTTAAGGAAAGTTAAGGAAATCATGGATATGTTTAATAATGGTGAAACAGGATGTATTGAATCTTGGGAACGCTTTCAGCAGGAGGTGAAAATCCATGCCATTGAGCGTTCAACCATAAGAAAATATGAGGGAAAAAAAGAACAAAAGCGACTGCGTGGGCTTTTGACGAATTTAGGACGCGAAGAGGAAAAAACCCCGGGCATGTTCATGCATGATATAAAAGGCGTCAAAGTTAGGCTAGAAGCTTACAAGGGTAGACATGCAGGCTAGTTGGTTCATCCGAAGAAGACAGCACCTGAGCTCCTGTCGCTGGTGAGACAGGTTTCCAGCAAGGTTCCAGAAGAAGACAGATCAAGGTCAGCGCTGAGTGTGTCTTTTCTATCTGTGTCCCTGTCTTTTCCGCTGTTTTATAGGCTAGAAGCTTTAGATGCTCAGAAGTACAGAGGGGCAGCGATAAGAGCACGCACGGAAAAATGGCTTACTGGTGAAATGCCAACAAAACGCGCGCTCTCAGATGAAAAGCGATACGCGCGGTCAAACGAGATATCAGTTATCGAATACAAAGGACAAATCCTCAGTGAACAAAGTGCAATTTCGAGCGCATTCGTGGAACAGTACCGTGAGCTGTTTGCACGCAAAGCACCAAGTGAAGAAGGGTTTCGGGAAAACTTTTTGCCACTTATGCCAATATTAGGAAATGAGATTACTGAAGAACTAGAGAACGAAATAAGTATTAAGGAAATAGAGACAGCAATTGATGAATTGAATGCCGGAAAGTCGCCGGGACCTGACGGTTTGACTGCGGCCTTTTATAAGAGCTTTAAATATGACCTTGCCATTATGCTCTATAAGCTTTTCAAAGAGTGTTTTGAGGTCGGTAGGCTGCCACCTTCGTTTAGCAATGCTCATACGGTCTTAATTCCGAAGACAGATGACCCTGCCAAGCTGGTAAAAGTAACAAGCTATAGACCGATCACGTTAACAAACGTTGATTATAAAATTCTGATGAAAGTGTTAGCTAAGCGATTGCAATACGTCATAAAGGATATTGTAGGACCTCCCCAAACGTGTGGAATAAAAACAAGAAGCATATTTACAAATATTCATGTAGCACGCAGTGTGCTCGAGTGCTGCGATGCGTTAAATAAGAAAGTGGCTATGGTTCAAATTGACTTTGAAAAAGCATTTGATCGGGTGTCTCATGAAATACTTTATTGTTTGTTCGAACATATTGGTATTGGTTCGGTTGTTCTCAAAGGGGTAAAAAAGGCTTATGCATGTTGCTCGACACGCCTTATGGTAAACAAAATATTGTCTGAAAGAATTGATGTGAGGGCATCTGTTCTACAAGGATGTCCACTGTCCCCTCTACGTTTTGCAATTTATTTGAAGCCTTTTTGTAGGATGATAACTGCGAGCGAGCACATCCGAGGTTTTAGTTTGGGAGCGTGTGAGGTGAGAATACTGGCATATGCAGATGATGTGGCCCTCTTTTGTGAAGACCGCAAAAGTATTGTAGAAGCGTTACAAGTAACCGAAAGGTTCTGCAGGCAAACTGGTAGCGCTGTTAATCTCGATAAATGTCTCGGAGGCTGGCATGGGCAATGGGACTTAGAGCCAGAATTGTTCTGCGGGGTCCGATGGGCTACATCTCCCGGAGTTTATTTGGGAGTCCCGCTGGACAAATATGGGGAGAATACCAATTACTGGAACGAAAAAGCGGAAGAAATGCGGGATCGGACCAAAGGATGGATGGGCCGTAATCTTTCTATGTTCGCTCGTGCAACTGCATGTAACACCTTTCTTGTGGCAAGGATCACGTATTTACTTCAAGTATTATATTGTGCACGAACCAATATCCAAAGGTTTCATCGGGTTTTTGCGGTTTTCATTTGGGCGTCTAATTGGGAACGAATTCGCAGAGATAATCTCTTCCGGAGAGTAAAGGTCGGGGGACTGTCTCTAATGCATCTCTATGTGCGGCAGGTTGTTTTAAGGATTTGTTTCTTGCGTGACCAAAATGACGCCTTTCTGCGAACATTCTTGCAAATCATGTTATCCAGTGCACTTCCAGAATTCATTGTCTCTTCTTGCAATGCTCGGCGGTACACAGTGTCTCGCTTCCTGGGAGAAGTTGTCTGGTCGTTCTGGTTTTTGCAAGTGCGGTTCTCTCTAGAGTATTTAGCGAATGTAACGCCGAAGCGATTATACAAAGATCTCATTGAACAGTTGTTTCCAGCGCCACTGTACAGAACCTTATACTGTGAAGGCCCTGGGAAAGATGTTCTCAGGCGAGTTATAAAGATGACTGTTGCACCTGGCGTCAAAACATTCTTTTTCAAATTGCACACAGGAACCCTACCAGTAAAAACATGGCTAGAGGAAAAGGGCCTTTTCGTTCCTTGGGGCTCGAACTGTCTCCTGTGTAGAAAACCGGAGACGGTAGAACATGTGTTCCTGGATTGTTGGGATGTGGTGTTCTACTGGGATGTTTTGCAACGAACCCTAAAAAAGGACTTGCCATTGACACCGCGCGGAATTCGGCACCTGACTACTGAAAGTGATGTTGCACAGTACGACCAGATTATGTTATTGGGCCTTCACAGCATTTGGAGGAGTAGAATGGCTGTTCGACATTGTGACTTGGATGCACGATCGGTATGTGATTATTTTGTGGAACATGTGTACAAATTAAGAGAAGTCTTGAAGCAACAAGATTACGCTGATGATGTATTGAGTCTGATGGACCAACTTGTGTTAATGAAAATCCATTAGACACGGTTGTCTGCCAAGGGGCATGACAACTACGATATTTTACTGATGTATTCATTCATGCAATAAAGAAAAAAAAATTCCATGGTGTAGTGGTTATCACATGCGCTTTACACGCGCAAGGTCCCCGGTTCGATCCCGAGCGGGAACACGTTTTGCTTTGGGCGCATACGGCGCTGGTTGAAAAGGAAATTCGCAGGCAGTGCTGTCCGTCTCCGTTTCCGTGGTGTAGTGGTTATCACATGCGCTTTACACGCGCAAGGTCCCCGGTTCGATCCCGGGTGGAAACACGTTTTGCTTTTGGCGCATACGGCGCTGGTTGAAAAGGAAATTCGCAGGCAGTGCTGACCACCTTCGTTTCCGTGGTGTAGTGGTTATCACATGCGCTTTACACGCGCAAGGTCCCCGGTTCGATCCCGGGCGGAGACACGTTTTGCTTTTGGCGCATACGGCGCTGGTTGAAAAGGAAATTCGCAGGCAGTGCTGACCACCTTCGTTTCCGTGGCGTAGTGGTTATCACATGCGCTTTACACGCGCAAGGTCCCCGGTTCGATCCCGGGCGGAAACACGTTTTGCTTTTGGCGCATACGGCGCTGGTTGAAAAGGAAATTCGCAGGCAGTGCTGCCCACCTCCGTTTCCGTGGTGTGGATTCCACTTCCGGCCGCGATAGCGAACGAACGCGTGTGAAATGGGCTCCGTTGGAGCGGTATCAGCGGCCGTGTCCGGCCGCGGTAACAGGTTTTCTTCTGCATCGGATGATGAGTATCGTGTTGTTTTGCCTAGTCTGCCTTCAGGGCGTTTGGTTTTTAATACCGTTTTTATGCATGCGGACGTGAGAGCACGGCCCTACCGAGTAGAAGACTTCAGGGATACGCTGGTGAATTTGAACCTGCTCCCCGAGGTTACGGCCTTGGGGGCGTATCAAATGAATCACGTGTGGGCAGTTACCTTCAAGTGTGACGCAGGTGTGCAAAGACTGCTCGCCAACAACGAAGTGCAAGTGAAGAACCATCGCTGCGTTCTCATCGACCCGTCTCACCAGGACCTACGGTTGAAACTGTACTGGCTGCTGTCCACCGTCCCCGACGACGACGTGCGGGCGGCTTTGCTAGTGTACGGGAAAGCGACAGATGTGGTCAAGGAGCGTTGGAGGGTGAATGGTGTGTCTGACAAGAGCTCGACGACCCGGACCGTGACTTTGAAGCTCAAGGCCGGTGTGAAGCCGGAAGATATACCGCATCAGCTTAGGATTGCTGGTGAGCTGGCCCTTGTCGTGGTGCCGGGCAGGGAACCCCTCTGCTTGCGATGCCGGAGCACAGGCCACATACGTCGTGACTGCAAGGTACCGCGCTGTGTGCTATGTCGTCGCTTTGGCCACGACGAGACCGAGTGCGTGCGTACCTACGCCAGCGTCGCAGGGCCCGCGAGGAGTGACGATAACTCGGAGCTCCTAATGGATGAAGCTTGTGGGCAATTCCTCTGCGCGGGGACGCACAGGCAGTCACTCGAGGCAGGACTTTGTACAAAGGGTTTATTCTCACATCAGGGGGGCCGGTCGTCGTCGTGGCAGCTGGGTCAGGTGGTCCGTTCGCAGGGCTGGTCCGAGAGCGAGAGGACGCGAGCCTCTCCGGTCTCGCCTTATAAAGGCTTTCTCCTCGCCTCTCTCCACCCGCCCCACCACTCGGGAAGAGGGGGTCCGAGACTACCCGCGGTGAGCGGCGCGAGATTTGACTTGCCCGCGAGCAGACCCTACATCTCCCCCCCCTCAAACGTCCGTCCCGGGGTCCGCCAGCAGGCGTTCGATGACCTCCGGGTCCGGGTCCATAGAGTCGTCGCAGGGGGGAGGGGTGCTCGCCGGGGGGCCGCTCACCGCTGGCTGGACGGGCTCCTCACGAGCCGCCTGGGGGAGCGAGGCGCCTGGCTCCGCTGGGGGCCCTGCCGGCAGCGCCCTCCAAAGCTCCTCGGCCGCCGGGGACAGCAGGTCTGGGCGGCTGGACTGGAGGATGCGGAGGGCCGCCTCCTCCGGGCTGCCCCTCTGCAGTGGCGCAGCGGGGGAAGGCGCTGCAGCCGCCAAGAGCTTTTCCGCCGCGAAGGGGCTGCGCCTGGTCCCGCCACCTGGACCGCGCGCAGTAAGAGATGGCCGCTCCGTTGGCGACCGTGGTCCAGGTGGCCACGTGCCGCAGGACCCTGGGCCGCTTGGGTTGCGGCTGCTCGGCGGCCGAAGCGCCGGCTGGGTGCTGAGGGGGGCCCTGCGCCTGGTCGTCTCTGGCCCTCTTGCGTTGGCCTGCACCACTGGGAGGTGCTCTCCAGTGGTTAGGCATGTGGTTTGGCGGGCGGTGGGGGCCACCGCGGCCGTGGAACCTGCGCCACTCGCGCGGCTCCTGCCGCCAGCCGGGTGGCGCGCCTTGATGGCGGCCACCGTTCGACGGTGGTCTGCCTTGCCTTCTGGAGTCCGAGCCACGGGCGTCGGTCCGCTGGAGCTTCCTAGAAGACATACTGAGAGGGCGAGAGCACTGCGAGTGATAATTGATCGAGAGACACGGGTGCTACCTGGTCCTCAGGTTGTAGCGTCGGTTGCAAACCGCACCGCTACCTGCTCGTCCTCCCGGGGCTGAAATCGCCGCATCGCGCTGATTTTCCACCGCTTCGCAGCCATCGTCCTTGCGAAGGTGGAAAGCCTTCAAATCAGCGACATGCACCGGACCGGCGGTTTCGCCGTTTGTCAACAACCGCAACTGGTAGGTGAGCGGCGTAGTCCGTGCCGTAACTTCGTACGGCCCAGCCCACTTGTGCGCTAGCGACGCGGCGAAACCGCGCGCTGCGTTACTAAGTGGGTGCGTTCTCTTGAGTACTAAGTCGCCCGTGTTGAAAACGACGTGACGGCGACCTTTGTTGTACTGATCAGCCTGCTCCATGCGCGCCACATCGAGGTTTTCGCGGGCTGCTCGCTGCGCTGCCTCCAGGCGCTCCCGGAGCCTTGCCGCGTACTGCGAAAGCGGAGGGGGCGCAGGCCCCGCCGCGTCGAGTAGGGCATTCTCTAGCGGAAAAGCGATCTCTCTCCCAAAATTCAAGTAAGCGGGTGTAATACCCACTGACCTGTTCACGGTTGTCCTTGTAGCGAACGCCAGTTCGGACAGCCGCGCGTCCCAATCTCTGTGCTGCTCGGTCGTCGCGACCAGCATGCTCTTCAGATTTCGATTCACCCGCTCGGTTATGTTGCTCTGAGCGTGGTAGGGACTCGTTCTCCTGTGGCGGATTTGAAGCGCCCGACAGGAGTCTACAAAGACTTTGCTTGTGAAATACGAAGCATTGTCTGTAATCAGGTCGGAAGGGAAACCGAAACGAGTGAAAGTCTCCAACAGTTTTTCCCAAATTCGTTCCGACACAACTTCCTAAGGGGGAAAACCTCAACCCACTTGGAATAGTGGTCCGTTATTACCAGGATGAATTGGTTTCCGCGTGCGGACCGAGGGAGGGGTCCCATGATATCGCACGCGACCACTTGCCACGGGTAGTTGCTAACTACCGCCTTCATCATGCCAGCGGGCTTGCCCGCCCGAGGCTTGGCTACCTGGCATACCGGGCAGGTACGGGCGTATCCCAGCACATCCTTTCTCATGCCTGGCCAGGTCGCGACACGGCATAACTTGTCGTAAGTCTTACTGCCGCTGCCATGGCCTGCCAGCGCTGAGTCATGGAAGTACTGCAGGAACCGTTTCCGCAACCTTCTCGGGACCACGACTCGGAAAGGGGATGCTATCGCCGCTTCCTCGTCAAGTTGGGGGATGTAGCGGAGCAGCAAGCCATCATCGCCCAGCAGATACGCGTCGTACTTGCCCTCAGCGTTCCCGGTGCAAGCTGCGCTGCTCGCAAGCTCCTTCAGCACCTGGCAAAGACCGTCTGCTTTCTGGGCCTCGATCAGCTCTTCTCTACTGACCGCTACTCCCCAAGACAGATTTCTTTCTGCCTCGCTCCTAGGCAGGCGAGCGGTCGCCGCCACGAGCTGCTGTGTTTCCCTTCCGTCACAGCACCGTGCGGGACCTTTGTCCGTCTCCTCTCTCTCCAAACCGGGCGCGACACTCCCGTCCGCCCTCTCTTCCTCTCCAACAGCGGTGACGCCGCTTTTTACAAAGCTGGGCTGCGCCTCTGAAGAGCTTCCGCCAGCATTCCATGGTGCGCGCGATAAAGCATCGGCCACCTTGTTCAAGCTGCCCCGGCGGTACTCGATGGCGTACGCGTAACGTTGCAACGTCAGCGCCCATCTCGCGAGTCTGCCTGCGGGGTTCTTGAGCCTCTTTAACCAAGACAATGCCTGATGATCTGTCTGCACGGTGAAGACCGCTCCGTCTAGGTACATGTCGAACTTCGACAATGCGAACATGATCGCCAGGCATTCTTTTTTCGGTCACGGAGTAATTCCGCTCCGCCGATGTGAGCGTGCGACTAGCGAACGCGACAGGGCGCAGTTTGCCCTCGTGTTCCTGCAACAAAACAGCTCCAACACCGTAGTCACTAGCGTCTGTCTGCAAGACAAACTGCTTGTTCAGGTCGGGGAGGCGCAGACTAGCGGTATTCGCTATCGCGCGAGCCAAGGCAACAAATGCGTCACTCTGTTCCTTGCCCCAGACCCACTTCTAGCCTTTACGCAACAGCAGGTTCAGCGGCCTTGCAAGCTCCGAACAGCGCGGGATGAATTGCCTGTAGAAAGCAACCATCCCCAAAAACCTCTGCAAGCTTTTCACATCCATGGGGCAGGGGTAGTTCAGAATTGCCTGCAGTTTGTCATCATTCGGTCTCAGTGTGCCATCATCCACGACAAAGCCCAAGAGGTTCACTCTCTTCGATGCCAACTGCACTTTCTTTGGATTTATGGTTAGACCGGCACGTCTCATTCTATCGAGAACGGAATTCAGGTGAATGAGGTGCTCCTCGAACGACTGTGAGAATATCACAACGTCGTCGAGGTACGCCATGGCGTAGTTGAACCTTGCATCGCCCAGCACGATGTCCATCAGTCGCATGAACGTGCTCGGGGCGTTAGACAAACCAAACGGGAGTCGAGTAAATTCGAAGAGCCCGCGGTGGCAGGTGAATGCGGTTTTCTCAATGTCACCTTCGGCCACCTCAATCTGCAGGTACCCTCTGCTTGCATCTAGGACTGTGAAGAACCTCGCGTTCCCTAACGCGTACATCACAGCCTCGATCGACTGAAAAGGGTACGCAACCGTAGGCGTCAGTGAGTTGAGCTTACGATAATCAACACACAGCCTGACCGATCCATCTTTCTTCGGTGCTAGAACCACTGGGGACGCCCAGGGACTTTGTGAGGGTCTCACCGCACCGGTGTCAATCATCTCGTCTAGGGCACAGTCGAGAAGCTGCCTCTTATGCGCACTTAACGGCCTCGGGTTACACCTGAAAGGGCGCGTATCACCCGTCTGAATCTCGTGCTGAAGCAGGTCGGTTCTGCCCGGTTTCTCCGTGAAGCAATCCGAAAACTGGAGTAAAGTTTCCGCGAGCCTTCGGCGCTGACTACTGGGTCCTGAGAAAGACGCAATAATCGCTTCTAACGGGCCACCGTCTCTCAGCGTCTCGAGGGAGCTCACCTGCCTTTCTGTCGCACAGGTGTGGACAACCACCTTTTGTGCAGGACAGCCGGGCAAGGATGCGCTTTCGAAGGGAATGAGGGGGGCGAGCTGGCTGTAACGATAGCCATTCTCCCCCATGTCGAGCACAATGCCTTCGCTCGAGAGAAAATCCCTTCCCAGAATTACTGGTATCGACAAGCCAGGCAGACAGACGAAGCGATGTCTCCGCTTTCTGCCGTCAAAACGCATCGTAAGACGCACTGCTCCCTTTGCCTTTGCCGCCCCAGCTGCTAAGCTTAACGGGGTTTCGGCCGGTCTGACACGGATGTTACCTATCCGGCAGGCCTCGTACACCTCGTCACCGACCAGTGACAGCGTTGAGCCCGTGTCTACGAGTGCAGAGTAGCATCGACCCGCTAACTGCACTAGCATAAAAGGGCTTGAGCGCGGAACGACTCCCTGAGCTCTACAGGCGAGCGGGACAAAGGCCTCCCCGTCGCCGGCGCGGGAGTTCTTTTCCTGACTAGCGCCTTGACAACCATGAAATTCTCCCGCTGACGGTGAAAGGCCGCTGCCACCAGACATCACCGCCAGCGCCTGGCGTTTCCCTGCATACGCCTAGCTTGGCATTCGCGTGCCACGTGGCCGGGCTGGTTGCAATTCCAGCAAAGCCGGTCATTCACCCGCCGCGTAGACGGAGGACCCCTCGTTCCACGAAGCGGTTGGGGACGGCTCTCCCCTTTCTCCGCGCATTCCTGACGCTCGCTCCGCGCGTGGCCTGTGAGACCGGCTCGACGCCGCTGCTCGAATGCGTACGGGTCAAGCGCACGAGGGACAACAGGGGGTTCCGCCTGATTTTCCACGGCCATTACCTCGGCGCGCCGAGCCCTCATCGCGCATTCTCGGCCTCCTTCCCATGCGCATCCCGGTTCCAGCGATTCGGCCGGCCTGGGGGGCGGCTGGTAGCGCAGTTCGGCGAGTAAATCCGCCTGCACGGTCTTGGCCTCCTGCGCTAGGGCCTCGAGGTTTGTAAAACTGCGGCCCCGCAGATACGGCTTGAAGCGTGGATGGCACTGCCTGATCACACGCGCAACCTGATCTCGGTCGGTTGCCGTCGGGTCTGCCCTCTTGTACAGCTCCTGCATTGCGCGTACGTATTCGAGGAGGCTTTCCTCTGGGTGTTGGGTGCGCAACGCGAGCTCATCCAGCATCCGGCGCTCATAATCAGGCGGCAAGAACTCGGCGCGGAAACGATCTTTGAAGTCCGCCATCGACTGGAAAGTCGGCTGGCAGCGCCTCCATCGCGCCGCGCTCTCGACGAGTGCTACAGGCAGGACCTGCCCTAGCACTACGTCATCTGGGGCGCCCAGAGCCGTCTGGTAGTCCTCGAGTTGTTGTAAAAACTCGGGGACTGATTTCGCGTCCGTGTACCCGGAAAAGGAGGGGACCTCCATATTTATCCGCGGGCGCGATGCTGTCGCCGATGCTACCGATGCTGTGGCCTGGTTGGCGCCAGCCACCGAACCGAGCTGACGGGCTAATGCGGCAAACATCTCAGTCACCTCCCCTATTACGGCCGCCGCGTCGGCCATCTCACTACCGGCTGCCCCGCCATCCAAAGCCGTGGCTGAAACATCCTTTCTGGGAGGCATAGTTCGCGCTAACTGTCCGGCCGCACCGGCTAACTGCTCATGGCAACAAGAACATTCACATACACAACAATCTATCTACAAACACGCGGAAATACACAACACAAAACGCCCTAACAAATTTACAACACTACACAAGTCGCTACCCCGCGAACATTCCGCCTGACCCGCTCCTTAACCCTATCGGTCCGGCGTGGCCCTGAACAAAGAGGGCCTGCCACGAGTCTGGCTGCACGTCCCAAAATCGGCAGAGAAATCGTCCACAAGGTGTTAATTAAAGCCCCACGTTGGGCGCCATTATTTGTGGGCAATTCCTCTGCGCGGGGACGCACAGGCAGTCACTCGAGGCAGGACTTTGTACAAAGGGTTTATTCTCACATCAGGGGGGCCGGTCGTCGTCGTGGCAGCTGGGTCAGGTGGTCCGTTCGCAGGGCTGGTCCGAGAGCGAGAGGACGCGAGCCTCTCCGGTCTCGCCTTATAAAGGCTTTCTCCTCGCCTCTCTCCACCCGCCCCACCACTCGGGAAGAAGGGGTCCGAGACTACCCGCGGTGAGCGGCGCGAGATTTGACTTGCCCGCGAGCAGACCCTACAAGCTGATGCTGAAGCAGCAGCCAAGGCGGAGTCAGAAGACAAAGCTACGGCTGGAAATGAGCCGGCTGAGCAAGCCTCGGGCGAATCAGTACGCCAAGGCCCTCCGAACCTCGAAGAAAATGGCACACATGCGAGAACAGAAGACCCATCGATGGCGAGGTTGGTTCAGGACGAGAAGATAAACGCGACATCGGCGGGAAGCGCCAGCGAGGGGGAGCAGAACATGGACACATCAAACGAGGGCACCGCCGCCGCGGCGACTAAACGCTCGCACGAAGTCGTCGAGGAAGATGACACATCTTCTGGCCCGCCTGTCAACGGAGAGCCACCGTCAAAAGCAGCTCCCGTGCGTCGGTCGACGTTGCGACCTCGGCCGAACATCCCTCCAGACCGGAGGACGACGACGAGGGCGACGACGCCGCCGCCGACGCCGCCGACGCCGCCGACGCCGCCGGCGGCCTCGTAGTTGTAAGTTTTGTGACTGGACGAGCGCTTGTTCTGGCGCTGAGGATGCTTCTTGTCAACGGTAAGCACCATCCTCTTGGTCTCCTTCCATACTACAATGGCGCTGCCAGATAGAGCTTTGCGATTCGCCACAATCAATGTCCGAGGGCTATGTGCGAGGAGGAGGCAACGGCAGTTATATAGGTTGTCAACGGAACAAGATTTAGATATTATTGCCGTACAAGAGACGAAAATTGAAGGAGATGTTGAGACCGAGAGTATGGTGCTGCCTTTCATGTCACATTACTACGCGTGTGTGAGCCATGCGGTTGGGAGATCCGCAGGCTGTGTTCTTTTTGTGCGCCAACATTTGGGGCTTGAGGTGCAGGCCGTACGGTCGGACATTGCAGGACGTATGGTTCTTTGCGATTTTAGTTTTGGTTCAGTGCTGTGGCGGGTGATATGCTTGTATGCTCCTAATGTACTCGAGGAAAGACGACAGATGTTTGAGGGACTCAAAAATTATTGCGATGTCGATCGGAAACTAGTACTAATGGGAGACTTTAATTGTGTTTTAGCGGCGCGAGATAAAGCGAACGATACACCGTACAGAGACGCCAGCACGGCAGAAATTCGAAGCTTAATCGATGAATTTGGGCTCGAGGACGTAGCGGAATGCTTGGAAGACGACGCACTGCGTTCGCTTTACGCATTTCCAAGGAGCCAGTCACGCCCGGCTTGATAGAATGTACATACGTTTCGGCCGAATTGACAGCGCTTTGCCGAGAGTACCATGTGCAGTCTGTGTCATTCAGCGACCACTGTCTTGTCTGGTTTGATATTAAGAACAAGAAAGAAAATAAAAACAAATTCACATGGGAGTTATGGAAGTTTAACGCGAAGATTTTAGATGACGACGTTTTCAAGGAACAAGTGTCAAGTATGCTTGAAGAAATTAAGAATGATACCGCCACAGTGGTTTGCGAACAATGGGAGACTTTCAAGCAAAAAACTAAAATGAAAGCGTTGGAACGAGCTAGCGCTATAAAGTACGAGAATGATAAGTATGAGACGAACTTACGAAAGAGCCTGCAAATGCTAATAAATCAAGAAAACTCAGCTCCAGGCACGTTCAAGGCTGACATCTGTTCGCTCAAACATAAGCTCGAACAGTTTGATATCGACCGATACCGCGGTGCGCTTGTACGAGCCAGAGCCGATAAAGAGATAACCGGTGAGGCACCAACTAAAAGATCACTGGCAAGGGAAAGAAAATGGGCCCGCAAGAATGTGATTTCCGAAGTTGAACAAGACGGCATTATTTTGAACGAACAGAACGACATCGAAAACGCTTTCACCCTGTTTTACAAAGGTCTATTTGCGCTTAGAGCGGTAGACTTAGAAATCTTCAGGACAAAATTCCTGGCTTTAATGCCTAGGATTAATGACAACTCAAAAGAGGTGTTAGAGCGCCCGATTACTGTCGCTGAAATAGAGTTGGCTATCGATGACTTAAAACGAGGGAGGTCACCAGGAACAGATGGATTAGGCGCCGAATTCTACAAGACTTTCAAGAATGAATTAGCCCCTATAATAGCCCACCTTTTAGAAGACGCATATGAACGGAAGCGCCTACCGCCTTCTTTCCTGGCCACGCATACAGTTCTCATCCCCAAAACAGAGGATCGAATCGCTTTAAGGCAACTAAAGTCCTATCGTCCAATCAGCTTAACGAACGTCGACTACAAGATCTATATGAAAGTACTGGCTAAAAGACTTCAAACGGTTATAAAAGAGATTGTTGGAGCAGACCAGACATGCGGTATAAGGGATCGGTCAATATTCACTAACATTCACACGGCGAGATGCGTGCTGGAGTGCTGCGAGGCACTAAACATGAACGTCGCAATGCTCCAGCTCGATTTGGAGAAAGCGTTCGATCGTGTACCACCTGAAATCTTGTTTACACTTTTGCAACACGTCAACGTGGGAGCAGTTAACACAGAGGGTGTCGTAATGGCTTACAGGGGATGCACAACGCGCCTAGTAATCAACAAATCGGTAGGAGCACCGATCGAGGTGCAACAATCCGTGCGACAGGGTTGCCCCCACTCACCATTACTTTTTGCCTTATATATCGAACCCTTCTGCCTTAGTATAACAGACACCAGCTACGTAAAAGGCTTTAAATTACAGCTAACCGAAGTGAAACTGTTGGCATACGCGGATGATGTGGCGGTTTTCTGCGTTGACAATGAGAGCATCTTGAAAACGGTGGAAATTGTTAAGCGTTTCTGTGATGCCAGCGGCAGCGCTGTTAACTGGGGCAAGTGCCTTGGATTCTGGCATGGTTCTTGGGCGACGAAACCAGGCACTTTCGCCAACATGTAATGGGCTGATACACCAGCGAGGTACCTAGGTGCTCCTTTAGAGTTTTACCGCGACAGTGAGCCCTACTGGCGGAGCCAAGTTGCAGAAGTGCGTGAAAGAACGGAGAAGGTTAAAGGAGGGGACTTGTCTATGTTTGCGCGCAGCACTGTGTGCAATGTCTTTTTTGTTACCAAACTGTGGTATGTGCTAAGTGTTTTACACTGCTCACGCGCCAATGTACAAAAGTTGCACCGTGTATTGGCCATCTTTGTGTGGGGGTCGGTATGGGAGAGGACAAGCCGTACCAACCTCTTCCGGAGAGTTAGTCAAGGAGGCCTTGGCTTGTCGCATTTATTCCTGAGGCAAGTGGTCAACCGTTTTTGTTTCCTTCGAGATGTGAAGGACCCGTTTTTGCGTACTGTAGTACAGATCAGATTGAGCAGACTTTTGTCGGATTTCGTGGTATCTTCCGAGTGTATACCAGGAGGTGTTTTTGGCTTCCTGAAGGAGGTTGCGGTTTCCTGTAACTTCCTGAGCGCACGATTTTCCTACCAATATCTTGCAAGAGTAAAACGCAAACAGGTATACAAGGACCTTACAGACCTGGTTTTTCATGTGCCACTGTATCGAACTATGTACAGCACCCATCCAGGCAGCGATGTTTTAAAGCGTGTGAAGCGAACGTATGTAGCTCCGGGAGCCAAGTCCTTTTTCTTCAGGCTGCACACCGGAACGTTAGAGCTAAAAACTTGGATGGCAGAGAAAGGATTGTATGTTCCATGGGGTGATCATTGCTCTATATGTAGAAAGCCAGAAACTATCGAGCACGTTTTTTTGGACTGCTGGAGAGGAGTGTTCTTTTGGGACATTCTTCAAAGAACACTGAAAAAATATCTGCCCCTTGACCCCCGTGGGATTCGTTTCCTAGCAGTGGAAAATGAAGAAGGTGTACCGTTTGACGCAGTAATGCTCATGGGATTGCACTGTATTTGGAAGGCCTGCATGGCGGCCCGACATGCTGACATCGATGCAAGGCCGGCGCAGGAGTACTTTCGCGAATCTGTAGGCAGATTCTTGGAAACCTACAAAACTTTGAAACAAGTGCCTGAATGGGTACCAAGAATTGAGCCTCTTGTACATATGAAACGCTTTTAGCGCCTTACGTCAGCCAAGGTTTAGTTGATGGTTTTAGCCCATACCGACGCCATGTACAATGTCCTTAAGTGTGTGTATACTTCTCTTGTTTTCTTGTGATGTATGTGTCTGAGCAGGCAATAAATAAATAAATAAAAAGTTTCCGTGGTTATCACATGCGCTTTACACGCGCAAGGTCCCCGGTTCGATCCCGGGCGGAAACACGTTTTGCTTTGGGCGCATACGGCCCTGGTTGAAAAGGAAATTCGCAGGCAGTGCTGACCACCTCCGTTTCCGTGGTGCAGTAGTTATCACATGCGCTTTACACGCGCAAGGTCCGCGGTTCGATCCCG
This sequence comes from Amblyomma mixtum, assembly GCF_055824585.1. Lineage (NCBI taxonomy): Eukaryota > Metazoa > Arthropoda > Arachnida > Ixodida > Ixodidae > Amblyomma > Amblyomma mixtum. Next base: position 119,303,813 of record NC_143016.1, on the reverse strand, counting down.
GGCGGAAACACGTTTTGCTTTGGGCGCATACGGCGCTGGTTGAAAAGGAAATTCGCAGGCAGTGCTGACCACCTCCGTTTCCGTGGTGTAGTGGTTATCACATGCGCTTTACACGCGCAAGGTCCCCGGTTCGATCCCGGGCGGAAACACGTTTTGCTTTGGGCGCATACGGCGCTCGTTGAAAAGGAAATTCGCAGGCAGTGCTGACCACCTCCGTTTCCGTGGTGTAGTGGTTATCACATGCGCTTTACACGCGCAAGGTCCCCGGTTCGATCCCGGGCGGAAACACGTTTTTCTTTGGGCGCATACGGCGCGCGCTAATTGAAAAGGAAATTCGCAGGCAGTGCTGACCACCTCCGTTTCCGTGGTGTAGGATTCTACTTCCGGCCACTGGCGTGTACGGACGCAGGATCATGAGCTCCCACGGAGCGGCGATAGCGGCCGTCGATGGCCGGGGAAACAGGATTGAAGATAAGGAAGAACAGGAATACGAAATAATTTTGCCTACGTTGCCTACCGGCCGTGTTGTACTAAACACCGTGTTTTTGCACGGCGACGTGTGAGTTAGGCCCTACAGGGTCGAGGATTTCCGCGACGCCCTCGCCAACGCTGGTGCGCTCCCCGACGTTGTGGCGTTGGGGGCGTATCAGGTCAACCACGTTTGGGCGGTTACGCTCAACAGTACCAAAGCAACGAAGAAGTTGGCAGCGATAAAGGAACTGGATGTCAAAGGACGGCGCTGCATTATAATCGATCCTGCCGACCAACAGGTGAAATTACGGCTGCACTATGCTGCACGGTGTAGCCGACGACGACATTCGGACGGCTCTTGCGGCTTTTGGGAATGTAACGGAGGTGATCCGGGACCGTTGGCGTGTTTCAGATGTCAAGGAGAAGGGGTCTACAACCAGGACCGTTCTCCTGAAGCTGAAACCCGGTATGAAGGTTGACGACCTGCCACACCAGTTACGCGTCGCCGGCGAGCTGGCCCTTGTTGTGGTGCCTGGGCGGCCTATGCAGTGCCTACGGTGCCGCGGCACGGGTTACGTTCGACGTGAATGAAAGGTACCCCGGTGCTCCAAATGCAGGCGTTATGGCCACGTTGACAGTGAGTGTGTTCGCACATACGTGGTGGCTACCGGTGCGGTATCGAGAGACGACACGGCAGAGCTTCTGATGGACGTCGTCGAGGCGGAGGAGGCGGCGAAATGAGCCGTGGAAGTTGGCAAGGCTGCTGGGACGACCGACGCATCAGGGCCTCCCAGCGGAGACATTAGTGGACATGGAAACCAAAGGAAGCAACTCGAGGAGGAAGAATTACCTTCGAGTCAGGGGATCTCGTCGACAAACGGGGAGAACATCTTGGAAACTAAGGACGCCGAGCCAATGATCAGCGAGGAACAGCAGGACCAGAGCTGCGCCCGTTCAGCGATCGGCACCGCCCCAGCCAAGCGCCCTCATGGCCTGACCGACAACGAAGGGGACAAGGCGGCAGCTCTCAGTGGTGAGGAGCCGCCAGCAAAAACTGCTCAATCCCGACGGTCACCTTTCAGACCGAAACCCAACGTTTCGGCGGACAAGCGTGCCGGCGATAAGGCAGCCCCGCGGCAAAGTCAGGGGCCTGCACCGGATGGCTCCGGTGGCAACGACGGCGTCTACCCATGTGCTAGACGTGTGGGGTAAGCACCATGCTCTTGGCCTCTTCACTCTTTGCGACAATGGCTTCTGTAACCCCGTTGAAAGTAGCCACACTCAATGTTAGGGGCTTGGCAGGAAATAAAAAACAAAGCCAAGTTTACCGGCTTTTAACGGAGCACAATATTGACTTACTGGCCGTGCAGGAGACAAAAGTAGAAGGGGAGAAAGAGACCGGGAGCATGGTGCGACGTTTCACGTCTAGATTCTACGCTGTAGTGAGTCATACGATAGGTACATCTGCTGGCAGCGTCCTTTTTGTAAAGAAGTTGCCGGGTCTTGTCGTGCAAGCTCATTTCTCGTGTCCTTCAGGTCGTTGTGTCGCTATCGATTTTACATTGAACAACATTGAGTGGCTATTTGTCTGTGTGTACGCACCAAATGTTACGGACGAAAGGGCTGCGTTTTTTCAAAGTCTTGAACAGCGTCTTAGTTCCGAGAAACAGCTTATCATCATGGGCGACTTCAACTGCGTCCTAAGTGGCTGCGATAAGACCAGTGCAAGGGTGTTCAGGGACGCAAGTACGAAGATACTGTCGCAAATCATAGATAAATGGAACCTTGAGGATGTGGCAGAGTGTTTGCAAAGCGCGTGCAATGTGAAGTACACACACTTTCAGAGGACAAGCCATGCTCGGCTTGACCGCATTTATGTATCGCTGGATGTGATTCCAAAATGCAACAGTTACCATGTAGTGCCGGTGGCTTTTTCGGACCACTGTTTAGTAGTATGTGGGATAGGATTGAAAAAACGGGGCAGTGCTTTTAGTTGGGATCTGTGGAAACTAAATAACAAGCTAATTAAGGACCATGACTTTAGCTGTGCAGTAATTGAAGAAATAAGCAAAATAGAGCCTAGTAGTGAGCTGAAAATATGGCAACAGTGGGAACTTTGCAAAGAACAGGTTAAAATTAAAGCAGTTGAACGGTCTAGTATCATTGCGTACGAAGAAAATCTAAACGAACGCAATCTAAGATGTATGCTTGCAAAACTGCTAGAAAAGGAAAGTGAAGCACCTGGTAAATGGATCGATGACATCAGGAAAATAAAACAAAAAATTCAACTAATAGAAAAGGACCGTTATCATGGAGCGTTGGTGCGGGCCAGAGCGGAAGATGTAGCAGCAGGGGAGACGCCGTCGAAACGAGCGTTGGGAATTGAAAAGGTCCATGCTCGGCGAAATCACATCGATAGCATAGAATGGGGTGGCATTTTATCAGACGAAAACGAACACATACAGCGTGCGTTTTTTTAATACTGTCACGTTGTAGTGACAGCAGTCCAGCGGTCAGGAAGACACCAACCAGTCTTGGAAACGAAGCTCTTTATTTGGGCTGACTTGCGCCCGCAAAAGAACTGACTCACTCGGCGGCGGCGTAAGCAACAAGCGTGCTCGTCGGTCGTCGAACTACGAATGTCCGCCGCTCGCGGCATTGCTCAATTTAAAGCCGGCAAGGAAACTTCCAGATAACAAGACAAGATCATCTACAGAAATCTGGAAAAACCTAGATGCAGCCTTTCATGGCTGCGATCAATCGAGATTAGTGTGGTCGCTTCTTGCGTCACGAACAAAAGTGATAACAACCCTTTCCTGCAGCCTTGAGCGTGAGCGAACAAACACTACAATGATACGTGGCAATACTATCAGGCGCTCTTCGCATTACAGGATGCAGACATGAATACGTTTAAGGACAGGTTTCTTGAGGCACTGCCGCGACTCAGCGACGAGCAGAAAGACGTTTTAGAGCTCGCAATAACCGAATCAGAGGTAGAAATGGCAATAGACGATTTAAATTCTGGGAAATCACCAGGACCAGACGGGTTAAGCGCGGCGTTTTACAAATCATTTAAGAGCAGAATCGCAAAGACGGTCTTTAATGTGTTGAAGACGGTGTTGAAGACGGTCTTTAATGAAGCTTACGACGTACGTCAATTGCCTCCTTCCTATGGTAAATCACACACTGTCTTAATTCCGAAAACGGATGAAGCTGACAAGTTACGACACGTAACAGGGTACAGGCCAATCGCTCTCACGAATGTTGATTATAAAATTTATATGAAAGTGTTGGCGCAAAGGTTACAGTGTGTAATCCAGGAAATTGTTGGCCCCATCAAGCGTGTGGGATAAAAGGCCGGTCTATTCTGTCTAACATACACAAGGCAAGATGGGTGCTCAAGTGCTGTGATTTTACAAATAGTCGCGTTGCCATCTTGCAGCTTGATCTCGAAAAGGCGTTCGACTGTGTCGCGCATAAAATGTTGCTGTACATACTTGATTACGTGAATGTTGGTTATGTCATCAGGGAGGGAGTCGCCTTGGCGTATCGGAGCTCTACGACGAGATTGATTGTTAACCAGTGTCTGGGGGCCCCCATTCGCGTGCAGCGTTCGGTACGTCAAGGCTGCTCCCTCAGCCCTCTTCTGTTTGCCATTTACATCGAGACTTTGTGTTTAAACATAATCGAAAACGAGAGAATAACTTGTTTTCGGCTGCAAGCTGCGGAGGTGAAGCTGCTGGCATATGCGGATGATTTAGCGGTTTTTTCCTTTAATCGAGAAGGTGTAACAGAGGCCGTTGAATGTGTCGCTGAATTCTGCAAAACCTCTGGCAGCAGAGTGAACTGGTCCAAGTCAGTGGGGCTCTGGCACGGAGCACGGCAAACGACGATGGACCACTTTGCAAACGTACCCTGGGTGAAGACCCCAACGAAGTACCTGGGAGTACCGCTAGAAAGCTATCGCGATAGCGAAACATATTGGAGAGTGCAGACCCAGGATGTGCGTGAGAAGGCGGAAAGATGGAAAGGAACAGGCTTATCAATTTTCGCTAGAGCCACCGTGTGCACCCTTTTCTTTATCAGAAAGGTGTGGTATGCGATGCAAGTGTTGCATTGTGTAAGAATGAGCATACAAAAGCTACATCGAATTTTTGCTGTTTTTGTGTGGGCTGCACAATGGGAAAGGTGCAGCCGGACGAATTTATTTAGAAAAGTGAAGGATGGTGGAGTTGGTCTGGGACACCTTTTCTTGCGGCAGATTGTTAACAGATTTATGTTTCTGCGTGATGTCAGTGATCCGTTTTTGGCAACCGTGTGCCAAGTAAGGCTGGGGCGCGCGCTGCCTGACTTTGTTGTTGCAACCGAAACCCTATCGGGCGGAATTTTTGGGTACTTCAGAGAAGTTGTCGCAAGTGTCCGATTTCTCTCAACGAGGTTTTCCAACGAATATTTATCTACAGTGAGCAAGAAAAAATTGTATAGGGATTTATGTGGAATTGTCTTGCCGGAACCCATGTATACGGCCTTGTACAGTGGAGGCCCTGGAAGGAATGTGCTAAAGAGGGTAAAGAGAATGCACGTTGAGCCCGGGGTTAAAACTTTTTTCTTCAAGTTGCACACTGGAACGTTATCAGTCAAAATGTTTTTACAGGATAAGAGCTTATTTCTTCCGTGGGGTCATCACTGCCTTATCTGCAAGCAACCAGAAACGATAGATCACGTTTTTCTGCATTGTTGGGAAGGGGTTTACTTTTGGGACGTGCTTCAAAGGACGATAAAGAAACAATTTCCACTTCACCCCCATGGAATACGGTATCTGTCCATTGAAAACGAGGATGGAGTACCATTTGATTTAATAATGTTAATGGGCCTCCACAGTATTTGGCGCTCGCGAATGGCAGGGTATTACTGTGATCTCGACGCGAGGCCAGCACGAATTTATTTTCGTGAAAATGTGCATCGGTTTGTTGAGAGAGTAAAAGCTGTTGGCGGGGCTCCCGAGTGGCTGTCAAGGGTGGAGCCTTTGATGGCGATAAAGAAATTTTAATGTGACGAAGCCAGCCATTGGCAGGCTGACTACATCAGCACCAAGTGTTCATTGTGTCCCCCAATTTTGTTGCGGTCATTGTTGTGTAATGTCAAAGCCAGGCAATAAAGAAAAAAAAAAGTTTCCGTGGTGTAGTGGTTATCACATGCGCTTTACACGCGCAAGGTCCCCGGTTCGATCCCGGGCGGGAACACGTTTTGCTTTGGGCGCATACGGCGCTGGTTGAAAAGGAAATTCGCAGGCACTGCTGTCCGTCTCCGTTTCCGTGGTGTAGTGGTTATCACATGCGCTTTACACGCGCAAGGTCCCCGGTTCGATCCCGGGTGGAAACACGTTTTGCTTTGGGCGCACACGGCGCTGGTTGAAAAGGAAATTGGCAGGCAGTGCTGGCCAAATCCGTTTCTCTGGTGTAGTGGTTATCGCTTGCGCTTTACACGCGCAAGGTCCCCGGTTCGATCCCGGGCGGGAACACGTTTTGCTTTGGGCGCATACGGCGCTGGTTGAAAAGGAAATTCGCAGGCAGTGCTGGCCGTCTCCGTTTCCGTGGTGTAGTGGTTATCACATGCGCTTTACACGCGCAAGGTCCCCGGTTCGATCCCGAGCTGGAACACGTTTTGCTTTGGGCGCATACGGCCCTGGTTGAAAAGGAAATTCGCAGGCAGGGCTGACCACCTCCGTTTCCGTGGTGTAGTAGTTATCACATGCGCTTTACACGCGCAAGGTCCCCGGTTCGATCCCGGGCGGAAACACGTTTTGCTTTGGGCGCATACGGCCCTGGTTGAAAAGGAAATTCGCAGGCAGTGCTGGCCGTCTCCGTTTCCGTGGTGTAGTGGTTATCACATACGCTTTACACGCGCAATGTCCCCGGTTCGATCCCGGGTGGAAACACGTTTTGCTTTGGGCGCATACATTGCTGGTTGAAAAGGAAATTCGCAGGCCGTGCTGACCACCTCTGTTTCCGTGGTGTAGTGGTTATCACATGCGCTTTACACGCGTAAGGTCCCCGGTTCGGTCCCGGGCGGAAACACGTTTCGCTTTGAGCGCATACGGCGTTAGTTGAAACAGCTGTTTGGGTTTTAACTTTGGTTAAATCTTTCATAATAAGAAAGCACTGGTTTTTGGCTTTACTTGATTTTGGAAATGACTCGAGACAATTTTAGAGGTCGCCATAGCCAACGCACTGCACCCCTCTGCAGTGACGCGCTTTTTGCGCCGTATGCCAGCCTGCTGGTAGCGCACCGCACTGTAGGAGTAAAGTCTGCTCTGTTTCGCATCGAAACTGCTGCGGATGGCATTTCGGAGCAATCCACCGCTGTCATATCGAATCCTGTTACCAGTATAATATGAACGGAGTAATCGCTCATTAAAATTAACGTAGAGTTGGTTTGCGCAACACCTTAGTCAGCGAAGCACGCCGCACGGGGGCCACCGCTAAGATTTAGTTAGGTTGGCTTCACTGAATGACAGTGCTTAGAAAATGGATTCGAAAGAACAAATGCCGTCCTCAGTCACACAGAACGTTCACCGCGTCACGTGATTTCACAGCGTGCGCGCAGCCAGCAGGTGGGAAAAGACCGCGCAGCCAACCCGTTTCCGCGCACGGATAGTGATCGAGAGTGTCGTTAAGAGAAGCGCCACTTGGAGGGGCGAGGCGCGTAGTTCGATATATCGAGCAAGGGATGAAAGTTCAGTCCGCTATATAGCGAAGCTTTCCTATATTTTCGCACAGGATTTTCAAGGGGATAATTTCTGTGTTCGATATAACCAATCGTTCGAAATATACTGGCTAGATTATTTATTTATTTATTTATTTATTTATTTATTTATTTATTTATTTATTTATTTATTTTTATTTATTTATTTATTTATTTATTTATTTATTTATTTATTTATTTATTTATTTATTTATTTATTTATTTATTTATTTATTTATTTATTTATTTATTTATTTGGAAATACTGCACGCAGGAGTGCTGCCTAAACAGGAGAGGGTTACAAGACATGAAGTTGCGAAGAAGGCTCAAAATTACTAACGTTAGTGCATTCAACAATCAAAGCAGGCAATCGGTTCCATTGTTTGACTGTATAAATAGAAAAATAATTTCTAGAATTGTTTAGTCCTGGCGCAATATGGCCATATAACTTGAGTGTGGTTCAATCTTGATGATCACTGACATGCAGAAAAGATGCATGATTTACGTGGCGATCCTGCTTTGTTGAGCTACAGCAAGTACAAAAAGTTTAACCTGGCGGTCTGTCAGAGCAACTCCATGGAGCGGCTATAACTTATGCTGCCTCCAGATATTTGTAACTGATGAACGTTTGCGATAATTGGACGAAATTAACCTGGCTGTATGCCACTGGATGCGCTCCACTTGCTTAATGTTGTTGGTATGGTACTGATCCCAGACCACAGAGGCGTACTCTAAGACTGGTCGAATCATAGTGCAATATGCTTCAAGTTTAACGCTTCACGGGGAACTTTTAGTTTTTTGAGCTGGTACCATAATTTCCTGTATGATTTCGAGCATATATTTTGATGCGTGTCCTGTTTAATATTGGAAGTAATTTTTAGACTGGTATTTAATGGAAGTGACGATTTATGCATCCATCTCCAATTTTATAAACGTATTGTAAGGGATGTTTCTTTGTTTCAATTTTCATCGATGCTGTTTTTTAGTTAATTTTCATCCCCTTTGTTCCCACCAGTCATCTAGTTTACATAAATTGGTACACAGTAGTTGCTGGCTGGAAGAATTCTTAATGAGAGAGTAAACGGCATAATCATCGACAAACAATTCCACAGTATTACCTTCATCGGTACGTTGAGCAATATAATTGATGTATATCAGAAACTCGTCCTTTTGTCTTCTTACAACCCCCGCTGTCACTTCCTCTTTATTCTTGACGTATATCAGAAACTCGTCCTTTTGTCTCTTTACAACCCCCCTGTCACTTCCTCTTTATTCTCTGGTCTGGGCAAATTCCTTCACTCTCTTCCTTCTACCTCCCATCTCCTTTTTGGTGACTTTAATGCCCCTCACACACTCTGGGGCTACCCACAAACCCTCAACCCGGCCGCCTCCTCCATTATCTGTTCCAGGAACGCCACCTCACCCTTCTTAATACTCCTGGCTCCCCTACTCGAGCGGGCACTGCCTCACAACGCCCCACGACACCCTACCTCACTTTCTCAAGGGGTTCACTTTGCTTTCACTACCAGGTGACAGCCGAAACTCTTCTCAGTGACCACTTTCTCTTCCATATTACCACCTCTCTTTCCCACATCCCTCGCTGTCATCCGGTTATTCACACTGACTGGCATTCTTTTCGCACTAATCTCGCCTCCGACTCCTTTCCATCCTACGACGACTGGACGTCGCGCATCTCTGCAGCGCTCACATCCAGTAGCCGTCGCGTTCGCTCTCGTCACCCGATCACAGACCCAGATCTTCACCTTCTCCGTTTATGGCATCGCCGTAAACGTCTTCAACGCTCCTTTCGCTCCCAACCCCACAATGCCCAACTTTCCTCCCGGATCACTGCTCTGCGGGCCGAGATCGTTGCCCACTGCGCCTTCCTCGAGCCCTCTCGTTGGAGTGCTCTTTGTGATGGCCTTGACTCTGCATTGCACTCGCGATCCACATGGTCTCTCTTCAAATCCCTCCTTGGCACTAAGCCTGCCCTTGCTCCCACTCTAGCTAAAGCCCTCACTCAGGGGACTCCCTCCGAAATTTTTGATCAACTCGCCTCTATCTACCTCCCGCCCCCTTCTGGCACCCTCCTACCCGGTGTACTCAGGTGGACCTAACCCCGATCTGGACCACTCCTTCACTCTCCGGGAGCTCGAATCTGCTCTGGCTGCTAATGCTACACGTTCGGCTCCAGGTGAGGATGCCATTACATACACCACACTTCGTCACCTTCCTGACTGCGCCAAAGAATTCCTCCTTCAAACTTACATTGAGGCCTGGGAGAACGGCTGCTTGCCGAGCTCCTGGACATCCTCCCTTATTTCTATGATTCCAAAGCCGGGCAAACCTCTCTCTCTCTAACATTTGCCCAATCTCCCTGACGTCGTGCGTTGCTAATACCCTTGAGCGAAGGCCTCTCCAATTTTCTTGAGGCACGGGAGTTCTTCCCCATTCTCTCATTGGCTTCCGACGCCACGTCTGTGCACAGGACATGTTTCTGATTCTCCAGCAAACCTTCCTGTCACCTATACCCACTCAAATTCACGCACTTGTGACCGTCGATGTTCGCAAGGCTTTCGGCGGTGTTTGCCACGATCACATCCTTTCTCAACTCGCCTCTTTGGATTGTGGCTTTCGCATGTACTCTTATATCCGCTCATTCCTCTCTAAACGTGTGGCTCGCTTTCGACTAGACACCCACTTGTGTGACCCACATCACCTCACCCGTGCCACTCCTCAAGGTGCTGTTCTCTCTCCTACCCTTTTCAATCTCGCTATGGCCCCTCTCGCCTCCCAGCTAGCTGAAATTCCCGACCTGCATCTTATATTTTACGCCGATGACATCACTCTCTGGTGTTCATCTGGCTCTCCCGGTCACGTACAGGACACCCTGCAACGTGACCCAGATCTCATCGCCTCCTTTCTCACCACCGCTGGCCTCTCTCCTGCTCCTGAGAAATCCGAGCTTCTCCTTCTCAACCATTCCTCCTACCAGGGCTCAAACTACCACTTCGTCTCTCTCCACCTTTCTGGCTCTCCCATTCCTGTCGTCACACAGTGCAAAGTTCTTGGTTTCCCTTTGCATGTGGCCAAGAATGTGCAAGCCCTCCACCGCGCTGTCACCACCTGCCACTCTGTAACTCACCTCCTGCGGCGCGTGGTCACTCGACGCTCAGGTCTCCACGAGGCTCAAGCGTGCCGAGTTGCCCACGCGCTGGCCCTCAACAAGGTCTTGTACTTTGCACCGTACGCTTCCTTCACTCAGACTCAACTTAACGCTCTTGAGACTGCCCTTGTGGGCCTCTACAAGGCAGCTCTCAACCTCCCTATCACTACCTCTACCGCTAAGCTCTTTTCCACAGGCCTCTTCCATCCTCTTCGTTCTCTTCTCAGTCTCCATCGTGACTCGCATCTTTCCCGGCTTTCCCTTACCCGTCAGGGTCAGTGGTTATTTACTCAAGCGGGTATCTCGCCCATTCCAATCTCCCCGTTTACTTCTCCTATTCCCACCCCCGCTCCCAATCTTTGTATCCTTCCCCTTCCGACCAACATGTCCCCCGTCCTGCATGCCGGCCGTCGTCATGCGGCCGCGCAGCACCATTCCCCTCTCTTTGATACCCAGGGTGTATCTTACACGGATGCCTCCTTCGTGGCTCCTCGGGGTTCCTGCGGCTACGCCCTGTACCATCCACACCTTCCTGCTCCTGAAACCCACACCAGCGGGCTGTATCTACACCCTCCAGACGCATGGTTCCTGGAGGTCCTCGCCATTCCACATGCCCTCCAGTCATTTGCCCTCCTTCCCTCTCTCCAAGAGTACACAGTCTATTCATACTCACGAGCCGCTATACCTGACCCCTTCTCTCCAACAGGAGGTCGAACGAGCGGTCTCCGCACTGCAACCTTCCATCGTTTTCTTCCGCTGGTCCCTGGGCATTCAGGGATTGACGGAAATGAGCTGGCCCATCAGCTCGCCCGCGACACACTTTTCCGGGCACCGTTGATCCCCTGGCCCAAGCCCTCGGAGGACGGTGGGAGACTCACCCTTCGCCGCACCATAAAGGAGGTCTACCTCGAGCTCCGCCTAGACAAACGCCTTTACCCTCCCCCTCATCCATCGCTCACGGTGCCGGAGGCACATTCAGATGAATGCAGTTATCACCCCGTCCCGCCTCTTCCTCTATCGCTATCGATTGGACCCTTCCTGTCCCAACTACCCCTATATCTATGCGGACCTGGCCCATTGCCTCTTCTATTGCCCGACTACTCAGCAGTCGGGTTCTTAATCCCCATGTTCTCTATCCATCACCACCTGGCGCGACTGGCTTAGCGCTGAAGGGGATGAAGAACCGCGACTTCTGGTCGCCCAGGCGGTCGACATGCTCGAACTATAAATTATGGTCGAATAAAGGTCTTTTACTACTACTACTATCAGAAACAATAGCGGCGTCAGCACGGCTCCTTGCAGTACACCAGACAGAACGTGCAAACACACGTACTTTATTCCACCACATTCTACAAATTGCCTACGATTCTGTAGGTAAGCTTGCAATCAATTGACAACCTTGTATGGCATCCGCAGTTCTTTTAGCCTTTATATATAAGTACAAAAGTAGCCAGGCTGCATGGTTTGCTTTGTATTCGTAAAGTGAAGTACGCTTGCACCCCCGCCCCCCCCCCCCCTCAAGCTCTAATTCTTCGTAAGGCAGGTGTAACCCTTTTCTTCACCTTTCAACACCTTTTGATTGTTTGGAAAGCCACTCACTGCACTGCATGAGTGAGGCTTTTTTTTTACTTGCTTGGAGACTTTTTGGCAATTTTGGCAAAGCTGGTACTGTCGAAATGGTAGCAAAGGGTAATGGTAAATTGGGATGCGGTATTAAATGTCGCAGTATCGATAACAAACGTGCATGTCGTACGAACTATTTTGTAATGCTGTAATGGTGAGGCTCGGCTTCGCTAAAGCCTTACACAGAGTTTCACATATGATGCCCTGTTTTCACTGGTGGATCTATTGAACATGTGCCGCGTAATAGGGGAGTGTGTTAGGATGACGTATGTGGACTGCACGACGCGAGTAATTGGTAATGGAGAGCTCGATCACAATATTTGAGTGCTATCTTCGGTAAGGCAAGGCTGCCCACTGTCACCACCACTGTTCGCGGCCTTCCTCGAGCCTCTCTGTGGATAGATTATAAATACCGTATATCTGGTTTTAAGCTATACTTAGCGCATGTTAAAATACTAGCGTACGCCACTGGCATCGTCGTATTTGATTCAAAGAAAGAAAGCATTCATGAACTTGCTCGACTTGAGGAAAACTTTCGTCAACAGACAGGCTGCAAAATGGATAGCGAGAAAAGCGCGGGGTTTCGGCATAGAGTGTGGGACGACACACCTGAACACTTTTCTCATTTGCAATGGTCGAACTTGCCGACTCTATATCTAAGCGTGCCTGTTGATTCACGCCGTGACCTCCTCCTTTACTGGGCCGGCAAAGCGGAGAGGGCGAGAGAGAAAGCCAATGTACAGCAGGGCAAGCCGTTGTCATTACTCACTGGAAGCTGGTTTTCATTGTTTTCGAGATCCTATGTGTGTAATGTGTTCTTTGTTGCGAAGGTATGATATCTCTCTCTTTATCTACTTTAAGGTATGAAACTTTTTCAAGAAAACTATGCATCACTTACTAGCCCCGCAACGCTTAAAATGGCAATTTTTTATATTATTTTCTATTTTTATGACAACCCCGAATACTCCTCTACACTTTTCAAAAAAAATTACGTTTCTATCTTATTTCGCTCGAAAGTTACGGGCTAAATTGTTATCTGCACCGTGCAACGCGAGACCCTATATTTTTCAATATCTTTTTGTTTTACGTTAGTTACAAAAAGTTTCATATTATTTTTTCCCACATCACTCATATGTCCAAATAGGGCAGTTTGCTATAACGTCTAAATCAACTACAAACTCTCACAAAGGGGCTCAGAAAGCCTGTTAATGTCCTAATGGTCTGATATGGCAAATGGTTCCGAAGGTTATCTACGTGAGCTTGCCAAGCCTCATGTTCGGGCTGTTTGATGCCGTCAGGCACGTCAGCACTTAAATACCAGGCAACGTCTTGAGGCAAGGGGGAATTTAACCTGTCCAATTCAGTACGAAAGCTTGCCACATGAAGGATCACTCTTGTCTCGCGATGGTATCTCATCAGTCCTGTGATGGAGCTACACAAGTAAGAAAAAAAGGAAGGCTGCTACACGTACAAAGGAAGACGAAATAAAAGCTACAGGTGTGGAACATTCGAGCACTCCAGGACCTTGCTTTCTTGTGAACATAGAACTTGTAATCTTCAATCTTATCTTCCTCAAAATGCGAATTTGTTCTTCTTGTGTGTTATGCCAGCACAGATAAAGTAACGCTCAGTAAAAATCTTTCCTTCAAACCCTGCGTGCTGATTTCAAACCCTGCGTGCATTTCAAAAATCTGCACCAAGCAATAAGAGTAATATTTGTTTTTTTTTTATGCCGCGGCCTGCTGCTTCGATATTCACACTGGCGGAAAACAAATTTTCGCGTATGTTTTCTGTTTTTGTGCGAACTCATCACAGACGCTTTATTGCAGTTCGTTGCAGAGCTAACAGGTAGATTTGCATAAATGCCGGAACATTATGGTGTACATTAGTTTTTCGTGAGTTACCTCTGTTGGCTTGATAGGCAAATATAGCACTTTACAACGTGACGTTATGTCTAAAAAAATTCTTAAAATGTTTTGAAGCTTTACACTCACTGACGACATTAATATGGTACACCTAACAACTTAAAATAGTAAAAAAAAGTGTTATTTCATCAAATATAGATGTGTCTTTCAAGAGTGTCCGTATACCTTCAGCAAAAGTTCCATGGCCCCAGATAATTGAAGGGCGATGGTCTGGTTGGGGAGTAATATATTTGGAATAACATAGCATCTTACTTTTTTTATTCTCAAACAGCAGCTGACCTCTTCTCGAGGCACTTACCGTAATTGCTCACTACGTAATAGCGACCAGTAAAAGAGTAGAATGTGAATATACATGGCGCATAATGGGGTGAAATGCCAGAACATTGTCATCAAAGCACAACGTAATGTCTTGGTCAAAGGTCTTCGGCCACATAGTGTGCTTTCAAGCCCTTTTAAGCCACACAGTGAAGAACTAAGCGTACCTTTAAAGACCAAAGTGCTTTCAAATGCTAAGGCAAAGGCCCATATAGGCTTACAGAAGTTGACAGCTTGACGGGCGCCTTGAATTCTCCACCTACGGGCTGAATAGCAAACTCTGAGGTCTAAAGTCTCTTTAAAGGGAATGTACATCCGCAGTAATCAGTATCTAGGAAGCGAAACACCTGCAAAAGCACCTCGGTAAAATAACATCCATTAGAGCTTTTTCTTCGTTTTTCCAGCCATGCGTCGCTTATGTCGGGACACTTCCTTTAGGCGAGAACGAAGCAAGACGTCATTTTCAAAAAACTTGACGCGTTCACATTCCGAAGCCCCGCCAAGAACTGCGGAGATCAATTTCAACCCGCTTTGTTATTTCACAGGCGATGAGCAAATACCAACACGAAAACACATGGACTTGCTGCTGACATTCTTTTATGGAGCTATCTGCGTTGGGTTGATTCGAGCAGGTGAGTACAGTTCATGGTACTCTTGCAGGCGATTTATTTTAGCCTTAGCCCAGCAACAACGGATGAGGTCAACAGTGCAATGCAGTACATCTCTCGACCGCAACCACAGTCACGTAACTGTACGTTCACTGTTTCTGAAGCTTATGCATACAGTGGCCGAATCTGCATACGTGAGCTTTCTGCAGTGTGACGTTTGCTCATACAGCCGCCGCGGTGGCTCAGTGGTTATGGTGCTCGGCTGCTGACCCGAAAGACGCGGGTTCGATCCCGGCCGCGGCGGTTGAATCTCTTTGGAGGAGAAATTCTAGAGGCCTGTGTACTGTGCGACGTCAGTGCACGTTAAGGAACCCCAGGTGGTCGAAATTTCCGGAGCCCTTCACTACGGCGCCTCTCATAGCCTGAGTCGCTTTGGGACGTTAAACCCCGTAAACCAAACCAAACCAAACGTTTGCACATACAACGTCAAAGCTGTCACATGGGTTTTAGAAGTTTTTTTTTTTTTAAGAGCAGCAGTATAGTTAGACTGATATGCTAATGTCCCAAGAAAGCAAGCATGCAATGTTTCTGAAAAGGGAGCTGCGATATGAAAGAAATTATTTTGCAGATATTTCATGTAGCTGTAGCATGAAGTAATAAAAACTGCAACGTACATCCTCTGCGCTGATTTTCGCTATTAGGTGCGCTCAGTTATTGAAGAGGGTGTCGTCCGCAAAACTTGTGCGCAGTGGAACGCCAGCGTGCAGAGGTGTGCAGACCTGCCCCAAAAGCAACCTGAAAGGAAAAAGCAGCAAAAGTGATTCCGTATTTACGCAGAGCGTCACATAAGATCAAGTTAGTTGCCCAAAGATAACAGACCAGAGTCAACTTCTCATCAACATCGAAACTCTCCAAGATTTTGCCTAGTTATTATAAGAAAAAGAAGCCTGTGTGGGAAAGCAGCTAATTAGCCGGTGCTTCGTTTTCATGAAAGGTGTCCGTGTACGTAAACCCTTTACGTTTCTTGTCGACGATCAAAATGACAGCTGCTGTGATGAAATCACGATAGCACAACGCAGTGATAAAAAAGTAAACGCGGGTGTCTCCTGGTCGAATTGTAAAAAGTTCAACTGTATCGCGCTAATAAATGGAACTACTTTTCTGAAACATTTCAGAGATAGGACTGGGCTGCGAAATTAAGCTATAGTATCTCTGTTGAACGTGTGTGTCATTTTGTTGTGCGTGCCTTTAATTCCACCGCTAACATGAATTCATACAGGAAGTCAATGAATTGTTTTTGGAGTGTGTTGCTCAGTAAAAGAGTTGCGGTTTCTCATCATATCGTGCGCTGTGCTTTTGGCAGTAAATCTTTTTAGTCTTAACTTTGCAGCTTTTTACATTGGGTTTTTTTTTCAAGTGATTTGTGATTTCCATTCTACACAGCGCGCACAATACGGCGCCCGCTGATCCCCAGAACTGACATTCTGGCAACGTGTCGCGCTCAAGACACGCATGCGCGCACAGACACATCTGTCTCTGCGGGAACGTGGGCTCGATTAGTACGAAGTCCAGCAGCCGGGCTATTGCGTTTGACTCGTCCAAGTACGGAAGCTTTGCAATTTAAGAACGTCGAATGAACGCACGTTTGAAAAGCACTCAGGTAATTGTTAATACACTCGTGGCAATTCCCAGCTACAGCAGGCGTCATGGACAGCACAGCGCCATGAATAAGTTCGCCGCCGCGCATTAATTCATGCCACTTATTCAGGAAACAGTAGAATATTGCAAGTGTTACCAAGCTACGACGTTCAGGCAGCCGTACTGTGGAGTTTACACTAGCACGCTATAGGTGGAATCGGAAAAAAGAAAGGAACCTCCAGACTTTCCACCCTCCAAGTCGGTGAAAAAACGGCAGGGGCAGCTGCATACGCAATCCTATCCTTCTCCCCAATGACTGCAGCATTCATTCCCAGGCGTACCTGGACAACGTGACCGCCGATGGCACGCTGTCGAGGTCAGCGTTTCCGACACAAATGTTTCCTGTTGCACGGACCTACCTGTGCTGAATTCCTTTTCTTTTTCTTTAGCCTGCATAAGGTACCCTAAGAAGACGCAATTGTTTTAAGAACGCCCCTGTAACATTACGAGACAGATTTACAGTGTTGTAAATACATGAAAAAACTGCAGAATTCTTGGCAAGAGGGGCGAGCAGACCTGCTCATTCCCACACTTACGCTATGGATTGCGACAGCAATGGAGGGCGGCGGTAGTGTCACACAATGATATTCACCTCGAGCGCTCCCAAAGTCATCGTGGACGGAACGCCGAACTTAGTGTGGTGTATAACCCGTGTTGCACAAAAGAGCCAGACTAATGGAGTGTTTTGCAGAGGTTCGCAAGCCACCATGAATTTCGGTGTATAAAATTGTATGTTCTTGAAACTTACGTTCACCCACTGAAGTCGCTAGTTCATGCCACAGAGCACGTGTCACTTTTATTAACGCGGGAGGCATAATAACGTCAAACGAGGAAGAAAGACGCACGAAGCTGCCGCCTAAAAGAATAAAAGCCTGCCAGCCCCGAGGAAACAATTAAAGAAGAAGGAAAAGGAGACTATTGTATCGAATTAAACTGACACTTTCATGCGAGTCCTTGATAATAATATGCATTCTAGCAGTCAAACGTTTGCGGAACGCCGTATTTGAGAAACTTCTTGTTGATGCCAACGTCATATTTCTACACGGCATGGATTCATGATCGTGCGAAGTACCCAGTAATAAATTTCAAAGCAACACGCCCTAGGTGCAAAGAAATAATTTTGCCAAAGTTATGTTGCATAAATTTATGGCGTCGGGTATACAGAGGGCAAAACGCTTCTCTAAAACACGTTCTGGGCGTACTTCCGGCTGAGCACGCGATATCTAGCGGTAACATTTTTTTTTTTTTGCAAATGGTGTGGATGTAAGCAGGTGCAGTTAAACACATGGGATTTCATCATCATTTTTTGCCTGCCTAGCCGCAGCGGCTTTTCGAACTCCGGAACACACATTTCTGTTGTTATAGACATGCGTTTTATCCTCTGTACATGTTTTGTGCATTCCTGTACGAGGGAACATCACGAATTGTCATAATGTTGCCTGCCTCGGCCTTGCACACGTTTATCCCGAGAAAGGAGAAACTAAAGTCCTTTATCACGCATGGCTTTCTGCGTTGCATGGTTCAATCAAAGCTGAAGAACAGGTGTGCGGCATGAACGAAGTTGCAGGAAACCTCAACGTGACCACCGAGATGACCTGCTGGGAAGTCGTCGCAGCAGCTGGCTCTGAAAACTCGACTCTGCAGCGTGGACTGCAGACGCATCCCACTACCTTTCCCAGTCGGGATCAAAACGACACTGTGGACTGCGTCTGCGCACCGGGCCACGCGCGCACTCAGTTCCGCGAGTGCGTTCCCGAGGCCGAGTGCTTCCGGTGCAAGCCCGACTATCGAGAGGACTTCGCCACTTGTGCCACGGGATGTCCGCTCGTCTGCAACTATACCGTGCCCGACAGGTGCTACGTCCTCTGCATCAGGGGCTGCTTCTGCATCCCGGGCCACATCCGGTACGTCATTTCCGCCACGAACTTATTTAGGCGTCTTAACGGCTGTCGATAGCCAGCCCTAAATCTCAAACATTTCCGCATTTTCTGCGAAGAAAGAAAGAAAACGGATTGCTAGGAATTTAGGACAGCTCCTTTCCAGTGCCGCTAAGCATAATATAGCGGCCTATCGCGTTCTGTTCCGCAGCCATTGGGGCATTCTCTTTCTTACATCATGGTAACGTCAACGCGGTATTTTTTGTGTTCAAAGCCATGCGACAGATGATGGTAGACAAGAGAACTAGAAGAGCTTCTCTTTAGTTCCTGGTAATGGCTATCCCTGGTAAATGATGTCAGTCATCCGGCGGACTCGCAGATCACGCCCAAGGGACAACGTACGCTTGATGTCGAGTAACCCACTTGGCATTTATACACCAGTAAAATAGAATTCTGGGCGAGTTGTTACTGGTCATCACAGAGTTTCTAAATATTACCTAGAGGGAAAGCTGGCGCCACCGTCTAAGCGGGTTTCTTAAAGAGCATTTCATCCACCTCGCGAATTCAGGGAAGCCGAGGTTCCGTCTTTGGCTCGTCTGCTGTCATTTCTCCCTTCTTATATCGTCCAAAGCACCTCCTAGAACTTTAGTTCCCTATAACGAAGTGTTTCATACAGTAGTTCAGTAGTTAAGACTTATGGACATCAATGAACAGACATCCTTGTCGAACATCCCTCATGTGCACATACTCTCTAGTCGTGTGAGAGCTGTTAGCAGCCGTGAAGGTTCTGCGCGCTTCCGGCAAGTGTAGTATAGCGATTCAGTCTTGGCATTAATTTATGACCCATTATGACTGGTAGAAACAAATGCTCCCGATGCCTTCAGTATCATGGCGGACCCGAAGCCACATGATCACACAGAGAGTACTTATTCAATTAACCTAAAGGCCCGAGCGGGTATTACAAAGGGGGTGAGGTACAAGAAAGGCTTAGAATACACAGAACACACACAAAACAAGCAAAAATTCAGCGAATTAGGACATAAAATAAAGGCGCCATTGCAGGCGACACTAGCCACTCCTGTAACATTCACAGCCTCAGGAAGCACTATAAACTATCAAAAAATGTGGCGTGGTCAGTGATGGGCGCCAGGCTTTCCGAGGGTAGATTTCAGTAGCGATTGGCGAGAAGCGGTGAGTGACGGAAAAGGTTTGTACGGGCAAAAATTTGCTGTACCTTGTGCCGGTAATCCAATCGCCGAAATACTTGATGGGCTGGGCGCAACGTGTAGTGCAGAAAAGGATGAATGACTATAATAAATCCTGTCAAAGAACGAGAAGAGTTGAAGCAACCTGCATACCTCGAGAAGTGGTAAGCTAAGCCATCATTCTATTTCAGTTATACGCTTCCGTGAGTAGTTCTTTCATATGAACCGGGCAACTGTGTTTTGAAGAGATGCAAGTTTATGTATTAGATAAGCTTGATGTGGAATCTATTTAAGATGCGTATTCGATTTTTGAGCGAACTAGTGCAGTGTAAGCCGTAGGTTTTGTAGATGTGTTGGCTCAGTGAAAGGTGCGCCTAATGGAGCCAAACGCTTTAGATGCCTTGCTCAAGATTGAGTTTATGGGAAGGTTCCATGAGAGGTTGGAGGATAAATGAACGCCTAAATATCTTATGCTAGACACTGAATACACCTGGACGGCGTGTAATGTATAAAAATAGGTCATCGGTTTAATCGAGGAGACGTGATGGCGTTAGTTTTAGACACGTTACTTCCATTATCCACTCACGGCACCAATTACTAAACTCAGTCTTAACTAAACTCAGTCTGTCAGCAATTATCATCCCTGAGGTTTGTAATCGATCTACATATCACAAAATCATCTACAAGTAGTCTGACTGTAGAGCATAGGCTGCTACTTATGTCATGGACATAAAAACAATATCGGCCCGAGCACAGAACCCAGTGGCACTAATGTTTTTGAGTGGGCAAGTAGAAATTAATGCGTTTCTACTTCTGTTCTTGCCGATCATACGGCAGCAGAGCACACGCGGCCTCATCTGTGATTTGTAACCTCCTTTACCCGTAACTTCACAGTAATGAAGTGTAAATTTTTGCTGAGCACTTGTTCTGGGGTCACGTTCCTGAAAGCATAGGTACAGACATTATAGTCTCGGACAAGTTTAATCTACCTCTTCTGGCAAATAAATATGCCTGTTTGTATTAAATCAAGTAATGTGATTTTTTTTTTTTTACTACTGTCAGAACGTTTCTATAAAGAATAGTCACTAAGGTCGACAAAGTCCTCTCGGAGAGCTTCGGCATTAGGCAAACTAGGGTCCCCTGCCACAAAAGTCTTAACGCAAGCGAAATCGGTCCGTTAGTTTTTACACCTGGGGCCTTGTCTTCTAACGATCCATTTCATTTCGTCGCGGCTTTCGTCCTGATGAACGCTAGAGCCGTTGGGGAAGCAAACGGCCAATCACGAACACAGCCTGTCTGAGGCCGTAATTTATGACGATCCCTTTCATTTTTCATTCCATTTGATCTACTCCCATTGGTCGCTGCTGCCGGTTACGGCCGTGGGAGAAGACATCACACTGGTCGTGACAGAAACGCAGCCATTATGCCACTTGCTTTTGTAAACGCGGCCCCCGCCCATGTCGCGCTTGTGGACCGGCGTC
The DNA here is from genome assembly GCF_055824585.1 of Amblyomma mixtum. Classification (NCBI taxonomy): domain Eukaryota; kingdom Metazoa; phylum Arthropoda; class Arachnida; order Ixodida; family Ixodidae; genus Amblyomma; species Amblyomma mixtum. Next base: position 119,282,700 of record NC_143016.1, on the reverse strand, counting down.
GACGCCAACGAATGACGGAGCCCGACGCCCCATTTGACACGCCTGACGAGCTTCATCGGCGCTAATCCATTCTCGTCAAAGAAACAGGGCATCCCTTGTGCGGTGGATTGGCGCGGCATGGCTCATGTGACACAGCCGTACTGGATGCGGTGGCTGTGCCGGGACCAGACCTAACGTATCTGTTTTAAAACAACGTTTATTTGGGCTACAGTTGGTAACCTGTCAGCTTTGGCTAAAGACGAAAAACACACACAGACACAAAAAAGTAGGCGGGACTGAGCGCCACTCACAACTGCTTTTTTCATGGGCAAAACGCACAAATATGTAGCCATCGTAGGCACCAGGAACACCATCAGGCTTCAGGTTTAATGTGATAGCGAAAAGGTGAAATAGTTATTCTCGGCTTCATGACGCATGTATGCTTCCTTTCTTTCCAATAAAAAATTCTTCAGTTAGTTCTCTAGCTTTGGGAATATCCTAGCTTTGGGAGCGAGCCCGAAAGGAACGTTGAGCAAGATAAAGAAAGCCCAAATTTACCCAGGCATATAAGGTCCTGCCAATTTTGCTCACGTCAGCTATGTTTTGCCGGTGCGCGGAATCTGTCAATAATAAAAGTGGCAAAGCTAGGACGTAAAGCATTTCTTATCGGAAAGAAAGGAACCATGTGCATCATCAACACGTCAATATCTTTTTATAAGGAAAAGAACTATTTCACCCGTTCTCTATCATGTCAAACATGAAGCATGGTAGTGTTCCTTGCGTGTATGACGGCTATATATTTGTATGTTTTTCCTAGCAGTTGTGAGTGGCACTCAGGCCCATCTACCTACCTTGAGTGTGCTTGTGGTTTGGTTTGGATTGGTTTGGTGTATTGGAGTTTAACGTCCCAAAGCAACTCAGGCTATGAGGGACGCCGTAGTGAAGGGCTCCGGAAATATCGACCACCTGGGGTTCTTTAACGTGCACTGACATCGCACAGTACACGGGCCTCTGGAATTTCGCCTTCATCGAAATTCAGCCTCCGCGGCCGGGATCGAACCCGCGTCTTTCGGGTCAGCAGCCGAGCACCATGAACACTGAGCCACCGCGGCGGGATGAGTCTGCTTGTGTTTCGCGCCTTTAACCAAGGAAGATCTACTCTGTCTTGATTGGCCGTTTGCTTCCCCACCTGCTGTTGCTTTCGTCACGACTGGTGTCACGGAAAGTTTCTTTTCGATCTCACATCATATCGTGTTCAGGAAAGTAAAAACAGCGCTAAATTGTACACGAAACACACAGAAAGACGGACAGGACGGGCTCTGTCCGTCTTTCTGTGTGTTTCGTGTACAATTTAGCGCTGTTTTTACTTTCCTGAACACAATGTCACACCAACTAGCCCAGCAAAAGGTACTGTTAAAAGAACTCACATCATATCGTCCAGCTGCAATGCCAAGCTGCGTCGGCAAAGTCAGGATGGCTCTGACGCGCACACAGGCATGTACCTGGCGCTACAAAATGAACCCATATACAGGGTGTTTCACCTAAGACTTTCTACAATTTTTAAAAATGAGCCATTTGAATTAGATGCACGCTTTTTCTGGCATAGCATTGTCAGTGGTGTAGTACATCATAATTCAGCTAAGACGTGCTAACTAGCAGGCTTGTTAACCAATATTTAATAGTTAACTTTTAAAGTATTACCGTTGGGCTCCTTAATTATTGAGAGGCATGCAGCCCACCGTAAGTAATGTCCATATCCGTTTTTAGAATTTCGAGAATGCGATTATCCTCGGCGCTGTGGCCCAACAAATTTCGCCTACATCGCGCCAAAATACATGCGGTTTGAGAAGCTTGCAGGCAAAGCAACCTCTCCAGTGAACATAACTCGTCGAAATAGCCAAAATTTGTCGGGCCACAGCGCCGAGGATAATCGCGTTCTCGAAATTCTAAAAACGGATATGGACATTACTTACGGTGGGCTACATGCCTCTCAATAATTAAGGTGCCCAACGGTAATAGCTTAAAAGTTAACTATTAAATATTGGTTAACAAGCCATCTAGTTAGCACATCTTAGCTGCATTATGATGCACTACACCACTGACAATGCTATGCCAGAAAAAGCGCGCATCTAATTCCAATAGCTTATTTTTAAAAATTGCAGAAAGTCTTACGTGAAACACACTGTATACTACGTCACCTCTCATTCATCAGCAAAATGATTTCCCTTGTCAACTCCGTCCAACACCGAAAATGCTCGAAACGCTTCAACGTGGTTTTGTTCTGTGACATCAGACGTGCCTGTAACAATGCAGCTCATCAAACTCTTCGAGATGCTTTGGAATCTCCGGGGACAGATGGTTGCGCACACCGCTTCAAACGTAATTATTATGTTGTAGGTCTTAGTTCCTTGGACGATGAACCTGTTTTGTCATTAGATTCCATGTGGTGATCACTGGGAGGAGTGCCGAGCAAAATGACTTTACACCTCGTACTGGCCGGTCTAATCAACTTGCCGACACGCTAGACTGAGCTTTTCAGTACATGCGGATATTTTATTCGGACACTACAGAAGTAAAATACTCTCAAGTTGATGCGAGGAGAAAGCGCCACAGCAGACAAGAAGTCATTACAACAAAGCGCTTCTTCTTCGTCGATTGTCTCTTGCTGCGCTACTCTTTCAGAAACGATGAACCCATAAGCCCAAATTTCTACGTTCATGCCAGGAATCAAGGTGCCGACCAACCAATTTCTTTCGAGAGAAGTCGAGGCTTTGCTTGATAGAGAAGTCTACCTCTCGTACGTGAAACCCCTATTTCTCGGAAAACCCAAATCTCGTCAGCAATTTTCCGCAATTCCTTCCTTCTTTGGGTAAGAGATCCGGGGAGCATCTGCGCAGCTGATACTGCAGCTACACAACAGTATTATTTGGTTATCTGTGGCAGAGTGCGTTGTTTACCGCCAGCCGACGACGACAACTAAGCGGAAACGGCACGCACTCGCCGATCTTCGTCGCTCGAACGGTTTGTCATGGGCTTGGGACTGCTGCGGCCGTCTTCCTACGAATAAACGCGTAACGGCGTACTCTCTGCCGATACAGCAGAGCTTACGTGCGCTTAGGAAAATTCGAAAGGCTTGATAAGTTAAAAGGTCCCAGGTGTTTGGTAGCCCAATATCTTATCATCATCAGCCTGACTACGCCTATTGCAGGGCAAAGGACTCTTCTATGTCTCGCCAATTAACCCGGTCCTTAACTCCTGCGTTGTCCTTAACCCCTTCTCGTTAGCTTCTACGTTTCTTCCCCATAGGTGAGTACCGGTAAGATACAGCTGTTGTATACTTTTCTCTTGGGGGATACTGGTAAACTGCCATTCATGATCTGACAGGACCTGCCATTGGCGCTCCACCCCATTCTTATTCTTCCAGTTATTTCCCTCTCATGATCCGCATCAGCGGTCACTACCTGCCCTAAGTAGACATATTCTCTTACTACTTCCAGCACCTCGCTATACCATTTGCGAACTGCTTTTCCCTTGCTAGAGTCTTGAACATTACTTTGGTTTTCTGCATGTTAATTTTTAGCCCTGCCGTTTTGCTCTGCCTGTCTAATTCATTGACCATGTCTTGCAGTTCATGTCCTGAGTGACTGAGCAAGGCAATGTCATCAGCGAATCACAGATCACTTAGATATTCTCCATTCGCTCTTATCCCCAACTGTTCCCGACCCAAGTCTCTGAATACCTCCTCTAAACACGTGGTGGCGGTGGTGGTGTGACGCTTTTTATTAACAGCCTTTATGTTAGGCGTTCAATAGGTCCTGGGCCAAGGTGACGAGGGCGCGTTGCAGGTTCAGCTCCCGGGAGACAAGCCAGATGGGCCACGGTGGCGGTGGCGGGAATGGATAGGCGGGGGTCTGAAAGGCTACGTGGCACTGTGTAAGGCAGTGTTCTAATGTCTGCTATGTGTGTGGACAGTTTGGGCACTGAGGTGTGGAAGTGTGCCGGTACAGATAAAGTTTGGCTGGTGTAAGTAGGAGATTAAACTCTATTCGGCGAAGAATGCGAGCTTCGCGGATCGATAAGGATGGGTGTGGTGGTGGTAAATCAGCTAAGTCCAATTTTTGCTGCGTGTAGTATTCGTCGACAGTGTGTCTGTAAGCCCTGACCGCTTGCTCCGTCGGTGGGCTCGTCCATGGGATCCCCGGCGCCCGGTGTATAGTTTCGCAGGCAAGCTGGTGAGCCAGCTCATTGCCGGGGATGCCCATGTGACCAGGGATCCACCGAAGGGTCACCGGTCGTGGGCTTAATGCTAAGAGGGCGGCATCTAAGGCCGATCGGGTTCGGAAAGAGAGGGCTCTTTCATGGAAGGCACACAGAGCTGCCTGCGAGTCTGTGTAGACAACGTATTGGGGGGCGGGGGGTAGGGTGGCAAAGTGTGTGATAGCATCGGCGATCCCGTGTATTTCTAGGGCGAGCGTGGAGTGTGGGGAGGTGTATGGACCGGTTGTGTGAGTGCTGGTTGTAGAGAGGCAAGGGTGGAGGAAGAAGGCTGCTGTGGAGCCCGCGGTTTCCGTTAGACAGGCGTCTGTTTAGGCCACCGCCGCAGCGTCCAAGGGTGGCTTGTGGTTGTGTGCGTATGCCTAGCGGCGGCCGGCGTGTGTGTGGGCGGACATGTTGCGTGGAATGGGTGCGAGGCGGAGGTTAGGGGGGTAGATCGGAGACTGCGGTGGGTCTGGGAAAGAGATGGGTGCGTAGGGAGTCTGTGATAGTATCCACCGCCCAGCTGATGAACTGGACAGGCGGATGATTTGTCTCTCTCGGTGCAGATTAAAAAGGGCTGGAAGGGGATCGAAAAGGCCTGTTCTGTACAGGGTGTCTGTAGAAGCCTGAGGGGGGAGCCCTAGTGTTGTTTTGTATAGTGTACTGAGGGCCCAGATTAGTTTGTCTTTTTGTGTACCCTCTAAACACGTAATAGATAACAATGGAGAGATCGTGACTCCCTGTCTCATACCCTTCCTTTCTGGGATTTTATTACTTTCTTTACGGAGGACTATGGTGGCTATACATTCGCTGTAGATATCTTCCAGTATTTTTACATCTGGTTCTTCTACACCCTGATGCCGTAATGCCTGCATGGCTGCTGAGTTTCAAATGAGTCAAACGATTTCTCATAATCTATGAAGGCTATACACTGTAGGGGTTCGTTAGATTCCGAGCATCGCTCTATATCCTGAATAATAGCGATAATATGGTTTATTGTCGAGTACCCTTTATTAAAGCCTGCCAGGTCCTTTGGTTGATTGAACTCTAATGTTCTCCTTGCCTCACGGGTCTCAGCCATGGATGTCCTTTTTTCTCGCGAGGAACTCGACGCTGCTCTTGCAGGATGTCGGCGTTCGTCCTCACCAGGGCCAGATGGAATCACATATGCTGCGCTGTCCCACCTTGGCCACGACGCGCGAGAAGAGCTCCTCAAACGTTACAACGACTCTTGGCTCGACGGTGCTGTTCCTCAAGAATGGAAATCGAGTCGATTGATACCCCTACTAAAACCAGGGAAATCTCCACTCGAGCTCTCGTCGTATAGGCCAATAGCTTTGGCCAGTTGCGTAGGAAAGGTCATGGAGAAAATGATTTTGTCGCGCCTTGAGTGGTACCTCGAACACTACAAAATATACCCCGACGCTATGGCCGGCTTCAGGCGGGGTCGCTCTTCTATTGACAACGTCGTTGATCTCGTATCCACGGTTCAACAACAGAAGCGCTTGAAACGTTTGTCAGCGGCACTCTTTCTGGATGTAAAAGGTGCCTACGACAACGTGACCCATGAGGCCATCCTTGATGCGCTGGAAACTGTGGGCATCGGTGGTCGGATGTTTGCGTGGATAGAGAGCTATCTGTCCAAAAGATCATTTTTTATCCGATGTGAAGATGGCCCGACGCCTGAGCATTACACCTACCGTGGCGTGCCCCAGGGCGGTGTCCTTAGCCCTACATTGTTTAATCTGACTCTCATCGCCCTCCCTGAGAATCTCCCCAACACAGTCCAGATGTGTATGTACGCCGATGACATCTGCATTTGGGCCTCCTCTGTGACGCGTCCCCAGGTGCGTGCAAGACTTCAGCGGGCAGCATCGATCACTTCTTCCTATCTCCAGAAGCAAGGTCTCAGCGTTTCACCAGAAAAGTGCGCGCTAGTGGCATTTACACGTAAATGTATGACTCCATATCCGGTACGCATCGACGGTCAAGTCATTTCTTACAGCAAAACTCATCGTTTCCTAGGGATCCTGATCGACCGCAATTTATCATGGAGCCCGCATTGCACTCTACTGAAAAAAAAGCTAACATCTATCGCTCATTTACTGCGATTTCTAGGTGGAAAATCTTGGGGCTCGTCGGTCCAGTCAATGCTGGAGTTGTACAGAGCTCTATTTGTCGGATGCTTGCGGTACAGTACACCTGTACTCTCAAACACGTGCAAAACTAACCTGCGTGCCCTCCAGTCAGTGCAGGGTCAGGCCCTTCGCACATGCCTAGGTCTACCTCGGAGCGCATCAACACTGGGTAGCATTGCACTCGCCAAAGACCACCCGATCTCTACTTATATTGTCCTAGACTGCTTGCGAATGCACATACGTCATATCTCTAGGATTCCACAGCATCACCTTGCGCCTCTGCCACTGCAGAGACCACATTCTGCATTTGCAAAGGTGATAACGACGCAACAGTCGTCGATCCCACAACAGTTCACCCCGGCAGCACTACCTCCCTCTCCACTGTGGTGTATGCGGCTCCCATGTGTGCGCCTTGCTATTCCGGGGATAGCGAAGAAGTCAAATTTATCGACGCCAGCCATTAAGCAACTGACACTGTCCATGCTCCACTTCGAATATTCGGACCGCACTCACGTCTATACGGATGGATCAGTAACCTCTACTAGTTCTGCTTGCGCTGTGGTCGTTCCTGCGCGACAGACTCAAATTCACCAACTAATTTCGCATCGGACTACCTCTACTGGAGCAGAGTTGGCTGCGCTTCTTGCGGCAGTACAGTATATCTCACAACAATCACCTCAAAAATGGGCTGTTTTCTGTGATTCAAAAGCTGCCCTACAATGTCTTCAATCTTCCTTGAGACATAGCGACCATGAGCAACTTACAGCGGAGATACGATATCTGCACCACCAGGCAATCGAACAAGATCATGAAATCATCTTCCAGTGGGTACCAGGCCATAGCGGCATTGTTGGTAACGCCTTAGCTGACGATGCTGCTCGATCGGCTCACGATACAACCAACACTGTCCGCATACCACTGACAAGAGCTGACGCAGCAAGGCACCTTCAACTGCTCGCCCGAAACCTGACTGTAACGTCGTGGTCTGCCCCTGGAGGTTGGTCACCCCGCTCGCATCACTTCAACCTCCTGCTCCAACATCACATACCACTCGGCCTCCCCCGCGGTGATACTACGCTGTTGTGCCGCCTGTGGCTGGGAGTGGCGTTCACAAACGCCTATTCCCATCTGATCACAATGGCTGCCTCTCCTGCGTGTGACCAGTGCGGTTGTGACGAAACGATCAGCCACCTCCTCTGTGACTGCCCTCGTTTTGAGCGAGAGCGCGGTGTCCTAAGTGTTTCTCTGCTCCGCTTGGACTCGCGTCCTTTAACAGAGTCTAACGTTCTGGGGCCTTGGGCTCAACCTTCCAGACAACGGAAAGCGGTGAAAGCGCTCCTGACTTTCTTGAGGGACTCGGGGTTGCATTCCCGCCTATAATCTTTAAGTTTTCGGTGCGCGCCCTCTGTCCCTGTGACATGGTGGTCGCTGGACACTTAGAAAACTCATTTCCTTGCCGCTCTTTTTCCTTTTTTCCCCTTTGTTCCCCTCCCCAAGTGTAGGGTAGCCAACTGGGCATCGCCTGGTTAACCTCCCTGCCTTTCCGTCCTTTTCTCTCTCTCTCTCTCTCTCTCTAATGTTCTCCTGATTTTACTTGCGGTTACCTTCGTAAACACCTTGTAGGCAACGGACAGTAAGCTGATCGCGGTCTGTAATTTTTAAAGTCCTTGACATCGGCTTTCTTATGGATTAAGATAATATTAGCATCCTTTCAAGATTCCGGTACGGTCGAAGTCATGAGGCATTGCTTATACAGAGTGGCTCAGGCCCTCCAAGATTCTCTGACTTTAAGCACTGGTCATGACGCATACCATGCGCTTGACCACCTTGTCACTCGCCGTCGTCCTTTGACGGGAGCCCCAGTAGTCGTTGGTTCTGATAGCTTGCTTCACAGTACGTCGCAGTTGAATGTTATGAACGTGACCCAGGCATCTTTCGCCAGTCTTTCAAGACCTATTTCCTTCATTCGCTTCTCCGTCACTTCCTTCTTTCCTTTCCAAAGCTCCATTGGCTAAGCTCCATCTCCCTACCTCTGCCTACAATATCCCGCCGCGGTGGCTCAGCGCGCTCGCCTACTGAGACGGAGGACCCATGTTCAACCCTGGCTGCAGCGGCCACGTTTCGATGGAGACGAAACGCGAAAATTAGTCGTTTTGGACGAAAGAAAATTGCGGAGTAACTGCCTCACTTCTCTCTGGACACCTCAATCGCGCCGTGACGGAAGGAAGGTGTCAGTGAAAGAAGAAAGAGAGAAAGCGGTCCCGTATAATGGTGGGCTCCGGAATAATTTCGACCACCTGGGGATCTTACAATTGACATCGCACAGCACACGGGCGCCGTTTGCATTTCACCTCCATCAAAATTGTTCGCCGCGGCCGGGTCCGAACCCGGGTACTTCGGCTTCGTAGCCGAGCGCTTTAACCACTAAGCCACCGCTGGTCAAAACACAAAAGGCGCCTGTGTACTTTTCGATGTCAGTGCATGCTAATTAAAGAGCCCCAGGTGGTCGATATTAATCTAGAACCCTCCACTTCATCGTCATTCAAAGCATATGTGCCGCTTCGGGGCGTTAATCCCTACAATCTTCAATTTTCATCCTCACTCCCTCCTTTGATTCTTTTTGTTGCCGATCCTGCACTACGCAAGACTGAATGCTTTCTAAGTTTGAATCCTTAGAGGTCCAATTATTGTCTTACACAGTCCGCTGAGAATACTTGCCTCCCAATGTCGTGGCGCAATGCCATATTTATGAACAAAGTCTGTCTAGGGCTCATGGTATGTATTGACCTCGGGCAAGCTCCGCTGAAGAGACGTTTCTGAAGTCGTACTAAAGAGGCCAATGTATTTCTGATGAAAAGGCGGAAATGTTCGGTACAGGAAATTTCATGCAAGCGTCCTGTCAGCCCAAAACCAAGTTTTTACACGATTCTTAGATCCTTAAAGATTCCTTAAAGATCCTTATATGTAGGCTTCCATGTAAAGATCTGATGTCTATTCCCTACTTTTCATGATATCCTCCCTGGTGCTTTCACGTTATACTACTACTTCTGCACTACCACATAACATTTCTAAATACTAGATAGGAGCGTTCTTTGTGGGCAATGCACGCACTGCCCTTACGCACTGCCTACTTTCCAGGCGCCTCAATGCGAACTAAGTAAGTCTTTTTTTTTAATCTCTTTACGCAGTAAACGGCTTTGCGATTGACCCTGTCCCCTGGATTACATGCAGGTCGACGCCGACGGGACCGTGCGTGCCTGTGCACCAGTGCCCGCCCAGGTGCACCCAACCGAACATGGTGTTCTCGGAGTGCGCCTCGGCAGACCCACCTGTGTGCAACGTTAGTTCCGCCACAGCCAACCGAGCAGTGCGGTGCCTGAACAGTGGCTGCCGTTGCCTACCCGGATACATCCTGCATCCGATACAGTACAACACGTGCATCCCACGGTCGCAGTGCTTCGAAGCATCTCAGCATCAAAACGATACGCACAGCCCTTTTAGCCTCAGTTCACTAACTGCTAGTAATTAAGAGGTCATACCTCTGTGATAAATTTGTAGCACCTTCCTTGGGGTGCGTCTAAACGCGCAGTCGAGCGAAGAGGAAAATAAATCACTTGTCGGGCAGTGAGCAAGTGACACCACGGCACGGCAATTCAGCTCTGGACTTTTTTTTTTTTATTCAAGAAGTCTGCCATGAGGCATAAGTTGAGAAATTGGGAGTGGAATGTAGGTTACAGAAAGTTAAAAGAAGGAGTGGAGGCCAGTTTCGGCGAAGTAGTCGCTTAGGCTGCTGGTGAACTGATTGTCCATAGTCCACTTCACATAGCCACCTTCGCGGTTCCACCCCTGTTCCACTCACGGTTCCACTCAGGCCCACCTCCGTGAGGAGCCGTTTTCTAATGGGGGCCGTCGCTGGGCAAGTCCACAACAGGTGCCGCGCATCACAAATGTCCGGTGCAGTGCCGCAGTGAGGGCACCTGACAGTTGCTGGCAGATATTTATCACGCCACCGATGACTGACCGATGGAGTCAGAGCCGCCCCTACCTGAGTCCGGCTACGCGGGAGAGGGTGCGAACACGGAGGAATTAGTGCGCGTGTTCGCTGGCGCAGAGCTTGTGAAGCGGAGACATGGGACAGGAACGGATCTGGGGAAGTGGACTTTTTTACGTGTCAGACGTTCTTTTCGAAAATCTGGGAATTTTTATTCATGAAATTCTCGCCAATTGAATGTCAATTCGGCAGTTAACATCTCCTACGCCATTATTCGCCTGGTTAAGCGTGCTGTTAAGTGTCAATCCGCACTGGAATAAAAACAAGCCAGTCAATTAGCACACAGACTTGTACTAAGCAAAATTTTATATGCAATTCCGTATTTTGACATCGCGCAACAGCAAATCATAAAAGTATCGTCAGCGCAGCCTCTATAAAGCGTCCCTCAACCTTCGTGTGCACGAAGGCTCTATGACAACGGCCTGTTTCTTCCACTGTCCACGTTACTCACACCCTACACAGAGACAGGCAGCTGCCTCGATTGTCCGGCACTATGCAGTATCGACATGGCTCCTAGAGAAAGCAAGCCTGTTTACTGTCAACCTCCCTATTCACGAGTCCTCTTCATTCTTGAACTAATAAATAGCAGCGCAAGGAGACAAGGACTAGACGAGAGAACAAGGACGGCGCTGACATATCTAAAAGAGCTGACATCTCTGCGCATGCACTGACGATGACGCCGGATTGTTCAGAGTGCATATATGTTCGAACGATTCGTTGGAAATAAAAGTTGCAAGTTCAGCGCGTCCTTGTTCTCTCGTCTAGTCCTTGTCTCCTTGCGCTGCTATTTATTTGTTCAAGACATGTACCAACACGCCCAATTTTCCGCGTTAATCCTCTTCATTCCTTCCCGCTGACATGCGCTTCGCTTCTGCACCCAGTCATGTGGCCCCTGGTGTGAATAACCACGCAGACCGCAACGTACTGTACATTTATGCCATCATGTTGTATACGGGTTCGGCGCCATATGTGATCTTCACACAACGGCAGCCAGACCCGTCCTTTCACACATGTGGCCATAAAGCAATCCTCCCGTCGCTGTACTCTAGAAATAATGTCTTATTTATTCCATAACATCCATCTCAGCTTCTTCGAACTTTTTTATGCAACGTTTACCCTGACTCCATGGCGCTAATAGACCTTTCACAGCCTGCGACACGGATGACGTTTCGAAGGAGGGGTGGAGCGGTGCTTAGAGTGGCCGGCAAAACATTCCGCTGCTGTCGGCATGGTGCAATGGATTTGGTCTCATGTAACGACAATTTACTGTGTTTTTCTTAACTGTCGTCGAGTTTTTGCAGTTCAATGCGTTTATCGATCGAAGAAGACCAGCCGCATATATTCCTCCCGATTTCCGTATAGCGAAAGCCGGCAAAAAAATGTATTTTGAACCGTGCAAAGAGCGAAGTGACCGAAGTCAAGCGGTGTCAGGATATGCGGTGTGCGCTTTGTTGTAAGCATATACTCGGCTACTCGTGCGCCCATGCATTTATGGGTGAACAAACAAGCCCTTAGTTTGCTTTTTTATCCTCCCGAACGAATCTTACTGAAATTATGACCAATAGAGCGCTCAAATTCCCGGATGGTATGTGACCTCCTGGAAATACTCTAAGAACTTCTAGATGAGCATTCGTAGTTTATTCCAGTGCGGCAGATCGTGTTAAGCTTCTGTCACGGGATGGCTCGCTGGGGAATGCCAGCCTTTCGCCTGCTCAGGTACAACCGCAATCCAATCCAGAATCATATTATACCGTACTCGATCAAGCGCTGTCGTGTCCTAGCTGAAAAGCGGTTTTGCTTGCGTCATGTAAGAGCGCTTCTAAATGCAGTGCACTCTGCATCGGCATTATGCAATGTAGTACAAAGCGTGCTTTATTACACCGCTATGTTGTGCACAGCTTGTTCTACCGCTGGTTGTTCCGCACTGCATTGATCCTTAATGGTATACTTTCTAGCAATGATACCATATGTTTGTTAGGCAGAACGTAATCTAAAACAAGACAAACTAGAAATGAGCGTACTTAAGCGAAAAATCGGGCAGCCTAGCACGGCGCTCGAGCGTACGCTGCTGTCTTCGCTCACGAGCGCCTGCATGCGCTTCGTAGGGCTCTGCAGTCGCTTCTGTGAAGGCCATTTAGGATGCCGTAATCCTTTAAACGAGGTCTGAAATAACACCCTTGCAAACATGCCCTTCAATTGCGAGGCCTTCTACTTTTCAAGCGGTTGGTAGCATTTCATTGCCTGCGCACTGCATGGCTCAGGCTTGCTCTTACTAAGTACACGAATAAGTGCAAGTTTGTCGGACACCTAAAATCTTTTTTTACAGTTGCTAGTCGCTAATGGGTTCGGGCACTGGGATTCCGCGTATTTGAGCCTTGTCTATAGATAATGCACAACTTCAGGCAGAAAATATGCTCCGTCGGTTAACTGGTGACGCTTCGTACAGCAGTCAGACGAGACCGGAAAGGCCACTTTTTTTTAACCAATTGCTTGTTTTCTTTCGGCGCACCCCCTTGCCCGTATTCTAGTTCACTTTACCCACGTGCTACGCTTGTTTGCAAACAGGGAGAGGTCTATGCCCTCTGACCCGCTCGCGCTGGAGCAATGACGTGGCGAGGAGCGGCGCTCGGCAGAAGTTGTTACGTGACACATGAGAAATTACCAAGGTTTGTTGAGCCACAGCGGAGAGAGTAACCGCGTTTTTGAGATACTAAAAACTGATATGGATATCTTGTCACGGCTCAGGAGAAATGCGGAGCACCTCCCGAACTCAGGCAAAAGGGGGTGGAGTTTGACGCCCAGAGTTGGTCGGTTTATGTCCAGCGTTGTAAATGAAACAGAGCCACGAATTCATGTAATAAACAACAGCAAATATATTCTAACGAAAATACACACAGAGGCCAATAAAACCCGGCGTTACGTTAATCAAGGAATGTGAAGTGATAGCTGCTAACAGAGCGCCATATACACGTATTTACACTCAGCCGCTGAAGTACACTCGCCGTCAAAAGTAAATGAAAGGCGAGTTTGTCAAAAAAATTTAATTTCTTTCAACCTAAAGCATAATGGTCCATGCTTGTTGGTGCACAGTGCAATTCGCAAAATCACAGTTAGGCTGCACATATGTATTCAAGGATGCATGAATTGGGGGGACAATGATTAAATTTTTTCGTGAATATTGCCTTCCATTTACTTTTGACGGCACCTGTACGTGCATATCACAAACTAAAAGCGACCGCATTTAAAGATTGCAGATCAACAGTTACATCAAGCGGAAAGTCCAGATTGAAGGCAAGTTGAAACACGCATACAGTGACCGGGGGCGCAGCGATAGTCTATTCACCACGACTTGGAGCAGTTCTGGAAGGTGATTATCCTTCCGGAACAGCAAGCGGGTTGTCGAGGGAGATGCGTTCCGTCGGCGTCTTGTAGTCCCGGGAGTGCTTCGCGGCGGGTCTACCCCTCGAGGGACGGACTGCAGCGAGTAACGGACGGGCCTCTGTTTATAGGCTTTGTGGCGGACGCCAGATACCCTCGTGGACAGTCTTGTACCCCAGTCAGCTCACTCCTCAAACCTCGCGCACGTCACACACCACTTTGCCACTACTTGGCATTCCTGTTACAGAGGGGTGAAGGCAGATCTAGTGGGGGGTCGTGGTTGGGGTCAACCTCACCACACAAAAAAGTGCGTCACAAACAAGCACAAAAAAGACACGTATGCCCTTTCTTTCGTACTGCTAGGGCTCCCCTCGAAGACCAAAAAAGAAAACTACAAACAGAAAAAGACACGTACACCCTCCTCTGTATCCAGTGGTTGACTAGAGGAACCATATACGGCTAATATCGCGTGTTCGCATGCGTACACGACGAACAGAACTATATCCTAAAGTTCGAGTGAAACAATATTTTGTAGCGAAAGCTACATGGCCACGAACTTGCGAACTGTGGCGGTGCTCTGAGGAGGCACAGAGACCGACCTTGAGCCGTCGCCTAGCAACCGTAGCAGCTGGCGGACGCCGCGCGTTCGCAGCGCCATCTGGAATGACGTCACACCACGTGCCTCGCCGCCGCCGCCGTTTGGTATGACGTCACATCGCTTTCCTAGTCGTTGCGCTCGCTTTCACTGCGTATATCCTGGCATAGCCGAGCCAAGCCATTGCCATTTTTTTAGGCACACACGGGTCATTGACATATGCTTTATTAAACAAGATACTGAAAAGCATAAATGCTGCCACATTTGTGACAACATTACTATCGGTGGGCTACGTGGTGAAATTAGTGAAGCGGAAGTAAATTAACGAGTTAGCATTAAGAGGTAAATTAGAGGAATTCAGGATTTTGCTGCAGAACAGATTTTCCGCTTTAACTGAAGATGACGACCGTTATGTTGAAACAATGAACGATCATCTCACAGGTATCATTACGGAGTGCACCGTAGAAGTAGGCGGTAGGATGGTTCGACAGGATACCGGGAAGCGATCTCAGGCGACTAAAGATCTGATTAATAAACGGCAAAGCATGAGGACGTCTAACTCCATAGACAGAGTAGAACTAGTAGAGCTGTCGAAGTGAACAAATAAGCGCAAGGTAGCCGAGATCGGGAAGTTTAACGTGGAGAAAATCGAGCATGCTTTACAGAGCGGAGGTAGCCTAAAAGCAGTGAAGAGAAAACTAGGCGTAGGAAAAAACCAGATGTATGCGCTAAGAGACAAATAGGGCAATGTCATTAGCAATATGGATAAGTTCGTTAAAGTAGCCAAAGAGTTTCACACAAATCTATACAGTAGCGATTGCAATCAGAATGTTACTGAGAGATGCAGTAGAGCACCGCAATGGGACATCCCGCCAGTAACGAAGGAGGAAGTAAAGACAGCCTTAGGAGCAATGCAGAAGGGGAAAGCAGTTGGTGAGGGTCAGGTAAGAGCAGATTTGTTGAAAGATGGAGGAGAGATTGTGCTCGAAAAACTAGCTACCCTCTAAACGCAATGCCTTGTGACCTCGAGCGTACCTAGAGCTTGGAAAAGCGCTAACATTAATTCATAAGAAAGGAGACGTCAAGGACTTGAAGAATTACAGACCGATCAGCTTATTGTCTGTTGCCTACAAGGTATTTACTAAGGTAATCGATAATAGGGTCAGGACAACCTTAGACTTCAATCAACCAAATGATCAGACAGGCTTTCGCAAATATACTCGACAATAGACCATATTCGCGATGTCAATCAGGTGATAGAGAAATGCGCAGAATATAACCAGCCCCTATATATAGCGTTCATTTATTACGAGAGAGCATTCGACTCAGTAGAAACCTAAGCAGTCATGCAGGCATTGCGGAATCAGGGTGTAGAAGAGTTTTATGTGAAAATATTGGAAGATATTTATAACGATTGCACAGCTACCATAGTTTTCCATAAAGTCAGAAATAAAATTCCAGTAAGAAAAGGTGTCAGCCAGGGAGACACAATCTCGCCAATGCTATTCACTGCCTGTTCACAGGAGGTATCTCCGGTACCTGAAATGGGAATAGTTAGGGATAAGAGTTAATGGAAAATACCTAAGTAATCCGCGATTTGCTGATGGCATTGCCTTGCTAAGTCACTCAGGACATGAACTGCAAAGCATGATCAATGAGTTAGACATGCAGAGCAGAACGATGGGGCTAAATATTATCATGCAGAAAACCAAAGTAATATTCAACAGTCTAGCAAGAGAACAGCAGCTCGCAATTGGCACGCAACTGGTGGCGAGGTGCTGGAAATAGTAAGAGAATATGTCTATTGAAGCGAAAAGCTTCACTACGAGGGTCGGAGCCGAGCTTCGCGTGAGCAGCTGCACAGATTTGCCAGTTCTGCGCATGCGCGAAACCAAGTGACGTCACACGCGGCGCAGGTGGCTGCAGCCGTCGCCGCCGACTCCGTCGCCTGACCTTTCGCCGCAGCCGCGCGCTACAGCGCATGTGCGCCGCCGCTACCGCTGCGCGCGCTACTCCTCCTCGCCACCATTTGACCTTTCGATGCAGCCGCGCGCTACTGGGCTATAAATGCGCTTGTCAGAAATAGGCGCTCGCACTCGCCATGGAAGGAGAAGCACCCAGGCGTGGCTGTAGAAAATCTACCGATCCAGAAGTGCTAGCCTGGGGGTTGGCCGAAAAGCAGCGAAGAAATGAAAAACGCAAAGATAAACGTATGGCCGAAACGCCAGAAAACCGGGCGGAACGCCTCTCGAACCAAGCGTAACTGAAGCTTTTCGCTTGTATATCCAGGCTTAACCAGAGCTGCGCCACTGCCAATTTTTTAGGGCAGGTAGCGAAGCTGATCCGGACCATGAAAGGGAAATAACTAGAAGAATAAGAATGGGATGGAGCGCATATGGCAAGTTCTCTCAGATCATGAATGGCAGTTTACCAATATCCCTCAAGAGAAAAGCATACAACAGCTGTATCTTACCGGTACTCACCTATGGGGCAGAAACGTGGGGGCTAACAAAGAGGGTTCAGCTTAAGTTAAGGACAAAGCAGCGAGCTGTGGAAAGAAAAATGTTAGGTGAAACGTTAAGAGATCGGAAGCGGGCGGAGTGGGTGAGAGAACAAACGCGGGTTAATGGCATCCTAGTCGAGATCAAGAGGAAGAAGTGGGCTTGGGGCAGGGCATGTAATGCGAAGGCAAGATAACCGCTGGTCCTTGAGGGTAACGGAGTGGATTCCAAGAGAAGGCAAGCGTGGCAGAGAGCGGCAGAAAGTTAGGTGGGCGGGTGAGATTAAGAAATTTGCGGGAATACGGTGGCCGCAACTGGCGAAGGAAAGGGTTAATTGGAGAGACATGGGAGAGGCCTTAGCCCTGCAGTGGGCGTAGTCAGGCTGATGATGATGGGCTACGTGCAAGTCTCTCAATAAATAAGCCGCCGAACAATGATAGTTAGAAAATTAACAACTCAGAACATTAATTAACGTCTTTGCTGTATTATGATTCACTCAACCACTGCAATGCTAAGTCGAAAAAAGTGTTCTTCTAATTCAAAAAGCCTATTTTTAAAAAATGCAGAAATTTCTTACGTAAAATGCCCTGTATAATAGTTAACATTTGAGCTAACACAGACTGATACCTGGCTGCAATTGAGATTTGTAGGTTGCCATTATCAGTTTTTTTAGAATTTATTAAACGCGATTACCCTCCGAGCTGTGGCTAAACAAACAGTGGAACTTTCACGCGCGTTTCGAAAATTGTGCGTCGGCGATACGCGCACATTGACGCCCAACTGTGCACATCAGTGTGTGACGCACGTACCACGTGACCGTCTCTGCCCTGCCTTGACTGGAGTAGCGGCGAGCACCTCGGGGTGGGCGGGACAGGTGGTCACGTGGCATCTCAAAACCGGTGCCGTTTATTCTCTCTTCTTTCATTCCTACCCTCCTCCCTTCCCTCACGGCGCGGTTGAGGTATCCACCAGACAGTTACGCTCGGCTGCTGATCCGGAGTAGCCGGGTTCGAACCCGACCGCGGCGGCAGCGTTTCGATATGAAGGCGAAACGCAAAAGGCGCCCGGATTACAGGGCACGTTAAAGATCCCTAGGTGGTCGAAATTATTCCGGAGCCCTCCACTACGGCACCTCTTTCTTCCTTTCTTCTCTCACTCCCTCCTTTATCCGGGCCCTTACGGCGGGGGCCAGGTGTCCACTGAGATGTGAGACAGATATTACGTCACTTCCTTTCCCAAAACCAATTTTACAATTTTACTGCGCCATTTCCTTTCTTGAAAAACCACCACATTACCCGCGCGACGAGGGCTGGTCATGGCCGTGGTGGTGGATGGCGCCACGGGTCCTGTGTCGCCGGCGCTCGTATTAAGCAATGGCGGCAACTCACGCGGCGCTCTCGCCTCCCTCGTGAAGTGTCACCAGGATTGCGCGTGTGCCTTTCGGGCTGCAGGACAGAACCTGGGCTCCTTTGCGCCAAGCGCTGGCTTTTACCACCACGGGACCATGAAGGCGCTATTGTTGGCACATGCGCTGCTCCATGCAGCGACAGCGCAGCACGTAGTCACCAGGGAAGGGTGAGCCTGAAGTTTCGCCTATATGTTCGGCTTCGTGCCCTTCTCCCTTCTGGCGCTAAATTTAGACACCCACGGCGCGCTGGTGGCGGCAGCTGAAAGCATTTCGTGCTTGAAAACCAGCGCGCTTCCTCACTGCGATTGTTTGAAGCAGATGATCGGCCATCTTGTTTTCATCAGGTGTCCTATCTGGGAAAACGTACTTGCGGAATTTCGCATGAGGTCAAGCCTGGCAGGGTCAGAATGGGATCATTCCACTCGATACGACGGAAAAGAAAAGCGAGCAGGACCTTTGTCCTGCGCCATCTTTGGGTACTGTGGCCAGCTTCCACAGTGTACGCGCGAATCGGTTGGTGATGGGTGGGCTAACAAAACGCGAAGGCTTTCGCTGCGCTTTCGGGACCCAGAGATGGCGGCCGCTGTGACGTCGATGAAAACTATGTATATATAGACACGGACAGAAAGAGGGAACGTGTGATTACGACAACCAACTAGCCCAAATGAGAGCCTTAGCAGGACCTTTGTATTGTTTTCATGGCACTTTATCATCGGATAATTTGTCCAGATATTCTGGTTTGGCATGGTCGAATTTATAAAGCCGGTGCGGTATACGATCGTTGGCGAATATTCGGGAATGTTCGAATATTCAGAAATTCTCCGATATTAATTTCTCGAATATGAATCAAATATATTTGATTCGTACTCGAAATTTTGAATATTCGTACCCTTAAAAATGACAAGAAATAAAGCTAGCATGCTATAGGGTCTTCTAGGTATAAATATGCAATTATTTATGAAATCCGGAGAGGCGCTGCTATATATTGGATTTGACGCTTCCAAACTTTGTTGCATGCCCTGGATCTGGCACGAATTCTGTGCTGAAATAAAGCAGAGCACAATCGATAGGTTTCTTGGCACAGATCTAAGTCCATTACGAAGAATTGAGGCAAATGAAGGAAAAGCAATTCGTGACGAAATATTTCAGACACTTAATAATACACTGGCAATTACTACCATCGTTTACTCTAAACCTGCCTGTCTGGTCCACTACTCTACCTACCTTTGCCCCCCACCCACCTGCACTCTCCAGAATCCTCTACCCACCACCAAGAAACCGAGCTTCAACCTCCAGAACATTCACCCACCAACCACCCAACAGGCCTCCCCCCACCTTCATCATCCAAAAGCTATTATCCACCACGAACCAATTCCTACCTCCACCCTGCAGTACTGGAACGTAAAAGTGAGGCCGCAACAGGAATGAGGTTATTGTAGCAGTGAAATGTGTAACCAATACCGCTAAATCAATTTGTCGCATCACTTTGTATGGTCACGTGTGCATTTTTTTCTCTACGCTGGTGCTTTGCGAGCCGCGCAGCAGCTCCTTCCTTACTTATACCTTTCCTTACCATTTCCTTACTTATAACACTGGCAGTGCAACTCCCAAAATATACGGCAGCCAAGACTTCAAAAAGGAGGGTGTCAAGGCAACACTGAGCAGCCAGCAGTCAGCGCAGTTTTTGTGAGCTCCGACACTTGTGCAATAGACACTGGGGAAAGATGTGCAGTTGAACTGAGTGCCCTCCAGCAGGGAAGAAATCCACACATTGAAACACCATCATTGTTTTGAATACTGCGGATGCAAAATTCCAGCCTCCGGCAAATTTTCTGGGCTTGAAACCTTTTCTAGTTAAGGCAGCACATTCTGAACATACAACGATCCATTGTGGAAAGTTCCAAGAAGCAACTTTTGGGTCGCAGTTGAGCTGCCATGGCAGCACAAACAAAACAGTCTAAGTCATCGGCAGATATTGCATGCAGGCCAATACGCAATGAGTAGGGGCATAAAGAGTGTAAGGAGATAGCGCCACCCAGCGGCGTTCGTGAGGAGAAGACAAAGCACGAGGAGCGCGTGCTGAGGGGTACGCCGGGACAGGTCGAACAGGATTACGTGGCAGAGAAGAGAAGAGCGCGGTGGGCGACGGACGTGGACGAGTTCTGCTGGCTCCCCGAGTTCCGGGCTTGGGCCTTAGCCGCAGACGTCCGGGCCACCAGACCTGGACATCCATCGTCGAGAGCCTCAACCACCAGGCCCAGGCGCCACTCTTCTCCGACCACCCGTCAGCTGCTCCGCACAGGCCGCTTCTGGCGCCTACGTGACCTTTTTCCGGGATACCAGACCTGGGAACCGTGCCGGGAGCCCACGAACGCTGACGCTGCGGTAGCGTTTCATCGACGTTGGAACGCCAAGAGACTCCTTGACTGCCCGACACCCAGCCAGTCCTCCCCGCTCGTTGCTCGAATAAGACAAGTAGTGTGAACTTTCCTCTTTGACTCTTTTTCCTGCATTTATCATAGGCACTTTGTTCTGTTCCCCCGTGTGTTTTTCCCGTGTATTGTTGCGTTGTTCTCTTGTTCCTTTCCTTTCTTCTCGCTCATATTGTAATTGGTTTCCTTTCCGTTAAAAGCCGCCTCGTTTATTGTTTGTACTTTGGTGTTTGTTGAAAATAAGACCTGCAATCTCACAGAGGCCTCACAAAGAGCCAGGCATGTTTTATTTCAAAGAAATTCATGAGCAGCACTGCATCTCTTGTTCTCCCCATCCAATGCACTGGCCGGGTGGAAGACATGTGACCAACTCGAGAGTAGTCTCAAGCCATGCAGCGCACTGCCGCGTTGTTTAGTAAAGGTCATACAGATGCGCTCTGTATTGTTGGTACGGCTGGGTTTCGTGAGACGTACCCGCCGTCTGCTATCCCAGTGTTGCCATACTATAGTGTTGCCAGACTTGCGCGACTTCCAGTGTTGCCAGGCTATAAGGTTGCCAGATTGTGAACTAAAACCCAGTGTGGCCAGACTATTTGTTCCCTCTCCCTTTTACATTCTCCTCCGCCTACAGCTACGCTGTCGCGCCGCCTCCATGCGCGCCGCAACCGCCCAGCTCGTTAGAGCAGCCTTGCCCGGAGTGGCCGCCGCCTGTTCGCCAAGCGAAAGAGCACGTCCGCGGCGGTTGTGGAATTGTTTTTTTAGTGACTTGTCGAGCAGACGGGTACCACAGACGAAATCTGCCGATGCGTGGCCCCAGTGAGAGTATTAAGAGGAGAGAAACGCGTGATCGTGATTTTGTTGAAATAAGCGTGCTGTGCTCAAATTCACTTGTCGAGCAGACGGGTACGACAGACGAAATCTGCCGATGCGTGGCCCCAGTGAGCGTATTAAGACGAGAGAAACGCGTGATTTTGTTGAAATAAGCGTGCTGTGCTCAAATTCACTTGTCGAGCAGACGGGTACGACAGACGAAATCTGCCGATGCGTGGCCCCAGTGAGCGTATTAAGACGAGAGAAACGCGTGATTTTGTTGAAATAAGCGTGCTGTGCTCAAATTCACTTGTCGAGCAGACGGGTACGACAGACGAAATCTGCCGATGCGTGGCCCCAGTGAGCGTATTAAGACGAGAGAAACGCGTGATTTTGTTGAAATAAGCGTGCTGTGCTCAAATTCACTTGTCGAGCAGACGGGTACGACAGACGAAATCTGCCGATGCGTGGCCCCAGTGAGCGTATTAAGACGAGAGAAACGCGTGATTTTGTTGAAATAAGCGTGCTGTGCTCAAATTCACTTGTCGAGCAGACGGGTACGACAGACGAAATCTGCCGATGCGTGGCCCCAGTGAGCGTATTAAGACGAGAGAAACGCGTGATTTTGTTGAAATAAGCGTGCTGTGCTCAAATTCACTTGTCGAGCAGACGGGTACGACAGACGAAATCTGCCGATGCGTGGCCCCAGTGAGCGTATTAAGACGAGAGAAACGCGTGATTTTGTTGAAATAAGCGTGCTGTGCTCAAATTCACTTGTCGAGCAGACGGGTACGACAGACGAAATCTGCCGATGCGTGGCTCCAGTGAGCGTATTAAGACGAGAGAAACGCGTGATTTTGTTGAAATAAGCGTGCTGTGCTCAAATTCACTTGTCGAGCAGACGGGTACGACAGACGAAATCTGCCGATGCGTGGCCCCAGTGAGCGTATTAAGACGAGAGAAACGCGTGATTTTGTTGAAATAAGCGTGCTGTGCTCAAATTCACTTGTCGAGCAGACGGGTACGACAGACGAAATCTGCCGATGCGTGGCCCCAGTGAGCGTATTAAGACGAGAGAAACGCGTGATTTTGTTGAAATAAGCGTGCTGTGCTCAAATTCACTTGTCGAGCAGACGGGTACGACAGACGAAATCTGCCGATGCGTGGCCCCAGTGAGCGTATTAAGACGAGAGAAACGCGTGATTTTGTTGAAATAAGCGTGCTGTGCTCAAATTCACTTGTCGAGCAGACGGGTACGACAGACGAAATCTGCCGATGCGTGGCCCCAGTGAGCGTATTAAGACGAGAGAAACGCGTGATTTTGTTGAAATAAGCGTGCTGTGCTCAAATTCACTTGTCGAGCAGACGGGTACGACAGACGAAATCTGCCGATGCGTGGCCCCAGTGAGCGTATTAAGACGAGAGAAACGCGTGATTTGTTGAAATAAGCGTGCTGTGCTCAAATTCACTTGTCGAGCAGACGGGTACGACAGACGAAATCTGCCGATGCGTGGCCCCAGTGAGAGTATTAAGACGAGAGAAACGCGTGATTTTGTTGAAGTAAGCGTGCTGTGCTCAAATTCACTTGTCGAGCAGACGGGTACACCAGACGAAATCTGCCGATGCGTGGCCCCAGTGAGCGTATTAAGACGAGAGAAACGCGTGATTTTGTTGAAATAAGCGTGCTGTGCTCAAATTCACTTGTCGAGCAGACGGGTACGACAGACGAAATCTGCCGATGCGTGGCCCCAGTGAGCGTATTAAGACGAGAGAAACGCGTGATTTTGTTGAAATAAGCGTGCTGTGCTCAAATTCACTTGTCGAGCAGACGGGTACGACAGACGAAATCTGCCGATGCGTGGCCCCAGTGAGCGTATTAAGACGAGAGAAACGCGCGATTTTGTTGAAATAAGCGTGCTGTGCTCAAATTCACTTGTCGAGCAGACGGGTACACCATACGAAATCTGCCGATGCGTGGCCCCAGTGAGCGTATTAAGACGAGAGAAACGCGTGATTTTGTTGAAATAAGCGTGCTGTGCTCAAATTCACTTGTCGAGC
Source organism: Amblyomma mixtum (assembly GCF_055824585.1). Taxonomy (NCBI): domain Eukaryota; kingdom Metazoa; phylum Arthropoda; class Arachnida; order Ixodida; family Ixodidae; genus Amblyomma; species Amblyomma mixtum. The sequence continues at coordinate 119,259,093 of NC_143016.1, read as the reverse complement.
AGACGGGTACGACAGACGAAATCTGCCGATGCGTGGCCCCAGTGAGCGTATTAAGACGAGAGAAACGCGTGATTTTGTTGAAGTAAGCGTGCTGTGCTCAAATTCACTTGTCGAGCAGACGGGTACACCAGACGAAATCTGCCGATGCGTGGCCCCAGTGAGCGTATTAAGACGAGAGAAACGCGTGATTTTGTTGAAATAAGCGTGCTGTGCTCAAATTCACTTGTCGAGCAGACGGGTACGACAGACGAAATCTGCCGATGCGTGGCCCCAGTGAGCGTATTAAGACGAGAGAAACGCGCGATTTTGTTGAAATAAGCGTGCTGTGCTGAAATTCACTTGTCGAGCAGACGGGTACGACAGACGAAATCTGCCGATGCGTGGCCCCAGTGAGCGTATTAAGACGAGAGAAACGCGCGATTTTGTTGAAATAAGCGTGCTGTGCTGAAATTCACTTGTCGAGCAGACGGGTACGACAGACGAAATCTGCCGATGCGTGGCCCCAGTGAGCGTATTAAGACGAGAGAAACGCGTGATTTTGTTGAAATAAGCGTGCTGTGCTCAAATTCACTTGTCGAGCAGACGGGTACGACAGACGAAATCTGCCGATGCGTGGCCCCAGTGAGCGTATTAAGACGAGAGAAACGCGTGATTTTGTTGAAATAAGCGTGCTGTGCTCAAATTCACTTGTCGAGCAGACGGGTACGACAGACGAAATCTGCCGATGCGTGGCCCCAGTGAGCGTATTAAGACGAGAGAAACGCGTGATTTTGTTGAAATAAGCGTGCTGTGCTCAAATTCACTTGTCGAGCAGACGGGTACGACAGACGAAATCTGCCGATGCGTGGCCCCAGTGAGCGTATTAAGACGAGAGAAACGCGTGATTTTGTTGAAATAAGCGTGCTGTGCTCAAATTCACTTGTCGAGCAGACGGGTACGACAGACGAAATCTGCCGATGCGTGGCCCCAGTGAGCGTATTAAGACGAGAGAAACGCGTGATTTTGTTGAAATAAGCGTGCTGTGCTCAAATTCACTTGTCGAGCAGACGGGTACGACAGACGAAATCTGCCGATGCGTGGCTCCAGTGAGCGTATTAAGACGAGAGAAACGCGTGATTTTGTTGAAATAAGCGTGCTGTGCTCAAATTCACTTGTCGAGCAGACGGGTACGACAGACGAAATCTGCCGATGCGTGGCCCCAGTGAGCGTATTAAGACGAGAGAAACGCGTGATTTTGTTGAAATAAGCGTGCTGTGCTCAAATTCACTTGTCGAGCAGACGGGTACGACAGACGAAATCTGCCGATGCGTGGCCCCAGTGAGCGTATTAAGACGAGAGAAACGCGTGATTTTGTTGAAATAAGCGTGCTGTGCTCAAATTCACTTGTCGAGCAGACGGGTACGACAGACGAAATCTGCCGATGCGTGGCCCCAGTGAGCGTATTAAGACGAGAGAAACGCGTGATTTTGTTGAAATAAGCGTGCTGTGCTCAAATTCACTTGTCGAGCAGACGGGTACGACAGACGAAATCTGCCGATGCGTGGCCCCAGTGAGCGTATTAAGACGAGAGAAACGCGTGATTTTGTTGAAATAAGCGTGCTGTGCTCAAATTCACTTGTCGAGCAGACGGGTACGACAGACGAAATCTGCCGATGCGTGGCCCCAGTGAGCGTATTAAGACGAGAGAAACGCGTGATTTGTTGAAATAAGCGTGCTGTGCTCAAATTCACTTGTCGAGCAGACGGGTACGACAGACGAAATCTGCCGATGCGTGGCCCCAGTGAGAGTATTAAGACGAGAGAAACGCGTGATTTTGTTGAAGTAAGCGTGCTGTGCTCAAATTCACTTGTCGAGCAGACGGGTACACCAGACGAAATCTGCCGATGCGTGGCCCCAGTGAGCGTATTAAGACGAGAGAAACGCGTGATTTTGTTGAAATAAGCGTGCTGTGCTCAAATTCACTTGTCGAGCAGACGGGTACGACAGACGAAATCTGCCGATGCGTGGCCCCAGTGAGCGTATTAAGACGAGAGAAACGCGTGATTTTGTTGAAATAAGCGTGCTGTGCTCAAATTCACTTGTCGAGCAGACGGGTACGACAGACGAAATCTGCCGATGCGTGGCCCCAGTGAGCGTATTAAGACGAGAGAAACGCGCGATTTTGTTGAAATAAGCGTGCTGTGCTCAAATTCACTTGTCGAGCAGACGGGTACGACAGACGAAATCTGCCGATGCGTGGCTCCAGTGAGCGTATTAAGACGAGAGAAACGCGTGATTTTGTTGAAATAAGCGTGCTGTGCTCAAATTCACTTGTCGAGCAGACGGGTACGACAGACGAAATCTGCCGATGCGTGGCCCCAGTGAGCGTATTAAGACGAGAGAAACGCGTGATTTTGTTGAAATAAGCGTGCTGTGCTCAAATTCACTTGTCGAGCAGACGGGTACGACAGACGAAATCTGCCGATGCGTGGCCCCAGTGAGCGTATTAAGACGAGAGAAACGCGTGATTTTGTTGAAATAAGCGTGCTGTGCTCAAATTCACTTGTCGAGCAGACGGGTACGACAGACGAAATCTGCCGATGCGTGGCCCCAGTGAGCGTATTAAGACGAGAGAAACGCGTGATTTTGTTGAAATAAGCGTGCTGTGCTCAAATTCACTTGTCGAGCAGACGGGTACGACAGACGAAATCTGCCGATGCGTGGCCCCAGTGAGCGTATTAAGACGAGAGAAACGCGTGATTTTGTTGAAATAAGCGTGCTGTGCTCAAATTCACTTGTCGAGCAGACGGGTACGACAGACGAAATCTGCCGATGCGTGGCCCCAGTGAGCGTATTAAGACGAGAGAAACGCGTGATTTGTTGAAATAAGCGTGCTGTGCTCAAATTCACTTGTCGAGCAGACGGGTACGACAGACGAAATCTGCCGATGCGTGGCCCCAGTGAGAGTATTAAGACGAGAGAAACGCGTGATTTTGTTGAAGTAAGCGTGCTGTGCTCAAATTCACTTGTCGAGCAGACGGGTACACCAGACGAAATCTGCCGATGCGTGGCCCCAGTGAGCGTATTAAGACGAGAGAAACGCGTGATTTTGTTGAAATAAGCGTGCTGTGCTCAAATTCACTTGTCGAGCAGACGGGTACGACAGACGAAATCTGCCGATGCGTGGCCCCAGTGAGCGTATTAAGACGAGAGAAACGCGTGATTTTGTTGAAATAAGCGTGCTGTGCTCAAATTCACTTGTCGAGCAGACGGGTACGACAGACGAAATCTGCCGATGCGTGGCCCCAGTGAGCGTATTAAGACGAGAGAAACGCGCGATTTTGTTGAAATAAGCGTGCTGTGCTCAAATTCACTTGTCGAGCAGACGGGTACACCATACGAAATCTGCCGATGCGTGGCCCCAGTGAGCGTATTAAGACGAGAGAAACGCGTGATTTTGTTGAAATAAGCGTGCTGTGCTCAAATTCACTTGTCGAGCAGACGGGTACGACAGACGAAATCTGCCGATGCGTGGCCCCAGTGAGCGTATTAAGACGAGAGAAACGCGTGATTTTGTTGAAGTAAGCGTGCTGTGCTCAAATTCACTTGTCGAGCAGACGGGTACACCAGACGAAATCTGCCGATGCGTGGCCCCAGTGAGCGTATTAAGACGAGAGAAACGCGTGATTTTGTTGAAATAAGCGTGCTGTGCTCAAATTCACTTGTCGAGCAGACGGGTACGACAGACGAAATCTGCCGATGCGTGGCCCCAGTGAGCGTATTAAGACGAGAGAAACGCGCGATTTTGTTGAAATAAGCGTGCTGTGCTGAAATTCACTTGTCGAGCAGACGGGTACGACAGACGAAATCTGCCGATGCGTGGCCCCAGTGAGCGTATTAAGACGAGAGAAACGCGCGATTTTGTTGAAATAAGCGTGCTGTGCTGAAATTCACTTGTCGAGCAGACGGGTACGACAGACGAAATCTGCCGATGCGTGGCCCCAGTGAGCGTATTAAGACGAGAGAAACGCGTGATTTTGTTGAAATAAGCGTGCTGTGCTCAAATTCACTTGTCGAGCAGACGGGTACGACAGACGAAATCTGCCGATGCGTGGCCCCAGTGAGCGTATTAAGACGAGAGAAACGCGTGATTTTGTTGAAATAAGCGTGCTGTGCTCAAATTCACTTGTCGAGCAGACGGGTACGACAGACGAAATCTGCCGATGCGTGGCCCCAGTGAGCGTATTAAGACGAGAGAAACGCGTGATTTTGTTGAAATAAGCGTGCTGTGCTCAAATTCACTTGTCGAGCAGACGGGTACGACAGACGAAATCTGCCGATGCGTGGCCCCAGTGAGCGTATTAAGACGAGAGAAACGCGTGATTTTGTTGAAATAAGCGTGCTGTGCTCAAATTCACTTGTCGAGCAGACGGGTACGACAGACGAAATCTGCCGATGCGTGGCCCCAGTGAGCGTATTAAGACGAGAGAAACGCGTGATTTTGTTGAAATAAGCGTGCTGTGCTCAAATTCACTTGTCGAGCAGACGGGTACGACAGACGAAATCTGCCGATGCGTGGCTCCAGTGAGCGTATTAAGACGAGAGAAACGCGTGATTTTGTTGAAATAAGCGTGCTGTGCTCAAATTCACTTGTCGAGCAGACGGGTACGACAGACGAAATCTGCCGATGCGTGGCCCCAGTGAGCGTATTAAGACGAGAGAAACGCGTGATTTTGTTGAAATAAGCGTGCTGTGCTCAAATTCACTTGTCGAGCAGACGGGTACGACAGACGAAATCTGCCGATGCGTGGCCCCAGTGAGCGTATTAAGACGAGAGAAACGCGTGATTTTGTTGAAATAAGCGTGCTGTGCTCAAATTCACTTGTCGAGCAGACGGGTACGACAGACGAAATCTGCCGATGCGTGGCCCCAGTGAGCGTATTAAGACGAGAGAAACGCGTGATTTTGTTGAAATAAGCGTGCTGTGCTCAAATTCACTTGTCGAGCAGACGGGTACGACAGACGAAATCTGCCGATGCGTGGCCCCAGTGAGCGTATTAAGACGAGAGAAACGCGTGATTTTGTTGAAATAAGCGTGCTGTGCTCAAATTCACTTGTCGAGCAGACGGGTACGACAGACGAAATCTGCCGATGCGTGGCCCCAGTGAGCGTATTAAGACGAGAGAAACGCGTGATTTGTTGAAATAAGCGTGCTGTGCTCAAATTCACTTGTCGAGCAGACGGGTACGACAGACGAAATCTGCCGATGCGTGGCCCCAGTGAGAGTATTAAGACGAGAGAAACGCGTGATTTTGTTGAAGTAAGCGTGCTGTGCTCAAATTCACTTGTCGAGCAGACGGGTACACCAGACGAAATCTGCCGATGCGTGGCCCCAGTGAGCGTATTAAGACGAGAGAAACGCGTGATTTTGTTGAAATAAGCGTGCTGTGCTCAAATTCACTTGTCGAGCAGACGGGTACGACAGACGAAATCTGCCGATGCGTGGCCCCAGTGAGCGTATTAAGACGAGAGAAACGCGTGATTTTGTTGAAATAAGCGTGCTGTGCTCAAATTCACTTGTCGAGCAGACGGGTACGACAGACGAAATCTGCCGATGCGTGGCCCCAGTGAGCGTATTAAGACGAGAGAAACGCGCGATTTTGTTGAAATAAGCGTGCTGTGCTCAAATTCACTTGTCGAGCAGACGGGTACACCATACGAAATCTGCCGATGCGTGGCCCCAGTGAGCGTATTAAGACGAGAGAAACGCGTGATTTTGTTGAAATAAGCGTGCTGTGCTCAAATTCACTTGTCGAGCAGACGGGTACGACAGACGAAATCTGCCGATGCGTGGCCCCAGTGAGCGTATTAAGACGAGAGAAACGCGTGATTTTGTTGAAGTAAGCGTGCTGTGCTCAAATTCACTTGTCGAGCAGACGGGTACACCAGACGAAATCTGCCGATGCGTGGCCCCAGTGAGCGTATTAAGACGAGAGAAACGCGTGATTTTGTTGAAATAAGCGTGCTGTGCTCAAATTCACTTGTCGAGCAGACGGGTACGACAGACGAAATCTGCCGATGCGTGGCCCCAGTGAGCGTATTAAGACGAGAGAAACGCGCGATTTTGTTGAAATAAGCGTGCTGTGCTGAAATTCACTTGTCGAGCAGACGGGTACGACAGACGAAATCTGCCGATGCGTGGCCCCAGTGAGCGTATTAAGACGAGAGAAACGCGCGATTTTGTTGAAATAAGCGTGCTGTGCTGAAATTCACTTGTCGAGCAGACGGGTACGACAGACGAAATCTGCCGATGCGTGGCCCCAGTGAGCGTATTAAGACGAGAGAAACGCGTGATTTTGTTGAAATAAGCGTGCTGTGCTCAAATTCACTTGTCGAGCAGACGGGTACGACAGACGAAATCTGCCGATGCGTGGCCCCAGTGAGCGTATTAAGACGAGAGAAACGCGTGATTTTGTTGAAATAAGCGTGCTATGCTATGCTAAGGGATGATCCCCACGCTGGCGTCGCTGCGTGTCATGGTGGGATAGGTGGTAGCGGTTTATTTTAAAGAAAAAATAAAAAAAGGCGAACGAAAGGAATGTTGCCGGCCGCGTCAATTGCCATCTGTAGCACGCGAGCTGCAGCCGGCGGAGGTGAAAGGGAAAATATAGCGAGGAGAAGTATAGCGGGGAGCGATGGCAAGAATTAACAGGGAAGAGCTTTGTATGCTATTTATAAAATTCAAAAAGTAATCAAGTTCGCGCCGCTCGCGCGCAAATGTCCGAGCAGTGGAGACACTCATTGGAAATCAAAGCGAGCCGCCGCCAGCCTCGAAGAGAGCGCGCACGTGAACGGGCGAACAACCAACCGAAAAGAGCAGCAGTCGGGAAAGGGAACTTTACGTGTGGGCGTTCCTCCTCCTCTAGCATGCGTGTGGTTTGCTTGGTCGACGATAGTCCTTAATTAACACAAGATGTATACTTTACGCGGATGATACGACATTATTCACTCAGGACAGCATTTTCACAAGCCTAATAAACAAATTAAACATGGACTTACAGAATATTGTTTTATAGTGTGACAATAACTTGCTACAACTTAATCCTACAAAAACCACTTTCATGATATTCCGATCTCATCAAAAGCATGTCATCCCGAGCCCACACGTTTATCTGGGACATCATATTATCACTGCCTCCGAATCCGTTACATTTCTCGGCATCACGCTTGACTGCCATCTAAAATTTCATCTACACACGAAATCTATCAGTAAAAAAATTTCGTTTGGAATAAGGGTGTTAATAAAAACTAGACATTTCTTTCAACGCCATGTTCTCTTATCCCTGTTCTATGATTTCATTAACAGTCACCTTAATTATTGCCTGTCATCATGGGGAAATACCTATTCATGCCATGTGTCATGTATTTCTCATCTTCAAAGTCAAGCGCTTCGCATTTTATCTTTCAGCCCATACACAGCCTCTGCTTCACCTCTTTACTCTGACGTAAACATTCTGCCGTTGAAATGCCTCCTTAATCTTAGGTTGGGCCTTCTAATCTACCGCGCTCGCAATGATAATAATCAACTTCTCTGTTTTTCCGCATCTTTCCTTGCTAATAGCAATAACACTAGATTCTCTGAACAAAACAATATTCTTCTACCAAAAGTGAGTACAAATTATGGAAAACAAACTGCTTTTTTCTCCGCCATCAAAACCTGGAATTCATTACCACTAGCAATCAAATCCGCACGTTCGCAGGCCGCTTTCTACACTTTACTAAAAAAACATCTCTCATCAACCCATTAAGCCTCATTCCATGCTTAAAGGTGCACTGAAGAGGATTCTGAACTTGTTTTTTTGCCGCGGGAACTCGATCTACACGTTCCTAGCATTCTTAGAAACTGCGACTTATTGCCCTGTGTGGCCGATTTCTCTAATTAAATCGAATTAACGTCCGGCTCCCGCCTTTATTTTTGAATTCTGCCTCGTACGATGGGCGGAGTCGACCAACGCGTGAAGTACCTTTCAGCCAGCTCTGTGGAGGCTTTGATTTCGATTTATTTTCTTTTTTAGGTTTCCATGAATAAATAGTTTCATTCCCGGATAATATAGCCGCAAAATAAGCCCCGAGAAATAAAAATCGGCGCGGACTATTTCCTACTACGGACTACTACGTATTACTCCGCCGATGGCAGAGCGGCAAGCCGCCACGGGACTGGGTGAAAGGCACTCCACGCGTTGGTCGACTCCGCCCATCGTACGAGGCAGAATTCAAAAAGAAAAGGCGGGAGCCGGACGTTAATTCGATTTAATTAGGAAAATCGGCCACACAGGGCAATAAATCGAAGTTTCTAAGAAAGCTCGGAACGTGTAGATCGCGTTCCCGCGGCAAAAAGACAAGTTCAGATTCCTCTTCAGTGCACCTTTAAGGTTGCCTTAATCTCATTTTCTGTTCCCCACTCTGACAGCAAACGGTCATATTGTTACTCATCTGGAACCTCTTGGTTTTTCCTCCGCCTATGTTTTATATCTGCATTTATTCAATGCCCATTGCTATCCGATGTCTTTTTGTGTTCTTTCTCTTGCTCTTATGCTTTGCTGTTTTATGCCTTTTTTGTTAAATTACGCCCGCTAACTATTGTCTGACTTATTCATTGGCGCAAATTACACCAATCGGTTTTAACTTAACTGTATACTTTTGTTCCAGCTCCCCTGCCAAACTTGTGCACTTTTCTTATGTATTCCTGATGGGAGGTCCCCCAGACAGTTTCCACTTTGGGACCTCCTACTGTACTAACTTTTTTATGAAACTTACAGCTCATTTATATTTCGTTTTAATAAACCTTTTAAATCTGCGAAAAAAAAAAAACGTTCAAGAGGCGACATGTGGAGTCATGACACATCCGGTTCACAAAGGCGGCGATGAATAGGACTCCAGGAACGCTTCCCTCCTCGTGCGTTAGTGCACTGCGCCACGGGCTAACAAAGGCAGAGCGAAGGCAGCACCCACCCCTGAAGAAGGGACCAAGTTGGTCCCGAAACGGTGGGCAAAAAAATGAAAATATTGGTTGGCGTCAGTTTCCTCTCAACTATCTCAAAAACCCATAAAGACGGACTTCGGTCGAAGATGTTTTCGTTCCTACAATTACTGTTCTGAATGCGGCTTTCAACGCAGCACGAGCTCCAGAGCATTCTTAACTGCCAGAAGAAAAAAATATCCAGCCACTACGAAGTGCCTGGGCAATAATTGGATGCACGCACATGAAGTAATTATTTCTGCAAGGCTGCTTCTGACGACGCCCGAATTTCGCACTTTTTTCGAAGCTCACCAAGCACAGCCTACAATTTCGTTGTTATCAGTTATTCAGTTCAACACTGCCTACCCCAATTAAAAGTGTCAATGTTGCGTGAATCTGAGCACGCGTCGTTGGTACCTGTAAGCTAGACGCCTACGGCGCCAGTAGGTTCCTTCCCCCTCTCGACGGTAACTACCGTGTCCATCGGAAGTCTAGAGGGGTTAGGAATGGTGACAGCGCGTCGCGCGCTTCGGACGCTCTCCAAGGCCGCGGGAAACGGGGACCAAGGGGCCGACGACCGTTTCCTATTAAAAAGAGATTAGCTCTCAAGTGGGTGGGGGTCAGTAAGGTCGGCGACTTCTGAAAACCCGCACTGTCTAGCTAAGCAGCGGACATTACTGGCGCCACTAGAGTCGGGCTCTGGCGAGCACTGGGCGCCGCCCACTTGTGCCTACAGTGCCACTGCAGCAGTATTGATTGAAATTGCGCGAGAGCAGATTTAATAAAGCTCCGCCCAATTATCGAAGGTATTAAAACCAGCTGCAAACAAAGAAGAGGAGCGCGCCGAGTCCCAATCTCAGCCGCTTTTCTACAGACCTTTTTCAAACCGCCTTTTTTTTAACCGCCTTTTTCTCCTGTTGCCTTTATTTTTGTTTCCGTCTTCAAGAAAATAGTTTTGCTTCTCAAGAAGTTTGGAGTTGCTGCCCCAACCGGCAACGTGTCGCCGGACGAGTGGACGAAGGCAGTGTGCCACGCGCGCGATTAGTTCGAGACAGGACGCTACGTACAATTTGTCGTTTTCTGTAAATGATTGTGCACAGTGGCCGCTCGCGCGCTCTTGCTTTCGGACAGAGCCCGGACATTTGCGCGCGAGCGGCGCGAACTTGATTACTTTTTGAATTTTATAAATAGCATACAAAGCTCTTCCCTGTCCATTCTTGCCATCGCTCCCCGCTATACTTCTCCTCGCTATATTTTCCCTTTCACCTCCGCCGGCTGCAGCTCGCGTGCTACAGATGGCAATTGACGCGGCCGGCAACATTCCTTTCGTTCGCCTTTTTTTATTTTTTCTTTAAAATAAACCGCTACCACCTATCCCACCATGAGACGCAGCGACGCCAGCGTGGGGATCATCCCTTAGCATAGCATAGCACGCTTATTTCAACAAAATCACGCGTTTCTCTCGTCTTAATACGCTCACTGGGGCCACGCATCGGCAGATTTCGTCTGTCGTACCCGTCTGCTCGACAAGTGAATTTGAGCACAGCACGCTTATTTCAACAAAATCACGCGTTTCTCTCGTCTTAATACGCTCACTGGGGCCACGCATCGGCAGATTTCGTCTGGTGTACCCGTCTGCTCGACAAGTGAATTTGAGCACAGCACGCTTATTTCAACAAAATCACGCGTTTCTCTCGTCTTAATACGCTCACTGGGGCCACGCATCGGCAGATTTCGTCTGTCGTACCCGTCTGCTCGACAAGTGAATTTGAGCACAGCACGCTTATTTCAACAAAATCACGCGTTTCTCTCGTCTTAATACGCTCACTGGGGCCACGCATCGGCAGATTTCGTCTGGTGTACCCGTCTGCTCGACAAGTGAATTTGAGCACAGCACGCTTATTTCAACAAAATCACGCGTTTCTCTCGTCTTAATACGCTCACTGGGGCCACGCATCGGCAGATTTCGTCTGTCGTACCCGTCTGCTCGACAAGTGAATTTGAGCACAGCACGCTTATTTCAACAAAATCACGCGTTTCTCTCGTGTTAATACGCTCACTGGGGCCACGCATCGGCAGATTTCGTCTGTCGTACCCGTCTGCTCGACAAGTGAATTTGAGCACAGCACGCTTATTTCAACAAAATCACGCGTTTCTCTCGTCTTAATACGCTCACTGGAGCCACGCATCGGCAGATTTCGTCTGGTGTACCCGTCTGCTCGACAAGTGAATTTGAGCACAGCACGCTTATTTCAACAAAATCACGCGTTTCTCTCGTCTTAATACGCTCACTGGGGCCACGCATCGGCAGATTTCGTCTGGTGTACCCGTCTGCTCGTCAAGTGAATTTGAGCACAGCACGCTTATTTCAACAAAATCACGCGTTTCTCTCGTCTTAATACGCTCACTGGGGCCACGCATCGGCAGATTTCGTCTGTCGTACCCGTCTGCTCGACAAGTGAATTTGAGCACAGCACGCTTATTTCAACAAAATCACGCGTTTCTCTCGTCTTAATACGCTCACTGGGGCCACGCATCGGCAGATTTCGTCTGTCGTACCCGTCTGCTCGACAAGTGAATTTGAGCACAGCACGCTTATTTCAACAAAATCACGCGTTTCTCTCGTCTTAATACGCTCACTGGAGCCACGCATCGGCAGATTTCGTCTGGTGTACCCGTCTGCTCGACAAGTGAATTTGAGCACAGCACGCTTATTTCAACAAAATCACGCGTTTCTCTCGTCTTAATACGCTCACTGGGGCCACGCATCGGCAGATTTCGTCTGGTGTACCTGTGACGTTCCCGCCTGTCGGGGGTCAGTCACAATGCAACACAGTTGTTTGTTGCTATCTACGGGTTCTGCTGAAGCGAGGAGAAATGAGCCAACACACAACGCCTCCGAGTCAACCTAATTTATTCGCACTCTCTGCCTGAAGGTGAAACTGGGAGTTCCGCTCACCGCTGTCTTCCGCTCATCGCTGTCACCGCTGCCTCGCTCTCGGCTGTTCTGGCGGGGGTGGCGCTCTGCCTGGTGGCGGTCCCACGTTTCGGTGACTGTGACGGGTTGTGGCGTCAGGCTTCTTGGGCGTCTCGGCTGGCGGTACTCTGACGGGTTGTGGCGTCCGGCTTCTTGGGCGTCTCGGCTGGCGGTACTCTGACGGGTTGTGGCGTCCGGCTTCTTGGGCGTCTCGGCTGGCGGTACTCTGACGGGTTGTGGCGTCCGGCTTCTTGGGCGTCTCGGCTGGCGGTCAGTTTGCAACGGATGCCCTCGGGTCCGGCCTCACCGACTACTGACCAGCGCGATCTGCTTCCGTCCACCTCGCCCGTCTCTGCCCGTTCTCCCCTTCGTTCTGTCCTTTGTCTCTGTCCCCAACGCGTCTCTCTGAGGACTCCCTTTCTATCCTTCGGTGTCCTCCTCGCCTCCTCTGCTGGGAGCCCTCTTGGTGCTAACTTGCCGGCCTCTCCCGCCACCTCGAGCCATTAGTAAGGCCGTCGCGCTGCAAGACAATGCAGGCCAGTGGGCCCGCGAATTCCGGGAAACTGTTTTTGCCGCGAGCGTCCCGGCCTACCCTCGGCGCCGCAGGGTGCCGGCCTCTTCGCGAACGCGGGGCTCATTGCTCAGCCGAAGACGCACTCCTCTCGAAGTTGACATATTTATGAGGGTCACGGCTGTCCTCTCTCTTCTCGCATCGGAACCCGGGGTGGTCTCTTCCAAGAACCGCGGCTTGGACACGTGATCAGGGCATTCGAAAACTTGGCCGTCAACGGACAAAGGGAGTCCTCCTTCAGTAGCGGAAGAGAGCAGCTGCCCGGGGAGACAGTCTGTTTTCCAAGGGCATGGGGCCCTCTTTTCTTTTGGGTTAACTTCCCTTAATAAAGACCCTACTCCCAGCCTCCTCCGAGTCCACAGACCGTCCCTCGCAACAAGGCCGTCTGCAGGCGTGCATGCGCGCACACACAAACGCACAAACGTGCCTGTCTCTGTGCCAAAGGGGGGGGGAGTTGGGGACGCGCTGCAAAACGGGCCGCAGGGATGCGTGTGGTCGCGCAGGGCTCCGCGCGCGGCCTCTCCTCTTTTGCCCTCTGGCTATTTCGCACGTCTTTGTGTTGCGCCCGCTGCATTCTACACAACCGCCTTCGCTGACGGAGCAGGGCGATAATTTTGAGAAAGACACAGTGTCTCTGGTGTTCGTCGATGGAGGGTTCTTTTGGGCCATGCCTAGGCCTCCCGTACGCAGTCCTTCACAACCCCCTCTTCTTATAAAGAAATTTTCTATGAAAATTTTGTGGTCACCGCACTTTCACAACCAACAGTACGTCGCAAAGTTCGCAACTCAATCTTATGGCAGCAGTCATATTTCGAGCACGACAAAGCTGCCAAACATCGTCGTCGCGCACAAGCACTGGTTTCACAACACGGCACAATGTGGGCGGACCCTCAGTCCCCCCAGGCAGAGGAGTAAATTTCACACGGCGGACAATTCCGCATTCTAAGTAAAACAAGCAACCGCAGAAAAGTCATGAACACAGTTCGATGGTCGTGGCAACTGCCAGACTTCCCCTAAGTCACACTAAGATCAGGAGGTGGTCCATGCAATTTTCTCACCCTAGGTGTCTTTCTCCACTGGCAGTTTCTGCAGTGTTCTGCAACATCTTGTCTAAGTCCATGCCAAAAATAGCCCTTGCTAACCGCCCGGCGGGTCTTTTGAAATCCTAACTGTCTTCTGCCTTCCTTATCGTGGCATAACCTCACAACTTCACTCCTCATTAGCAAAGGGACAACTACTCGATCTGCGGTACCGTGCGCTTTGTCTCTGAAACGGAGTATACCAAAAGAGTCCAAATTATACAATCTTGACTTTTTTCCTTCTGAGCTGTCACACTCGTTTATCAATTTTAGCACAGACGAATCTTTCCTTTGCTCCTCGTACAGGCGGGTTTTCTCAATCACAGGGGGAACCTCGGTTAGCCTTGCGTCCGCCGCGCTGCTGAGCGCGTCTGAATGGCGATTGGCCTCCCTTGGCTCGCGATCTCCTTCTGCTTTGTCCGTGCATAGGCTCACTACCGCTTCTGAACACCCTCGCTCGTGACGGCTCTCAGTGGATGTCCTATCTAGCTCCTTGATACCTTCAGGGCTACCCTCGCCTTCCTTCTTACGCTGCTCGGAGTGGTCCACGCGCCCTGATATGTGCCCGTGCGATATCTGACGCAGACGACAAAAACGTGAGATGTGCCCTAACCTGCCGCACGAGAAGCAGGCGATTGACTTGACGCGTATATTCAATTCTCGCGCCTGCCCAGATGGAGGGCCCTCACGTATCCGAAGGACCTTTTCGAGCAGCTTCTCCAGCCGATCCAGACGTTCACGAAAATCACCCGTCTCCCCTCTGCTTTCTACAAGCCGGACAGTCGCGGTGCTCGTGCTCGTCACTTCCTCTAACTGCTCTTCTCTAGACGCTACCTCCACTGCCTCTTCGAATGTCTTGGGATCGTGTGACAGAGCAAATCTTCTTACCGGATCGCGGAGCCCATTCAGAAAAATAGAGGTCAGCTGCTCCCTAAGGATTTCGCGCCTCGCTTCTCTCTTCGACGCGTCATCGCCATCGACATGCTCAAAAGCCTCCGTTCCGAGCCTACGCAACCGGCTCGCGAACGAGCGTACATTCTCACCAATGTTCTGCTTTGCACTTAGAAACTTCTCTAACTTCCTGCACGCCGGCTCAGTATCATATCGTTTCAGCGCGAGCGCTTTAAACGATTTATACGAAGTCGCACCTGCCACCTCCTCATCCAACCACGCAAAGTCCAGAGCAGCCCCGACCATCTTACATCTCGCCATCCCGACTAACTGTTTCTCCTGCCATCCGCCCAGATTACCGACCTGCTCTAAAATTTCCAGAAAGTCCCTTATTTTGGGACCGTTCTCACCCCCCGTGAATAAGGGAATCACAGCTCCCAACAGCATCTGATTTGCACCTATCAACCCTTCGTGAAGACTCGGTGATTCCTGTAGCGACATGTTGGCTCCCTTCTCCTCGGGTACGAGGGTGAATGTCTCGCACCACAACTTCAGCAAGATCCCACCGCTGCCACCACTTGTGACGTTCCCGCCTGTCGGGGGTCAGTCACAATGCAACACAGTTGTTTGTTGCTATCTACGGGTTCTGCTGAAGCGAGGAGAAATGAGCCAACACACAACGCCTCCGAGTCAACCTAATTTATTCGCACTCTCTGCCTGAAGGTGAAACTGGGAGTTCCGCTCACCGCTGTCTTCCGCTCATCGCTGTCACCGCTGCCTCGCTCTCGGCTGTTCTGGCGGGGGTGGCGCTCTGCCTGGTGGCGGTCCCACGTTTCGGTGACTGTGACGGGTTGTGGCGTCAGGCTTCTTGGGCGTCTCGGCTGGCGGTACTCTGACGGGTTGTGGCGTCCGGCTTCTTGGGCGTCTCGGCTGGCGGTACTCTGACGGGTTGTGGCGTCCGGCTTCTTGGGCGTCTCGGCTGGCGGTACTCTGACGGGTTGTGGCGTCCGGCTTCTTGGGCGTCTCGGCTGGCGGTCAGTTTGCAACGGATGCCCTCGGGTCCGGCCTCACCGACTACTGACCAGCGCGATCTGCTTCCGTCCACCTCGCCCGTCTCTGCCCGTTCTCCCCTTCGTTCTGTCCTTTGTCTCTGTCCCCAACGCGTCTCTCTGAGGACTCCCTTTCTATCCTTCGGTGTCCTCCTCGCCTCCTCTGCTGGGAGCCCTCTTGGTGCTAACTTGCCGGCCTCTCCCGCCACCTCGAGCCATTAGTAAGGCCGTCGCGCTGCAAGACAATGCAGGCCAGTGGGCCCGCGAATTCCGGGAAACTGTTTTTGCCGCGAGCGTCCCGGCCTACCCTCGGCGCCGCAGGGTGCCGGCCTCTTCGCGAACGCGGGGCTCATTGCTCAGCCGAAGACGCACTCCTCTCGAAGTTGACATATTTATGAGGGTCACGGCTGTCCTCTCTCTTCTCGCATCGGAACCCGGGGTGGTCTCTTCCAAGAACCGCGGCTTGGACACGTGATCAGGGCATTCGAAAACTTGGCCGTCAACGGACAAAGGGAGTCCTCCTTCAGTAGCGGAAGAGAGCAGCTGCCCGGGGAGACAGTCTGTTTTCCAAGGGCATGGGGCCCTCTTTTCTTTTGGGTTAACTTCCCTTAATAAAGACCCTACTCCCAGCCTCCTCCGAGTCCACAGACCGTCCCTCGCAACAAGGCCGTCTGCAGGCGTGCATGCGCGCACACACAAACGCACAAACGTGCCTGTCTCTGTGCCAAAGGGGGGGGGAGTTGGGGACGCGCTGCAAAACGGGCCGCAGGGATGCGTGTGGTCGCGCAGGGCTCCGCGCGCGGCCTCTCCTCTTTTGCCCTCTGGCTATTTCGCACGTCTTTATGTTGCGCCCGCTGCATTCTACACAACCGCCTTCGCTGACGGAGCAGGGCGATAATTTTGAGAAAGACACAGTGTCTCTGGTGTTCGTCGATGGAGGGTTCTTTTGGGCCATGCCTAGGCCTCCCGTACGCAGTCCTTCACATACCCGTCTGCTCGACAAGTGAATTTGAGCACAGCACGCTTATTTCAACAAAATCACGCGTTTCTCTCGTCTTAATACGCTCACTGGGGCCACGCATCGGCAGATTTCGTCTGTCGTACCCGTCTGCTCGACAAGTGAATTTGAGCACAGCACGCTTATTTCAACAAAATCACGCGTTTCTCTCGTCTTAATACGCTCACTGGGGCCACGCATCGGCAGATTTCGTCTGTCGTACCCGTCTGCTCGACAAGTGAATTTGAGCACAGCACGCTTATTTCAACAAAATCACGCGTTTCTCTCGTCTTAATACGCTCACTGGAGCCACGCATCGGCAGATTTCGTCTGGTGTACCCGTCTGCTCGACAAGTGAATTTGAGCACAGCACGCTTATTTCAACAAAATCACGATCACGCGTTTCTCTCCTCTTAATACTCTCACTGGGGCCACGCATCGGCAGATTTCGTCTGTGGTACCCGTCTGCTCGACAATTGTCACTAAAAAAACAATTTCGTAACCGCCGGGGACGTGCTCTTTCGCTTGGCGAACAGGCGGCGGCCACTCCGGGCAAGGCTGCTCTAACGAGCTGGGCGGTTGCGGCGCGACAGCGTAGCTGTAGGCGGAGGAGAATGTAAAAGGGAGAGGGAACAAATAGTCTGGCCACACTGGGTTTTAGTTCACAATCTGGCAACCTTATAGCCTGGCAACACTGGAAGTCGCACAAGTCTGGCAACACTATAGTATGGCAACACTGGGATAGCAGACGGCGGGTACGTCTCACGAAACTCTGCCCACATTATGAAATACAAATAAAAGGCAGACGATAATCAATGGGCGTGAAGCAGGAAATTACATGGCATGTATGAATCCAGCCTGGTCCTTAAAGGGGCACTGACGACAAGTTTAAGTTGGCCTGTGTTGGTAGATTACACATTTTAATGACCCATAAGCTACTTTCACTGACACTGGAGCTTCCTAGAAGCTAGAAAAGGGCAGAAAATAAAATACAGGCAGCAGCAATTTTTGCAAGCAAACTAAGGTGACATCGAGATAGTTGTAACAGTGCAGATCCCCGAGGCCAGATTACACTGCCAATAACTTTCGAACTGTGATCAAAGACTCCTTTTTATTAATGGAAGTTTGAGTCAAGAGCAGGAGGACAAATGTTTCACTTTTAGATCCCATTTTCTCTGCCATGAATGCATTTTTTGTGTCAAGAATCAAAATACCTAGCCACTGAGAGCCAAAGAAACAATTCTGAATAACAATAATAATGGGATAAATAAGCCCTCAGTATCTCTTTTAAGGTGCTCCTAAGAAGTAGTGCCACTTTCGTATATGATTTAAACAGCTCTCGCATTGACACCTCTTGTATTTCGTTAAAACATTAAGTTGGGCTAGTTGGTAAAGGCTTGAAGGAATCATATAAATGAAGTTTGTAACCTGCCGAACGGGAGGGGTGTACACCATTCCACTTGCCTGTGGCAAGGTATATATAGGCCAGACCGGAAGGTGTGTCAACGATAGGATTAGAAAGCACAGAAGGGATGTTTCATCACAGGCCGGTGGAGCTGAATTGGTGAAGCATTGCAGAAGTTGTAAAGGCCTGTATATGACGCTACGTCTGTGATGCATGTGGGAGCCGACAAAAAAGAAAGGGAAATTATCGAAGCCTTTCGTATTCAAGAGGTGGGCGACATGTGTGTAAGCACTCCCTCCCTGGCGTTGGCAGAAAAAGAGATTGTTTATCTGCGCAACTGTATGCCTTGCAGGAGAGGGGAGGGCGTAGTTAGACCTGATGCGGATGACGAGGCACCTGCGTGTGCTCAGTGATACATATTTATGTCGTACAAGTGTCCAGTAAAGACAGTTGAAGTCTAGCGGGTGTCCTGTGTGTGTGTGTCTTGGTGTTGTGTCTGTTTCTTACCGCTAAGAATATGATTCCTTCAAACCTCTTGTATTTGTTAAGAACTTTCTTCTGACCCAATATTGAAGAGGGTTTACCAACTTAACTCCTAGTAATTCATACAAATCCTTGACATGATAAAAGTTATCTCCATTCTGGCCACTATCGCACGACAAAGATTGCGACCACATTTTTCAGCACTGTGAGCCGTTTGCCAGCACTACCTGCCCGCCAGCCCATGTGCAGTATTGAGCATCCCGGCCCGGAACCGAGGGGGTCTGGTGTGTGCAGAATACGCCTACAGTTTGGTGTGAGCAGCCACACTATTGATTTAGCATCCTGCCTCATTCTTATAACACTATTTGCAACGAATTTGAAACAACAGAGAGATAGCAATTTTCAGCTACATCGAGGTAATCTCAGGACAGGGCGAACAGTGGCCTGGCTAGATGAAGCAGGTGCAAGGATTCTTTGCCAGCAATACTCTAGCCAAAAAAAGAACCATTTTTCTCAACTTTTGTGGATTGAGGACCTGTGCACTGCCGTGGAACCCAGTCGAACCAAAGGCACCACAGGAATAGCCGCAGGAAGAAGTTCTCACCATTTTGGGCAAACACTACGCCTCCAAGCCGTCCGCTGTCATTAAGCATCTTTGTTTCAACACTACGTATGTTTGGAAGCCAAGTCCATTAATGACCATGCCGCAGTGCTGAAGAGTTCACCTGTGTGCCACGACAGCAAACAAGAACTCAACAAAATGCTGCGCACAACAGAGAATCATCTATGGAATCAGCGCTTGATAAGTGATCTAGGAACCCCTGTACTTTTGTAGAGACTGTATGAATCTGAAGCAAGGAGGCATTTTGTCGCTAGTGATCAGAACATTTCTTCTCTATCATTCTGAAAATTTTGCTGTGATTTTTAGTAGGAATCATTGGCATGTTTTCTAAAACCCGGAACACAGAAAAATACAAAAGTGGCAGCACTACACAAAGGCTGGAAGAAAAAGGAAAACCAATGCTCTCACACCACAAGCCAGTCCAGAAATGGCCACTCAGCTCCAAGGCTACATAACAACGAGCACACTGGCAGAGCATGGGGTTTGTTTGCTTCAGGTCTGTGACAAACTGAACAAGCAACGACCTTTAAAAATGATTTGTCCAGTTTGTATAAACAATGCGTTAAACAGGCCGCCAGCAGTTTTTTTTCCTTTCTCCCTCTTTATTTCCCTCTGCACATGAGCTCAAATCACCAGACCCCCCCCCCATTTCAATGAAGCGAGACTTTGAGCACTGTGCGACTTCAATAATGCTACAATTCAGACCCAACTTCTTAATGTGCCAGACTTGACATTCAAGTGTGCTGTCTGAACGATGCTTGCTAGGGAATCTGTGAAATGTGCCAGAGAAATTTTTGAAGTGGGAGCAAATGCAAGTATTCTGCCAGCAAACAAGGCATAGCACGTGACATTGGACACATGCTATCGCTATTGAGATAGAAGTCACCTGAAAGCCACAATGCCGACATGTTAGTTCTAGATGTTTTCACTGCAAGAAGCAGGGACATATTGCTGTGTTCAGTTAATGGAAATGCAGACTGCCACCTATCGTGGCAGGGGAATCGTGGCCACGCTGTTCACCAACTAAGACGTGCTTTTTGCTGTCGTAGGATCGCTTCGCGCCGTGCTGCCCATCTGCTGATTGACCCTGGTCGTCGAAGGAGCAGCCGCACGGCCCTCGCCACATCACGCAACGACAACGCATGCATGATAAAAGCTGTGACGTAACATCGAAGACAACACCACTCTACTACAAAAAGGGATGATCGCCTTCGCCGCCTCGGGAATCGTGGCCACGCTGTTCACCAACTAAGACGTGCTTTTTGCTGTCGTAGGATCGCTTCGCGCCGTGCTGCCCATCTGCTGATTGACCCTGGTCGTCGAAGGAGCAGCCGCACGGCCCTCGCCACATCACGCAACGACAACGCATGCATGATAAAAGCTGTGACGTAACATCGAAGACAACACCACTCTACTACAAAAAGGGATGATCGCCTTCGCCGCCTCGGGAATCGTGGCCACGCTGTTCACCAACTAAGACGTGCTTTTTGCTGTCGTAGGTAGGAATTTTCCCTATTCATTTCGTTTCTTTGAACTATAAGTCTGTGGCCATTGATTCCCAACTGACTCGTGATTCTGTGATTTGCTTTCCCTTGGTTCCCTGCTTTTATTTAATGGGGATCGATGTGTGTACGTACCGAGCGCGCATTGGCACGTTTTTTGCTCACCAGCGTCGTGATTACACTCATGGTTGTGGCTGGAGAGGGGCACCCGGACTAATCCGCGTGCTTTGCCCAAGACCGTCTGTGGTGCTGCTGACTCTTTTTTCACTGTTACTGCATTGCTCTGGGGATGTCGAGGCAAACCCTGGTCCAAAGATGGACGACGTTTTAGCTCTCATCAGTGAATGCCATAGTGAAACCACAGCCACCCTAGCTGCAATCAAAAAAGACATAATCAGCATAAAAACGCGGGTTAAAAACATTGAACAGAACATCGGAAGTGTCCCCGAAATTGGGAACAATGTCGAGGCGGTGAAGTTGGGCATCGCAAAAACAAGTGAAGAGCTGGCAGATGTAGTAGACGACATGAATAACCGCATGAGACGAAACAATCTGCTCATCAAAGGCCTCCCCGAAGAAGAACAGGAGGGTTTTGCCGAATCTGAACGTATTGTGAAGAATTTCTTCTCCACCCACCTCGATTTAAACGTCACTGACATCGAACGTGCTCATCGTATAGGACAGCGCCGCTCAGGAATTAACAGACCATTAATTGTGAAATTTCTCAACTTTAAAACAAAAACAGAGGCTTTGCGCAACGCTCACAAACTGAAGGACTTGGAATCAATGACAGTATGGCTGGAGGAGGACTTCTCTCCCAAGATTCAGTTAGCGCGCAAGAAGTTGCGAGACTTCGTCAAGACAAATCGGGACGAAAAGGAGCGTTTCCGCATACGCTTCAACAAATTGCATTTTAGGGGGAGTACCTTTATGTATGATGCAGCTACTGGCAGTGTCGTAGAAATACGCCAAAATAGACCGAGCACAGAACGAGACGAACAAGCTTCGGCCGAAACCAGCCAAACCAACTCTCAGCCAAGCGAAGAACAACCAAACAAAATTTCAGACTGACTTCCCCCGCCCGGCCATAGCAAACACATGGACACCAATAACGTTTCGGTTCTCTTGGCAAACTTCCGTAGTATAATACCGAAACTTCACGTTCTCAATTCATTCATCTACACATGTTCCGCGGATGTCATTGTCGGCACTGAAACCTGGCTTTCGGACGACATCCCCGACTCTGAATTGTCATTTCCGCCTTCGTTTCAAATTTTTCGTAAAGATAGGATCGGTTCTCGAGGGGGAGGAGTAATCATAACAATAAAAAAGGAATTTCGCCGGACTGTCATACCTATTGACACAGGACTGGAAATGATTTGGGTCTTGGCACATGTTGGAACTAGAAGAATTATCTTAGGAGTTCTTTACAGACCTCCTGACTCTGCATCTGATTTTACTGATTCCCTGAATGAAGCCTTAGAGCAGATAACACTTAAACATCCCAAATCAATTCTTGTCCTGTGCGGAGATTTTAACTATCCTTCTATCAACTGGTTGGATTATTCTGTCAGCCATCATAATAACCGAGCCGAATGTATTTGCTTTCTCAATCTGATGCAACTTTATCAACTAACTCAGCTGGTTCGTGAACCCACTCGTGGCGATAATACCTTAGATCTAGTTTTCACCAACCATCCTGACCATGCATCCGCTTCTGTGCTGGAGGAAATCAGCGACCACAAGATTATTCACTGCCGCTTCAGCTTGCCTCGCCCTGATAACACAAGGATCAGCAAAGAGATACTGGATTACGCACGTGCAGATATACCTAAAATGAATAGCATTCTAACAAGCTTTGCAGCTGATTTCCGCCACGACTTCACTAAACGTACTACGAATGAAAACTGGTGCTTATTTCGTGATAAATTAAAAGAACTTGAGAAGATATGCGTTCCCAAATTCACAGTCTCAAACCGAATAAATGATCCCTGGTTCACTAACGAATGCAAAAGGTACTTAAACAGAAAAAAGAGGGTATACAGAAGAGCTTCAAGAACTAATGCACCACTCGACTGGATGAAATATAAGGAAATTGCTGCGCTTACTGAAAGAAAACTCGAAGAAGAAAAACAAAAATACTATAACGACACACTTCCGAAACTATTAAAAAGTGATCCCAAAAAGTTTTGGCGCACTGTAAATCCTAAAAGCAGCAACATTTCACCAGCACTAACTACAGGAGAGGGCTCGCCCTTACCGTTAGACGAGTGCGCCGAAATCTTCAACAAATCTTTTAGTGACATGTTCACAAAAGAACTCCCCACTGATAATTTACCGCCCATTTCTCCAGCATACATAAGGTTTCAATTTGCACCTATTACTATCACAACAAATGGCGTCGCCCGCGCAATCGACAAGCTAGAACTAAAAAAGGCCCCAGGACCCGATGGGATCAGTACAAAGATTCTGAAACTAACATGTCACGAATCATCTGGTTTGCTCGCGCTGATATTTCAACAATCTCTGGATACAGGACAGCTCCCGGACGACTGGAAACAAGCACACATCATTCCCGTACACAAATCAGGAAGTAACACCGATCCAAACAACTTCAGGCCTATCTCACTTACTTGCATCTGCTGCAAACTACTAGAGCATATCTTCTTTTCCCACATCATGAACCATCTGAACCTAAATAACTTACTTCTCGAGAACCAGCACGGATTCCGGCAAAACCGATCATGCCAGTCACAACTCTTTGAGCTTGTGACTGACCTTCATCAATCCGTACACATGTCTCATCTCACAGACGCCATTTTCATTGACTTTAGAAAAGCTTTTGACCGTGTTGCCCACAAACGCCTACTACTGAAGACCCGAAATTTACAGCTCGACGACAAAACAACTACATGGATCGAGCAATTCCTAACCGATCGTTACCAGTCGGTCAAAATTGAGAACCTCATTTCTAAACCCACTCGCGTATTATCCGGTGTCCCGCAGGGCTCAGTATTAGGGCCATTACTTTTTCTAATTTATATAAACGACATAGCCTCTAATATTACTTCATCAATACGGCTTTTCGCAGATGACTGCGTAATATACAGGCAGATAACCACCCCGACTGATGCACTAGCTCTCCAATCAGATCTAACAGAACTAACTGAATGGTGTTCAACGTGGCAGATGGATATCAATGTCAGCAAAACTAAGCATGTAAGATTCTCTAGCGTAGCAGAAACATCACAGAATAATTACCGGTTAAATAATAGTGGAATTGACTCCGTGTCGTGTATAAAATATCTGGGAGTGTTTTTCAGTCAGAACTTAACCTGGGATGCTCACATTGAATACATAACTAATAAAGCCTTTAAAAAAATTGGTCTCTTGAAACGCCGTCTACCCCTTGCGAACGCTGAAACACGGCACAGCGCTTATACAACGCTTATCAGGTCGTCTGTTGAATACGCTTCTGTTATATGGAACCCCTCCCACGCGATTCTTACAAATGCTCTAGAAGCAGTACAAAATAAAGCCGTCAGATTCATACTGTCATCCTACTCACGTCATCAAAGCGTATCAGCAATGAAGCAAGCCATCAATCTTCAACCTCTTGCTACACGTAGAAAGTTCGCCCGGTTGTCATTATTTCACACCTTATACTATAGCGAAACGCCGTTCTCCCGAAATCATATCTTTCCTGCACCTCATTGTTCAGCTCGCCTGGACCATGCGCATAAGGTACGTCCGATTTTCGCTCGCACACTAAAATATCAGAAGTCACCGCTAGTTTTGTCAATTAATGAATGGAACTCATTGCCATCCAGCATTGTCGGCCATACTGAATTATCATCGTTTCAAACAGCTTTACTAACATTTTTGAACACAGAAAATGCGTCATAGAGTGCTAGATGATGTACCGTGTCCGTGACTTTTTGGCGGTCCTTTTTTTGCTTTGCCATTTCTTGTGTGCTGAACAGCTCCGGAGCCTCTTTTGTGTGCCATTGTATTTTTAGTTACTTATTTTGCCCTAATTATTACTCACTTGTTTGAACGTGTTGAATTTTGCGGTTTCAATGTGTTATACTGCACTTAACCAAATGTTACCCAAACTCTGCCTTCTGTATATTTACCATCATTTGTTATGAGTTGTTTTGTTATGTGTGCTTTCTTTTAATCATTCCCCCCCTATGTAATGCCCTCTTCTGGGTCTTTAGGGTAAATAAATAAATAAATAAATAAATAAATAAAAGCACACGCTGCAAAGAAGGCATGGGACAGTCATACCAACTTGTTAGCCTTAGCTGCCATAAACTCAGTTCATGACGACAGCATTGTGAGGCTGCCAGATCACCAAGAGGGACCGCGCACAGAAGCAATCAACACTGGAACCTCGGCAAACTGCCTTCAGTACTGGCATTCTTGATCAACATGGACATTCCTCGGAAAGCTGGCTTCCAAGAATTAGACACAGGAGCAGACATTTCAGTAACGTCCACTGACAAGTTTCTTGCTGCATTTTGAGACGCGAGTCTTGAACTTTCCAGCATCCTGTTGAGGAGCCTTTCGGGCAACTTGCAACCAAGTGAGGGAAAAGCAAAAGCCGAGCCCAACTTTCCATTCCTTCAGGAGCTACACCTACCCTTTTCGGGAAAGGTTTATGAAGCTGTATTTGTCAGATTCAACCAGCAAATCCCTCTGGATGTAGAGAGCACAAGCTTACAACGATTAACATATATACGAGCCTCTTTCAGCACACAAGGCTACCGTTCGAGGCTGCTTTTGCTTGTGGAGGATAAAAGCTGAACAGGTTGTCTTGAATTTTCCACACTGTAACAGTGCGAAGACGACGACGTTAGTCAGTGCTGTGTTGTCTTACCTCATCCTTGGTCTGTCGTCTTTCACATGTTACAGTATGGCAGGTTCATCAGCTTCTGCCATCTTTCTGCACGAGATGAAGAACCTATATGGGGCTAATCAAATGTAGCTATGTACTTTGGCAACCCCATTGATATCACAGGCGTCGATGACATGGACATCAAGGGTATCAAAAGTGTTCTTCAGAATCTCAAAGATGTGGGCTTCATAGTCAAGCTTGAGATGTGAGAATTCTCTGCAAGTGAAGTGCATTTTCTCGGCTACATCGTTAGTAAGTAAGGCCATCATCAATGCACTAGCTCCAGAGAATGTAAAACAACTACAAGCTGCCTTTCTTTTCTCCACTCTTACATAGGGTTCTTGACCAACATTTCATCAAAGCTACGTCTCCTGCATTGGCTACTACTATTGGAAGTCAGGACCTGGATTTGGAGAAAGGAAAATGAGAAAGCCTTCAACAAAATTCAGAAGCTGTGACTGCTGCTCCCATCTTGGGGTCTTTGTCTATGACTGTGTCATAGACAAAGGTTTGTGAGATGCAGATTCACAGAAAAAAAATTGTTGTGACGCGGTAGGGCACAGCAGATCATTGAAATACTTAGAAGCATGAGGAGAGGCATGCACTCCATCTGCAAGAATAAAGTCTGCTTGGACAGAGAGGCAATGAAAAAATAATTGTTTTTATGAGGGGGTGCTGAGAAGCTCCTGGCCACGTTCCAGATGAAATCGAAAAATGAATTTGGTGCCATATGAAAGCTTGATATCTTACGTAACTGTGCAAATATCACATGATTCTTGTACCTAATTGTACTTTCAGGTAGGACTTGAGATGGCAGAGGCACAAGCAGGTATCGTGTCTGAGAAGTTATGGGCCGTCATAAAGTTATTGTTTCTCCAGTGAAAGTCCGCAAAAAAACATTCACACTGAGGTGTCATAAACTCTCGTGGAGAAGTGTCCCTCCTAGAGCACTGTCAGAACCTGGGTTTCTCATTTCATGACTGCGCATTTCCCCATTGCAGAACTCCTCAGTAGGCACCCCACAACCACAACAATGACCATCGCCAGGGCTGGGAGTTTGTGTGTGCAAAAAGGGGATAGGTTGGTTGGTTTATGGGGTTTAACGTCCCAAAGCGACTCAGGCTATGAGAGACGCCGTAGTGGAGGGCTCCGGAAATTTCGACCACCTGGGGTTCTTTAACGTGCACCGACATCGCACAGTACACGGGCCTCGAATTTCTCCTCCAAAGAAAAAAAAAGGGGATAAATGTACACAGTTTACTGTGACCCATGTATGCAACTCTATGTCCCACATTATCCTTGCATCACTAATTGTAGCAAGCTCATACAAGAAGCCTGTTGTAGCTACAAAGGAGTTCCAGTACGGAAAGACCAAACCTCACCTTACAACACAGTAGGTGAACCTGCTATGAAAACCAGCAGCCTAATATATTTGAGAGACCTGCCATGGTGCCTGAATGGCTATGTTATCTGGCTGGTGAGCAAGAATTTGCGGGATGGAATCCTTGCCACAGTGGCAGCATTTCTATGGAAGCAAATTGCAGCAGCCCCCTAAGCTATGACATGCCTCATCGCCCAGAGTGTACCTTTTTGATACATAACGCACTATGCAATTTTAAAGTCCCTTTGTCAAACAGGCACCAACCAGACTCCAAAATAATGTCAATGCACTCACGACGAAGCAAAGGAAAGAGTTATCTACAGCAATCTCCCATACGCCCAACAAAGCAGTCCCATTCCTTACGGCGTTGCAACTTCTTCTGTAACACCACCTCATCACTTTCTGATACAGTCACAACCACCGGCAATGCACTTCCACAAACGGTGCACATGGCTATGCTTGTAATCATAAAAGGCTGATAGCCACAACTACACTGCATTGGTGACCACTTCATGAGGCACAAAACGCACGCACTCAAACTTTCCTTCATCTCGAGAAAGAGCCAGAAGACTGACTGCACATAGTCAAGGCTTGAGGTCACAGGGCTATAAACTATAAATCTGACACGGAAAGCTGCTAGACCACGCATTCATGCTGTCCAACATTTTTCAGGCTGCTGCTTCTACATCAGAGATTCCACATTAGTATATCTAAGAGAGCAAATCCTAACCATTCAGTTCAGTATGGTGTCTTTCAATTCCTCACTGAAATGTAGCAGCACAGGGAGCATGAACATGCATCACAGTTTGTACACAAGTCAGCTCGTGCTTCTGTTCATTCAAAACTGCCTAAGAATCATAGATATGTTAACTTAGATAGGTATTCTTCCATGAAATTGGCGACTTCATATATCAAAAGCTGACGTAGAGCGTGTTTTTCTGCATGCCTTGCTCTGAGGTAGAAGACTGCGTCCTCAGAGAATCCTCCCGCAATTTTATCAGTTCCACCTTGTACTTCGCGACTGCCAACTGCAATTTTATGTTGTTGTTGTTGTAGCCTTTAGTATCTGGCTTTCCAGCTCTCTCTTTTCTCTTCCACCTGTCTTTTTCGGTAGCGAGCAAAAATAAAGCTGACTAGCTGTCGATCTGGACAGCTTTATCAGTTCCACCTTGTACTTTGAGACAGCCAACTGCAATTTTAGTATCTGGCTTTCCAGCTATTTCTCTTCTCTCTTCCACCTGTCTTTTTCGGTAGCGAGCAAAAATAAAGCTAGAATAAAGATGCTAAACATCTTCAGCTTCAGCATCTGACAGCGTCGGTGCTGCAGACTGCTGATGTCGCGAAGTAGCCGAGCAAGTTACGCGACTACTCGTCAGCGTTTTCTCCCGCGCACACAAACGTTTCGCCGTACCTTCTTAGCTGTCGCTTAGCTGTCGTTTTTGGCTGCGAATATGAGGGGTAATTTTCAAAGATTGAAGGCACTACGCCTTTTTTCAGCCACCGCCTTTTCCCTTCTATGAAATCTTCCGTATTGAGGTGTCGGCTGCATACTTTGGTGTAAGCGGACGTGGTGTTCGGTGTCCAGTTGTCCCGTGGAATCGCGGCGTGCCACTTCACTCGCAAGTCGGCGACAGCGGGTATCTCGTGAAAGGACAGCCTGGAAGGCTTTTTCTTCTCGTCGGACTTGCATTTGGGTACGCAGCAGTAGAACATTTCAATGCATGTGAAACATGCACCCAATGAAAATGAGAAAAGCAAGAAAACGAACTGCTACGCCAGCTGGCGCGCGCTGGCCCATCACGTGTGCATAGTTAGACCCACGACCTACTGTGGTTAGACCTCTAGTTAGGGTCCCTAGAATAGCATAGTGCCGTACGGCTGCCATTAGCAGCCAAGCCAACTTAAGTCAAAGTAAGAATCAAAATGGCGCTGTACAGCGTAAACAGCTCAAGTAGAGGGATTCCCTGTCCGATTTCTTTTAACTTTCCACATTTCAGCTTTGCGAAGGACGGCTGCTGATCTTTTAGTAGCCGGTACATGGGTTCAATCAAAAGTAAGAATTTTAGACAAAAGCATTTGTTGGGCGAGTTGGTGTTTTTGATGATCCATAACTACAGCGCAAACGACAGGACAGAGATGTGTGGTGTCCCTTCTTCATCTCTGTCCTGTCGTTTGCGCTGTAGTTATGGATCATCAAGAATTTTAGAAAGACGGCGACTCAGCTGGCGAACTTCATCTTAAGCCTCAAGACGGCATCAAGGACTTAAAAAATTACAGACCGACCGGCTGTTTGTTGCCTACACGGTATTTACTAAGGAAAACCGTATACTTAAGTCAACCAAATGACCTAGCTGGTTTTGCAAAGGCTACTTGACAATTGACCGTATTCACACTATCAATCAAGTGATAGCGAATTGTACAGGCCCCTGTGTATGCCTTCATAGATTACGAGGAAGCATTTAACTCAGCTGAAACATCAGCACTCATACAGGCATTCGTTAATCAGGCTGCAGAATAGCCATATGTAAAAGTACTGCAAGATATCGTTGCACAGCCACCATAGTCCTCCATCAAGACAGAAGGAAGGGTATCAGGCAAGGAGACACTATCTCTCCGATGCTATTTATGGCATGTTTACAGGAGGTGTTCAGGAACCTGGATTGGGAACAGTTGGGGATAAGAGTTAGTGGAGAATAGCTTAATAATCTGCAATTAGCTGATGACATTGGCTTGTGAAATCACTTAGGGAACGAATTGCCAAGCATGATCAATCATTAAGACAGGCAAAGCAGAATGATGGATCTAAAAATTGGTATGCAGAGAAATAAAATATTTTTCAACAGTCTTGGAACGGAACAGCAGTTTATGATTGGTAGCGAGGTGCTGGAAGTGGTAAAGGAGTACGCTTACTTCGGGCAGGTAGTGACTGCAGATATGGACTACGAGAGTGAAATAACTTGAAGAATAAAAATGGAGTAGTGTGCATTTGGCAGGTACTCTCGGATCATGAAGGGCAGTTTACCAATATCCCACAAGATAAGAGTATGTAACATCTACATTTTACCGGTATTCACCAATAGGGCAGAAACATGGAGGCTAACGACAAGAGTTAAGCTTAACTTGAGAACAACGTAGTGAGCTATAGAAAGGAAAATGATGGGCGTAACAATAAGAGGCAAGAAGAGGTTGGAGTGGGTCTGGGAACAAATGTGGGTTAATGACATCCTAGTCAAAATCAAAAACAAATGGGCTTGGGCAGGGCATGTAATGTGAAGGGAAGATAGCCAAATATTGTTGAGGCTAATAGACTTCATCCCAAGAGAAAGCAGGCGTAGCAGGGGCGACAAAAAGTTGGACGGGCAGATGATATTAAGGAGTTTGTGGGGATAAGGTGGCCGCTGTTGGCACAGGACAGGGTTAATTGGAGAGATGTGGGAGAGGCCTTTGTCTTGCAGTAGGCGTAGTCAGGCTGATGATGATGACATATCTCGAGTAAAATGGTCGCCTCTGCTTGAGAACTGTCTGCTGGCTCAAAAACACGTCCGTAAGCAAGGAAAACGGCTAATACTACTTCCTGATGGGGTACTGTTAAACCACACTAAGGAGCTGCGGCCTTGCAGGTTGATGCTGCTCGCTATGCTGTGTTTTATATGGACAGTCAATCATTCCGTGGTCAGCAACAAGTAGCCATGTGTGATACCAAGGGTGCTGTCTACAAAGAGTAGTATACATGCCAATCTGTTTGCTTGAGACCATCCAGCAGCTGCACAGCATATTGATGCTTCAGTTTTCGACCAGTGTGTTGCAAATTTTGGGAATGTGCCTGCCTGAATTGCATTATTGTTAGCATCACATTGGTTAACAGTATTACTGCTTATTTATTTATTGAGTTCAACGTCGGGGATAGGAGGCATTAGAGAAGGGAGTGCCTGCTTGCTGGTAAACATCCCGTCTTTGATTTGCAGTGCTTGGGTTCTCTACTCCGAGTTTAACTCTGAGTCAACTCGTGAGGCAACTTGAAATGTGCTTGAGGACCGGCCAGTGCTACATAAGGGACATTTTTGCCGTTTAAAACTAATAAATTTTTGGTTATTGCAAACAGCTTATGGTATATTTGGGTTGCAAGTGAGTGCAACTAGAGCCACCTAGACAGAACTGGCATGAGTGCTTTGCCAGTTGACTTGACCATAAACTGGTGCTGCTATTGGAAAAATGGAACACTGATGCCTATACTTTGCAATGTTCTGAATCGCTCATTGTGGTCAGATTTAGTTTTTTTTTTATTATTGATCAAGCCGACATGCACTGCCATGTACAAGACTGCTTGCAAACGCTGCTTACAGCATGCCTGCAAAATGAGATACGATGCCACATGCCTTGTCCTAGCTAGAATTTGACTGTAGCTCTGCTAACGACATGTGTTTCTATTCTATCAATGGTACTGGGCCCCAACTTCCGGTTTCATCTCAGGCTTGTTTTAAATGATGATTTTGGCCGCAAAGCATCTCAGAATGGAGCCTAAAGGGTAGCACGCACCTGCAGTTGATTGGGAGTAAAGTGTAGAAATTGTGATTTTGGCTCATCACCATCTCAGAATGAAACATGAAAGGGAATATACCCCCAGGAGAAAATTATAATTGATTTCCATGCTGTTAATTCTCGGTTGAAAAATGGACAACAAGAAGTTTACTGTAAGGCAGGGAATTCATAATGCTGTCTTACGCGTTGAAGACCACAGCGCTAATCCCTTGTGCCACAGGATTGGCAGGAATGGTCGTTCTTAACCCTGCTGGTATGCCTTCTCACAGAAATTCTATTTCTCGCTAGATGGCGCTGCTTCGGTTCGGAAATATGCCAGTGGCAGCAAGACTGTCATGTCAGATGACCCTGATTGAAAGGAGCTGTCAACCATCACTTCAAAGCAGCAGCAGTTCAGCAGGCCTGGCAACCTGAGTCCAGATGTGCTTAGTCTGGCAGCAAAAGTTCTAATAGCCAAGTTCCTGGAAACTTCAGCCTCGGCTCTTCAGCCATCGCCTATGGACAATTCCATGCCAAGGAACACTGCATGCACGCAAACTTGTGAGTCGCCTCCCCGCTCTTCATTTGAAAAAAAAAATTTGTCTTTATGTCTTTGTGGAAAGGCGATGTTTCGCTAATTGTGGCTTGCACTTAGCACCTTGCACTTGTCTGCAGCGAGCCAGTGGCCAAGAAGAAGGCTGCCTGGTGATGTCCGACTACTGAGGCCCTTGAAAGAACAGTTTCTTCTACCTGGTTAACCCACAGTATGGTGGTGAGTTCAGAACTTTCATCAGTAAGCGTACTCAAGGAAAATGCCTGTACTCCATTTCATACACAGCAGGCAATGCTGCGGAGGCTGCTGAAATAGTGCGTCCGCAAAAATATATTACTCCGCCACATATCATTCGTTCTTCTCGAAACTCCGGTCATTTTTTGGACGAATACAAAGAGCGGTATAAAACGATGTATAGTAGCATTGAAAGTGACGGTCGAAGCTGTGAGGCGCTCAGTGTTCAGGCTCTCTGGCCATAATTTTCACGGAGTGTGACTACTTTTTGGGTGCGGATTTAGCAGAAGTGATTCGCCCTACCAGCCGCATATCATACTGCCACATGTACTTTTTGCTTTTCGAAATCTCGACAAGTCGCAGGAGGAAAATGTTGCAAGAGGTAAATCGAAGTCCGGGAGGTGCCAGTCATGGCACTTAAGATTTGTCGCTAAGAAATATGTTTGTGTTCGCTTTGGTTGTATGGCGAACTACTTTTTGCATGCGGACTTAGCCTGCGCGAACAGGTGCGCTAGCTTTGGCAGCATTGCCTGCTGTGTATGAAACGTAGTATAGTCATCTATCGCCATGGATCAATGGCTGTGATGTTCTGCTTCTGAGCATTCGGTTGCGGATTCTGTACTCTCTACGGTGGCTGGATTTCAATGCGGGTGAAATGCAAAAACGCTCGTATACGGTTATTTCAGTGCACACGAAAGGATCCCACTTGGTTGAAATTAAATGAAAGCCCCTTGCTAAGGTGTGCCTCATGGGCACTTCCTCGGATCTGGCATGCAGAAAGCTGCTGGGGTAGCTGCATGGGGCCGGAATATTGCATGATTAGCAAGGGATGTTCAGCTGCGCAGACTGGCTAAAATGCTGATATGCCAAGCTGGGAAAAGAACAAATACCCACCTTCAGAAAGAAATTTTCAAATAAAATTTTTACAACTGAAAAAGTCTAAGAAATGCAGCGCAAATAGGACGGCTCCACCTCCTCCAAGAGTCGTCCATATCTGCCCCTAAATCTTGTAGTCATCAGTGTAAAATTTCTCGCTCAACCGTCAGCTTGTCACCTCTATAATAGCCATTGAGTTGTCACAGGGACCAGAGATAGGAGTATCCTCAAAGAGTAAAACTCCGCAGTAGGGTGTACACTGAGTGAAAGGCATTGATTTTCTAAAACACTTTAGTACCCGTATTTTACACAGCTTTATGCAACAGCCTCATAGCTGATCATATTGTCCCCCAAACTAACATTTAAGCCTACAGTGTTTGAGCCCCAACCTTTCGTCACAACTGATTGCATGAACAGCCACCCTGAGAGTGATGAGGCAGTGACTGTGGTTGATCTGAGCAGCTGGGAACTGAACTGAACTTGCAAACAAAAGCATTGTCTACCTCCTCGCAGAAAAGCATATCGAGCCATTTGGCATTAATCATGGCAAAGGCTAGCATGACATCTAACGTGCGTGCCCGTATGTTTGACTTAGTAAGCTGCTTGAGAGTGCAGTGATTGTATTTTGGGCTTCTGCATTTCGCTGAGCAGTAGGAAGCCATGGGAAGCAGCCATCCGAAGGGAGGAGACACTTCGCAGATGCTGGCCAGTAATGTTTCTAATACATGCAAGGGTGCTTTCTTCTTTTTAGTTTCAAAATTTAGTTGTCTTTTTTCCCAAAGTGTTCAGCTGACGTTCTTGCTTGTCTTTATTTTTTGTTTCAGTGTGTCATAGGATTATGAGTGGTATATGAGTTGGTATATGAGTTGGTATTGGACATCTCGATAAGCTCTAAATTCACTTGCACGTTACCTTCATGCATTCTTCATGCAGTGAACTTCGTCAGCCCATTTGTCGGACTATGCACTCCATCATCCCATAGGTTACATCAATACTCGCCGTTGCATCCTTAGTACCCATTTCATGGCCGCATTTTATCTTTGTTTTTTTTTTTACCTCTACCACACTGCTCTCCTTCTGTCTTTATCTCCCAAATTCCCCTCCCTACGCAGAGTAGCATGCCAGCGATTTTTAAACGCCGGCTAAATTCTCTGTATTTCATTAAAGAGTCTCTCTCTCTCTCTCTCTCTATGAGTTGTTTATTTTTCTCTTAATCTGTGAAGGAACTTTGTCTTCTTGATGCCAACACATGCAGATGAGTTTGTTAGCTAATCGTACAGTAGAATGTTGCTGATACAAATTTCACATGGCCGCGAAAAATATTTGTTATACCCAAAATTTGTATCATAGAAAAAAAAATCTATTTGCTGAAGCATGGGCAATGCATTCAAAGCAGATCTGTCTAATGCTGACAACATTTATTTACAGCGGCGTGCAGCAGGTTAGTGCTCACAGAATGTGGGAATGTGTAGATCAAGTTCCCGTGGCAAAAAGATGAGTTCAGATTCATCTCATCTGGCAGTTGTGATGTCAGCATTTTGCGAGCCACGTGTCACTGCTTGGTGCTTGTTCACTGCGTTTTCTGCAAGACCAGCGATCATGCTGTCGACAATGTGAGGGCAGTGCGTAGTGCTCACAGGTCCAGTCATGGCTCCTGCATTCATATCAGCCATAGGAGCATTGGAGGGTGTTTGGAACACCCATACTTTTACACATTGTACACGTTGCACTTTGGCCAGGGAATTTTACAAATTTGTATCAGCTATGATCGTATCATCGAGATTCTGCTGTAGTTTGCAGTGGCCTGCTTCCATCTTTCTCCTGAAAGTGCCATAACTTTGGACAAACATGGAAGAGGAAATTTTTTCAGGGATTACATGCTCGCAAGTGGATCCAACCAGGCTTTAAGTAAGTTTTTTCAGCATCTTGCAGTGCTCCCATAGTGTCTCAGCATCTGTCGAGAAGATTTGCTCTCTCCCACAGTCTCATTTATTTATGGCCTGTTGTCAGTCATTGGGCCAAATTTCCACTGTCTAGAGGTTGTCAAAAGACTGGTGGCAGTGTAGTCCATGGCTAGTCGTTAGGCGACAATGCAACAAAATCGTGCTGTGCCAATTGAGTCAGCAAGCAAACTGTCAACTACTGGATTCAAGAACCAATGCAATGCTGACAAGGCCATGAAATTATCAATTCCAGCATACATTCAGAGCAGCTATCTACACATCAAACGAAAAAGAAATTCTCCATCCTTCACAGCGGGAAGAATGACTGTGATATCAGTGAGCATGCTATCACCTCATGCCTAGCTCTACTTTCTGCCCAAGGACAGGACGTGTTCTCAGAACTTGAAGCACCTTCTTTATCTATCCTGCAGCTTTGAGAGGATTTCACCAAAGCCAAAGCAAAACACTTCAAAACACGTCCTGCTAGTCATTTATAGAACAGATCCAACAATGGCAAGCAGTAGCTCTCCTGAGGAGTAAAAAAATCTATTTTCCCTTTTAGTTCAGATGCTTTTCATGAGAAACAGCTGGCAGTGGTGGCCCCAATTAGTCAAACTATTGTAATCAATTGTTTAGCTTGGGTACAATATACTCTGCCATCCAGTGTGTTTAGTTGTATTGCCCTCACATGAGCATGCTCCTTGAGAAATCCTCTTTCACCATCAGTGTGTGATGATGCAGAACCTGCAACAGATGTGACTCTGGGCAGTGGTGAAGCAGAGTGAAAAAGTAGGTTTATAAACCTGAATAAGCCTGTATATACTGTGTAGTGTATATGCATACAAATTCTGTATGTACGGTGAGCTCCTTTTCAGATGAGCTTCACAATAAGCTGATTTTTATTATAAACTGAACAGCTCATGAGTCCTTGTTTGGTCTCCCATAGACACAGTGCAGAAGAAGTTGGATATGGTTAATGCAAATGATCGAAATGGTGCTCACTGCTGTAGTGTTTGTAATCGGCATCTAGCCGAATGTTAGCACTCTGTTGGCCACTATGGGAGAATAAAACATGGCGGCTTAAGTAACAGGCTCGCTTTATCAGTCCCTCGCCCAATCTCATCAATCGGACCCCATCACAGTCTCCGGGAACACTAAGACTGCTTGATGTGAACTCTCACAGTGCCACAAAAGCAGAATTGAACAAGTTTGCATGTGCAAATGTTCTACGTGCTCTGCAAAGAAATAGCGCATTGATGATGGCACGGCATGTAGCATGTAAACGGGTTCATTGTTCCCTTTGAGCAGTGCATTAGTTGTTTTCAGGAGTGCAAGCATTGTGAGCTGCCGTTAACAAAGGTTATACCCATGTGAGCAAATGTGCAATGAACAAGAATTATCTAAAGGAAGGCTATAACCTCCAACAGCTGATTGGTCAAGTGCAGGTGCCGCAAGGAATTTTCAAAAACGGTCTGCTTCCAGATTGCATGATAAATGCTCCCTTGTCAACCCCTTCAGATCATGTTAGTCTAAGTCATGCTTGTGCAGTTTCTTTAAGCTATACAGGTTTAGAATGTCCTGTCAGGTTCGTTTAAATAAGCATACTTTAAGTGCCAGCAGTAATGTTTTCATTGCATGCATATTTATTTTTTGTTCTCTATCATGTATGGAAAACTGGACCTTTTCTAGCATATGCAGTTTTTGTTCCAGCTCTTTATATTACTTTTGTTTTAAGAAATCACAAACTGTTTTGATTTTCTTGCTCATAGGTCAGTTTGGTAAAGCCTAGTGCTAAAAAATATGAGTCTAAAAACAGTGAAAGAGATGTCCATTGATATGCTATATGGTTTTGTGTAAGCCTAGATTATACAAGCTGAGTAAATGACACTTCCTATCAACATCGCTTTTGGCCCACTTGCTAATAATTTCTGCTGTAAAAAAAAAAGTTAGCATGTCTGAACAGAACCTCATTAAACTGCATGAGAGATGGATTCCCAGCACACTGTGTTACATTTAGCAGGCTTGTTATGACTACACATTATCAGCTTCTGCTGATGGGACGCTCTTTAATTTCTGAGGAGTTTTACTCACCTGTGCTGGTGGTTTAAAAAATATTCGATAGTTAGTATTAGGGCACTCAGAGAGCTAACATAATGGCAAAGCATAATGCACTAGCTTTTTATACAACATAATTTCTTACACTTTCTTCCTGTCACAAGCAGATATCCTGTGCATTGCCTGAAAACATTCTTCCAAAGTTAGGTAGGTTGCCACAATTCTGGCAAGTTGTACATGTTCACACTATGAGAATAGACGTGGTTTCATCACAGACAAGTGTCTGCAGGCACTCCTGTTTGCTTGGGTGCCCACTTAGAAAATCAGTTTGGGTGTCACTAAAGTAGAAGAAAACTGAAGAGAAAAATGAAAGGAGATGAAGAGGATCAATTTTGCATGTGGTCGGGCGGTAACCTAATGCTGACTAATGGTGCCTTTTCATGTGTAGGCCTACTGTTAACTGCTGTTTATCAAAATTCTGTGCTTAATGCAGCACTCCGTCCCCACTTTGTTATAGTTTGCAGAAGCAGAGATTCATTTTATTCACTTCATTTGTTTTCTTCTCAAGGGACTAGAGACATTTGAGGGGGCATGTGTGTACGTATTTCTTTTATTGATTGCAGTACTATTTATATTTTCTCTTCAGTTATGCTCAGGTGCAGATGAGTTTTGCATCTTTTTGCTTTTTTTTTTACACTGAAAGTGTTTATAGGGGCACCTTCGATGGAGAAGCCTGTGGTCACACTCTGTTTGCATCACCCCAAACTCACCCCTCCTATATATTGCTTTCAGAACCTTCGTTAAGTTAATTGGGCGGCAGCCAAGCTGTTATAAGCGCCTCGACACAGATGGGAGGCAGTGGGGTAGAGCCACAGCCGATCACTGTGGTGGCCCAGGTTGCCACAGACGCCGGGGCGCATCGCTTTCACTGAGTTTAGTGCGTTGCGCAGCGGAGCGTGAACACTTGGCAGCTTTTTAATTTTACTTCCTCTCCTGTTGACCGAATGTCTTGTGCCTCATTACAGCTTCTTCCAGAGTCCATGGTGAAGACACCTTTGGCCGCCACTGCAGAGCTGGACATGGTGCCAGAGAATGTAATCACCGAGATCTTGCTGGATGTTTCCTGTGATACAAGTGATAGTATGGAGGCTGATATGCAGAAAGTGCACACACTTGCGGTGCAAAGTCACATGCAAAGAGCAAAAGGTGAGCGTGAGCTTGGAATAACCTCTTATTCTATTATGTGACCGCTGCATTCGTGCAGAATGATCAAATGATCGGACTTTTGGTATTCAGTACATCATGTATATTAGGAGACTGCGTAAATGCTTGATTCCTTATTTTATCTGTTTGCTATTTTGTGAGTGCCTTGTTGGTGAGATACCCGTTGGGTATGCTGTGCAGATGGTAAAGGATAAATGCTCTTTATTTTTGCATTTGCCGAGACATGTAGACATGCTTACAAGAGTATTGCAGCATATCAGATAAAACTGCGTGTAAAGCGTTGAGCTTACTCATATGTGTGCTCTTAACTCTCCTTTTTGCAAATTTCCTGTAACAGCGATAAAAAATGAGATTTCAACAGAGCAGTAGTAATCGTAGACTCACTCTTCAACGCATTCTTAAAACATTCAGTTGCTTAGTCATGTCAATCCAAAGTTGAAAATGAATGATGCATTTGGAATTTGCTGCAGATTTAAACCTTTGCTTAATTCAAATATGTTTAGTTGGTGGTCTTCAGTTGTGCTCACAAGCAAGCACTTAGCTAGCATATTACCTTGGAACAGTGAAATGCATTTGCTGGTTGGCATTGTCCTCATGCACGATGAACACTGCAACAAGTCAGCATGTAGCTTTCACACATGGCTTCATTTAGTAATGGCTTCTAGACTTTTCGTTTGCTGAGCACTGCTGCTGTTTCGCTAAAACCTGCCAGATAAACGAGAACTAGGTGTGGGATTCCTCATCAATCAGGATATAGCTGGCAACATAGAGGAGTTTTAAAGTATTTGCAAGAGGGTGGCAGCTATCATAATTAGGCTGAATAAGAGGCACAAGCTGAAGGTGGTGCAGGCCTACGCGCCTACATCCAGCCATGATGACCAGATCGTTGAAAACTTCTATGAAGACGTGGAATCGGCGATGGCCAAAGTAAAATCACAGTACACTGTACTGATGGGCGACTTCGATACGAAGGTAGGCAAGAAGCAAGCTGGAGACTAGGCGGTAGGTGACTATGGCATAGGTTCTAGGAGTAGCAGGGGAGAGTTATTAGTAGAGTTTGCAGATAGAAGTAATTTACGGATCATGAATACCTTCTTCCGCAAACGAGCCAACGGGAAGTGGACATGGAAGAGCCCCAGTGGGGAGACTAAAAATGAAATAGACTTCATACTGTGCGCTCACCCTGGCATCGCACAGGATGTGGAGGTCCTTGGAAAGGTCCATTGTAGCACCACAGAATGGAAAGGTCTCATTTTAGCTTAGATTTGAAAAGAGAATGGAGGAAACTGGTGAAGCGAAAGTCTGTTAACGAGTTAGCATTAAGAGGGAAAGTACGGGAATTAAGGATTTTGCTGCAGAACAGATTTTCCACTTTAACTGAAGAAGACGACTGTAACGTTGAAACAGTGAACGATCATCTCACAGCTATCATTACAGAGTGCGCTATAGAAGTAGGCGGCAGGATGGTTCGACAGGATACCGGGAAGCTATTTCAGGGGACTAAAGATCTGATTAAGAAACGCCAAAGCATGAGGGCGTCTAACTCCACAGACAGAATAGAACTAGTAGAGCTCTCGAAGTTAATAAATAAGCGCAAGGTAGCTGACATCAGGAAGTTTAACATGGAGAAAATCGAGCATGCTCTAAAGAGCGGAGGTAGCCTAAAAGCACTGAAGAAAAAACTAGGCATAGGTAAAAACCAGATGTATGCACTAAGAGACAAAGAGGGCAGTGTCATTAGCAATGTGGATTAGATAGTTAAAGTAGCCAAAGAGTTCTATACAAATAGACATAGACACCTAATTTTGGTCGCATGTTTTCTCCTCTACAATGATTCGGAAGACAGTGCTATGCATGAATCACCGTGTGGTATTCACCTATGACTGCTAAGTAATTTATAAATCTTAATTTTTCTGTCATTCTGTTTTGGTATTGGTTTCAACAACCGAACTATGGCTGTGACATCAAAGTGTGGCTATATGTCACGTGAGGCATGGAAAAACGTCTATGTAGTCGCTGCTTCATCGTTTAAATTCACTACAGTGCTGGAGCCAGCCTTCCTCAAGAGCTGGAATGACAACGAATGTAGAAGCAGGGATTATATTGCAGTTTTTCATGCCTCACATGACCTATAACCACACTTTGACATCACAGTTATTGTTCAGCTGTTGAAACCGAAACCAAAACAGCACGAGAAAGAAATTCGATTATAAAGTATTTAGCAGGCATTATTAAGTATAATAATGCCTTGGGCATCATTACAATCAAGTAAACACACACCCAAAAGTTAGGGGTCTATCTGGAGCTTTCATGAGCTAATCTAGGGTACTAGTTTATATAGTTGTTTGGTCTTGGGAACAGTGCATGACTGATGAGGGCCTTTGCACTGGCTACAGTTACTACATTAGTGTGCCTGTTGTGAGCCTGTGGTATGGCAGGTAGTTCACCACCTGCTGACAAAGTGTCCTTAAATGCAAACGGCTTTTTGAATTCATAGCAGGTTAGGTAGCGCTGGGTGTAGCTGCCACTTTCCTGCTCAGTTTTAGTGAAATGGAGTGTATATACTTGCTATTTCTTCTTAGTTTTCCACTGAGCCCTGCCACACTGCACTGGTGTTTATTTTCTTTTTTTTGCCACTCTGAAGTGGAGCATGTGTGCACCCAGTTCAGACAGGCTGTGTTTATTGAGAATTTCAACAGAAAATTTCTCTGTTAATGCTTTTAGACCAACTGCCTGGTAGCTGTCACAAAAGGACCGCCTTTGGCAATTCTTTTGAGTTCTAGCTATTTGACGTTTGTGAGTTAAAGTTCAGGTCAGTAAAGTTTGTTCGTTGAAGAGCATGGGCCTTTCTGGGGCTTCTGAACATGGCTCAGTTAAAGGCAATAAGGGCAAACTTTGAGGCAAATGAACAGCCTGTAGTGGCAGGGCGCCTGCATATTTGATTAGCGGCACTGATAAATATCTGCACAAACATTTAATTACATCTTGTGGGTGTTTCTATAAGGAGAGAGAGAGAGAGAGACTCTTTAATGAAATACAGAGAATTTAGCCGGCGTTTAAAAATCGCTGGCATGCTACTCTGTGTATGGAGGGGAATTTGGGAGATAAAGACAGAAGGAGAGCAGCGTGGAAAAGGTAAAAGAAAAAAAAAAACGGAGATAAAATGCGGCCATGAAATGGGTACTAAGGATGCAATGGCGAGCATTGATGTGACCTATGGAATGATGGAGTGCATAGTCCGTCAAATAGGCTGACGAAGTTCACTGCATGAAGTATGCATGAAGGTAACGTGCAAGTGAATTTAAAGCTTATCGAGATGTCCAATGTCTTTTAAATATGTAAATAGACAGTTCATTGCAAGTCTCTGTTGCCTAAGGCAGGCTAAGGGACCTAAAACATGGTCCATTGTTAGGGGCACTGGGCAGACCTTCTGCATGCAATGTTCATAGTACGCACGCTCGTTAGCATACGCAGGGTACTCAAGCAAGATATGTTCCACAGTTTCTATCAAGGCACAGTTGTCACATTGCGGACTGTTCATTTGTCTAAAACAGTATCGTAGGCTGTTTGTATATGCAGCCTTCAGACAAAGTCGATGATAAATTTTGTCCAGATGTCAAGGAATTCTGGGTGAGAGTCTTGATCTAAGATGTGGGTCGATTGAGTGAAGAAATTGGTACTGATATGTCGGCAAACTCAAAAGCCGATACGCTTCTTCGGAAGCAAATCTTTTAGCCATTTGGGACGCATCGGATTTAGTGAAAAAAGTTGGAATGTATCTCCGACGTTGATGGCCCTTACGGGCCGCTTCATCTGCTTTTTCATTAGCCAGAATGCCACAGTGAGCAGGTACCCACTGAAATGTTTCTGTAAGGCAATGGCAGTTGGGCCTTTTAACCCTGTTTTCAAGATCATAGCGCTGTCACATTCATGCTAATGAATGTAGCTGTGCATGTGCGTATGCAGCGGCATGTGAAATGCCGCTGCATACGCACATGCAGCGTCATGTGAAATGCAGTGCTTGCTTCTTTTCACTCCTTCCTTTTACTCCTTTTTTCCTTTTACACTCCATCCCCCCCCTTT
Source organism: Amblyomma mixtum (assembly GCF_055824585.1). Taxonomy (NCBI): domain Eukaryota; kingdom Metazoa; phylum Arthropoda; class Arachnida; order Ixodida; family Ixodidae; genus Amblyomma; species Amblyomma mixtum. The sequence goes on along the minus strand of NC_143016.1, from coordinate 119,216,752 downwards.
AAGACTACACTGCCACTCGTCACACACCTCTTTTTACCTCTTCCTTGTTCCCGCCTACGTGTGCTTGACATGACTGCAGTGAAGTTGTCGTGATGCTCACCTGTGCATAGGCATTTCAAAAGAGATGACTGGCTCTGGTGTCCTCCTCTGTCCTCAGTTATCACTGAACAATAAAATGTCCGCCCCAAAAGGGGTGGCATACCGCTGCGAAAGGGTGAAAAAAGGGTGAAAGGGCTCCTCAGTGGAGTCCTTCTCACTTAATGAAGTCTGTCAGCTGCCACTGCACTTCAGCATTTCTATCCACATTTTGACAATCTCGCGCCATACAGAACAGCCAGAAAGGAGTACCCAACACCGCACAAATCCCTCAATAAGTTAGAAGAGAAACACCCTTAGGAGACTACAAACCAACATATACCCAACACCAGCTAAATTACACCTGTGGTACCCTACACTATACTCTCCGCAGTGCCCACACTGTGGAGAGGTAGCTAACCTCTACCATATGGTGTGGGCATGCCAATTTAATCCCTTACTTGACCCCATTCCCAACCCCTCGGAGGAGCAGTGGGAGGCTATTCTGCTCAGCGATGATCCTGACCGTCAGCACTGGCTGGTGGGGAGGGCCAGCGCAGCAGCCAGTGGACTACCGGACTAGGCGGCCCACCCACGAGTTCTGAGAACAATGAGCAAATAAAGATGTTTGTAATCAATCAATCAATCGCACATTCAGGAGAGAACCTGTAACAAGCCCCGGGTCAAAAAAATTGATTTTAATTTCAGGTGAAATTTCTTCAATAAAAGGTCAGCTAGTTTCAGCTGGCGTTTCAAGGGATAAACCTACCGGCCCCTACATTGGTTAGTGTCATATGGCTGTGGTAGCGTCTTGCGGACGTGATTATCAATCACTTTTCCATTAAATCTGTTGTGATAGTAGGCAGTTGCGCTGCATTATTAATGCCCACCATGGTTTCTGTGGAAGGTACGGACACCACAGACAGATAGGAGTTAGTGCAGTTCAGGTCTATTTTTGATGAAGACATAGGCTGATTGGTTTTCTGTGTGATAGTTGATTAATGCTGGTGCTTGACATCTTTCTGTTTGCAATGAAATTCATTGTTCAAAACCTGAGAATTTAACACTGCAGTGGCAACACCTGAGAAAAGCTGATATGTGGGTAAAGTTCAAGTCGTGCAGCAAGCTTAAGCATGCACAGGTCTCTCCATAAGGTCCATAAGGGAGGGCTGACGTTCATGGTAGCACCCATTCATGTTGTGTAGGTAGCAGGGAACAGTGTGGTACAAAATTTGCGGCCCCCTCCCATTCTCCATGTCTATTAGGGGGGGCCAGTGCCCCCTTGCCTTTGCCAACAGGGACTTGCTCATGTTCACTCGTATAGCTCCTTGCTAGAAATAGAGCGCCCTTGTTTCACACATGGTCACATTACTGCATGCCTCATGACATTAGGTTATTTGTTCACACTTAATGAAAGCCAAAGGATAGTTGCTGTAGCTCCTGACAGCATGTGCCTTACCTGAAGCAATGCATCCAGTGTGGTGACAGTATTTCAAACTAGCTAGAACTCGTGACTGGCTGTGCAAATAAAAGCAGTGCCATACATTTGCAATAGAAGCAGTAAATTGTTTTTAATTTTCCTTGTCTAACTATCTGCAAAGCTGAGGGAACAAATTCGAAACTACCTTTGTCAATGAAAGCAAGGAATTAACAATTTGAAGTTTTGAACAAAATATGAAACTGACTGGAACTGATTGGAGACCATATGCTTCTATAATTGTGTTCTCAAAACTTGTGTTGTTTGTTTTTTTTTTCTGGGTTGATTTTGATTCACAATTACATCTGTGTCGGGCACTTCATAATGTGTCACACCTTCTTGACTTCCGTCCCTTTGGGCAGGAAACTCATATTGCAGAATCCCTGCTGGCTGCTCATGCATTCTCTGCATTTCTGTGCATTTCTGTGCATTCTCCGCATTTCCGTGCATGAACTTAGTTGTGTCAGTCCATTCATTCTTTACTTTCTTTGAAAGAACTCTTTTTATGCTCATGTTGGCAACTGTATGTTTTTTTTTTTTTGTCTAATGGTCAATTGTTTTGTCTAAGTATGCAGGCATGGAAGCCAGAATAGAAGGAACACTCAGAAAGCTACCAACATTGTCTAGGCTGAGACGGTCTGTCTAGTTCACCCACTAGTTTCATCGTGTGCTGTAATCAAACGACTGGGAAAGAACTAGGACATGTGAATCTGATTGACTGATGCAGGTATGTTGATACCGATACTGTTCTTATTTTTGTGTGCCTACCCACTGACTAACAGAGAGATTAATATCGTGGACTTTTCCGCATTGTTCGTCTCAAATAACATTCGTCATTGGAGAATGCAGTAAATGGCTTGTGCTGTTTAGATTTTTTTCTTTTGTTCTATTCTTTTTTATTTCTTTAGTGTTTACTGTTCTGTCGTGTCCGGTCGCTGTGTTGAATGCAGCGAAAGACGCACACGGTACTTTTAGACTTCGTTTATTTAAAGCCGATGAGGGTGCGACCAGCGTCGACCGAGGCAGGAGCCGAACTGGCCGCCCGAAGAAAGGAGGGAGCTGAGAAGCGTCCACGGGAGGGAGTGGCTTCCCAGAACAGGAGGAGGGTGCGGGGGCGCACCGTGGGGGGGCATCTGGTGACAGCGTGCGACGAGGGGCAAGTGTCGTTAGGAGGAGGATTGAGTGGTCGTTAGGAGGAGGATGCGAACTGTCGTTAGGAGGGGAATGCGAGTGGTCGTTAGGAGGGGGCGCACACACACAAAAGCAATAAGGGGACACAACACTTCCTTCCCCCTTAGAAAGTTGCCTGGTATCGTGCAGGGGGTCGGCGCTCACGCGTGGAGGCGCGCTGGCTTTGTGCGCTCGGGGGAGAAACACTTGTAGGCTGGCTGTTGTTCGCTGTGTCTCCTAGGTCTGTCCTGGGCGAAGTCTCTTCTTCCTGGAAGAGGTGCCAGGCTATGTGGGAAGATGGTGCACGTGTTCTCTCCGCTGGCGGACAGCTCTCAGACGGCGTCGTAAATCTACGCAGCTGGTTGAGATGTCGGCGTGCTACTGTGCCATGTATGTTGACGAGCCAAGAGCGCAGGCCTATGCGTCTGACAATTGTAGCTTCCTCCCAGCGTGGCTTTTTCAGAAACTGTCGGGCGAGGACGCGCTGCCCCTCATTAAGCGTGCCGCAGCGCGGAATTGCTTTTTCTTCCCGGAACGTCTCTGCCTTTGGCTCGGGGAGGATGGCTGTGAGCTGGGTTCGCATTTCACGCTCGAACATCATTTTCGAGGGGGTCTCGCCCGTTGTGCTCTGAACCGTCGTGTGCTGCTTGAAGAGAAAGCGCGCAAGGCGGCGCTGCAGCGAGCCTGTCTGATCTCTTTCAAGGGCGCGTTTTAGCTCGGCTACGTAGCGCTCGGCTTGTCCGTTTGTCGCTGGGTGGTAGGGGGCCGATGTAACTGATGAGATCCCGTTGTCGCGATAAAACTTGAGGATCTCCGCAGACACAAACGGTGTTCCGTTGTCCGACACTACCTTGCGCGGCAGGCCGAACGTTGCAAATAGTGATCGGAGGTTGTCAATGACTGCTGCCGAAGTCGTCTGTCCCATTTGCCTTATCTCAAGCCACTTTGTGTAGGCATCTACGACCACAAGGAAAGTGCAGCCCTCAATTGGTCCTGCAAAATCAATGTGCAGTGTGTGCCATGGTGTGTCTGGCTTTTCCCATTCTGGGACAGGAGCTTTCGGCGGGGCGCTCCGGCTGCTCTGGCAAGGCTTGCATTCTCGCACCACTGTTTCGATGTCGTTGTCAATGCCAGGCCACCACATGTAGCTTCTGGCACACTTTTTCATTGCAACGATGCCCCGATGTCCGGCGTGGATGAGAGACATAGCTTGTGCGCGTAGTTCTCTCGGCATCACAACTCGGGACCTAAATATGATGCAGCCGCGATGGGTGCTCAACTCTGTAGCTCGCCTGCGGTAAGCGTCGAAGTTGTCCCCTTTGAGTTTATGCACGTTGCCTTGTTGAACAGCTGTGTAAACTAGCCGGAGAGCTGCGCACTTCTGCGTAGATGCTGCAACTGTGCCTGCTGTAAGCGGAGGTTCTGGCAGTGCTTCGAACATCAGAACGTCTCCTGGTGGAAATGGTTCGTCAACAGTTGCGTCTAGTGGCAGACGGCTTAGCGCATCGGCGTTTTGATGTTTACCAACCATGTTCTGGCTCGGCGTCTGGTGTATGCCGCATATCATCACGCCTAGTGGAGAAAACCAGTTTCTCCCTAGAAGGCTTGATCCTGTGCCCTTCACAACAAGCAGAGGTAGCGTATGGGTCTGGCCGTTGTAGTTAACCTGCACGTTGGCAGAGCCCAATAGTGGCAGATTCTGTCCTGACCACGTTCGCAGGTGCGTGTCGTCTTGTTGCAGGGCGGGTGCGTCAGATGGCCATGAAGTTCGGAACGTGTCCTCACTGATCAGAGTACAGGCTGCGCCGGAGTCCACCTCGAACTTAATCAGCTGGTGATGTACGCTTACTTCTGTAAAAATCTTCGGTCGCGTGCCGAGATTCATGGTGTTCAGGTCGTACAACACAGATGGTGTTGCTGATGTTGTTCCATGGAGATCAGATAGCGGCGTATTCTCTGAGGCGTTGACGCTGTGATTAGGCTGGGAAGGTGACTTTATCTTGGCAAGTCTCCGTTTCGTAATGCATGCTCTTTCGATATGCCCTCGCTTGTGGCAAAAATTACACGTGGCTGACTGGAATCGACATCCCTGGGGGTTGTGTTGGTTGTCACACCGCCAGCAGCGTTGTGCCTTTTTGACCGATTTTACAACAACAGAAGGCTTGCGCACCTGGTTGCTTGTCTGGTGTACCGGCTCGGTGTTCCGGCGAATCCCTCTCTGCTGGTGACCGGCGCTCTCCGCTCGAACGGCGATGTCGTAAGCTTTGCTGAATGTGAGGTCCTTCTCAGCGAACAGGCGCTGCTGCAGTGACTCGTCACTCAGTCCGCACACAAATCTGTCGCGTAACATCACGTCCAAGGGAAGCATGGTGGTGTTAGCAGAAGAAGCTGCGTCTCCCTCCTGCCCGGTAGCTGTTGTCGACAGCGTTCCAAAATTGCAGTCGGCAGCGAGCTTCTTGAGCGCGGCTACGTAGGCGCTCACAGTTTCTCCTCCCAGTTGATCTCGTCGTTGGAAGCGAGCCCGGCTGTAGACCTCGGATGGCCTTGGGTCGTAGTGCTTTTGCAGCGCTTTTACGATGTCGTCGTAAGACACTGCCGCTGGTGTGCTTGGCTGAATAAGGGCGCAGACAGTATCGTAGGTCTGCTCCCCGCACAGCGTCAGCAGGTTGGCCCTCTTCAAGGCTGGGTCTGTGATGTTGTTAGCTTCAAAGTAGAACTGAAGGCGTCCAACCCACGATGACCACGATGAGCCGTTGAATTCTGGTATCTGATTGGGAAACCCTCGCGTAGCCATGGCTTGTCAATAGCGTTGCGTAGCGCGGGTCGAATCCCATCCTCGTCGCCACTGTCGTGTCCGGTCGCTGTGTTGAATGCAGCGAAAGACGCACACGGTACTTTTAGACTTCGTTTATTTAAAGCCGATGAGGGTGCGACCAGCGTCGACCGAGGCAGGAGCCGAACTGGCCGCCCGAAGAAAGGAGGGAGCTGAGAAGCGTCCACGGGAGGGAGTGGCTTCCCAGAACAGGAGGAGGGTGCGGGGGCGCACCGTGGGGGGGCATCTGGTGACAGCGTGCGACGAGGGGCAAGTGTCGTTAGGAGGAGGATTGAGTGGTCGTTAGGAGGAGGATGCGAACTGTCGTTAGGAGGGGAATGCGAGTGGTCGTTAGGAGGGGGCGCACACACACAAAAGCAATAAGGGGACACAACATGTTCGTAGCACAGTACATTCAGAGTCAGGGATATTTCCTAGTGCCTGTGTTGATGAAACCAAACTTGAATGCACACATTTTTTTTTTTTTTAATGTGAGGTTCATTTAGTGTATTTGTGTGAAAAAATATCAATGGTGTAGTCATGTCACTATCTGTGCATCTGTGAATTGAAAAACACAGATTGATAGGGCAGTACTAAGCAGTAATATCACTAACATCATGCTGCTTCTTTTATGGCATATTGATTCCACAAAATTTGTCCAGTCGAACCCGGATATATCGAATTCGAAGGGGATCGGTAAATAGTTCGATATAGCGAAAATTCGATATACAGATATAGGCTAAAACTGCACTCCCGATCATAACAAATTGTGGCTTACCGTTTGGAACAGCCGCGAATCACATAGTATGGGCGCGCAATGTGAAAGCGCTTTATTTCGCGGAAAAAAAAAATCTCTAATTTTGGGCTGCTTTTTCCCCTGGGAAACGAAGTTCAAAACACTGGCCTCGATCTTCTCGAGACTGTCCAGGTGCGAGAACACAGTGCCTTCCATTTCGCCGCAACAGCGCCGAATCAGGCTAACGCTGACGCCAGTTCAGTGGCTGCGCACGGACGCGTTTCTTCGACAACACAGTTGCCCTCGTCATCGCTGGAGTCGGCGTCTTGAACGCCAGCTACCGCTTGAACTTCGCTGTCAGCGTTGAAGTCCTCAACAGTCACTTCGGACGGAACGGCGCCGAGAAAATTGGACAAGTGGCGAAACGCGTCGTCCAAGCACTCATCGTCATCTCAATCTTCCGGACATTCATCTCCGGCCGCTTGCCAAAACAGTTGGCTACTGGGGCCTGCTTTACGTCGCGCGTTGAAACACAGGCACACACAAAAAAAACACGCGAGGCGCAGATGGAGCGATAAGAGCGAAGCCTATGCGAGCGGCAGTCAACCCGGCTGCGAAGGAACGACAGAGGGAAAAGAAAGAGCAGGGAGAAAGATCGGCGCTCTGGGCTTCGTTTTCTTTTTTTTTTTTTTCTGAGCTCTCTCTTTTCCTCAGACCCACGATGTGCCCACGAGCGACCGTTTTCTCTCCCTCTCTTTCCCCAAGAAGCGTGGTCGCCGCGCGTCTCCATGCGGCGCTCTCTCTTCGCTGATCTCCAATGACCTTGACGGAGCACACGCCGGCGGTACAGGAGGAGAGGAGGAGCGGGAAAGCTCGCGCCGGTGGGGCGCAAAAACGGGGAACAAAAAAAAAAAAAAAGGGCCCTGCGCCTGCTGACTGCGGAAATGTTCTCCGCTGAGGCGGCTGAGGACCGGACAGGAATGTCTTTGGGGAAAGCGCACCTTCCAGGGGCGCGGCGCGGCGTTCGATATATCCAATGTCCGGCGAAAATGGAATTCGATATACAACGCAACTGTCCTATACTTTTACACAGTATTTTCAAGGGGGTAATCTGTGTGTTCGATATAGCCAATAATTCGAAATATGCGGGTTCGATATATCCGGGTTCGACTGTATATGTCACATAAATCTTGGAGAACTATGTAGTGTTTTATGATGAGGTTTCTGGGAAATTATCTTATGGAGAGTTTGCGTCTTGATGAATGAAGAAGGGGAATCTATTGAGAGGACCAGCATTAAAATCATGCTGTTTTAGCAGGAATGTTAAAAATTTAATGTTTATCAGTTGCTTCAAGGCATCCTGTCATAGTGCCTTTATTGTATCTCCTGCTAAATGTCGTTCTTCGTGGTGTTTGGAAAATTGAATATTCAAGGGTCAGGAAGGAAGGAGAAATTACACTCACGGTGCTCTCAGTGGATGTACAGTCAAGCCCACTGATAACAGCCGCAGGTTAATGTATGCTCACTTATTACAAATGGGGGCTGTGCTGCTGTCAAAATGCCTATTAGAGCAGTAGCAATACATTTCAGGTACAGCAAACAAGCGTGGCTGCACCACTTGGTTATAGCAAACGGGGAGGCACCATAAACTCTTCTCTGTCATTAAAAGACTGTTGCTTCCGAGCCCCCGTGACATCACCTTGGAAAGAGCATGGCAGCCCAAAAAAAAGCTATTCAAAAGTGACATTGAAGCTGTAGATAACCACCAGTTAAGCAAGTGTTGATGGCCTACAAAGTCAGTCATTGCATGCATGTGTGCCAGCTGGGCAAAGAGTAAAGTAGATGTAGTGCAGTGAGCGTAACATGTGACATACACTGGTCATGTGGTATCCGTCGCTTGCACAGTTCGCTGTCCACTTTCTGTGCTGCTACTGTGCACAGACAGCAGGCAGTGTAGCTGATACGTTCTGTGCACATGTGCACTGCGCTCCCTTTGCCGCTGCATAAGCCCAGGAACAACAGATGACGCTGTCGATAACCCACTCTTTCAGACGCATATGGATCTATGGCAACGCTTCTTTGATGCACAGCAGGTTGGATGTTGCGTGGGATGACTTTGACGGTGCCGATGTCGACATCGCAGAGACATGCTTAATGAAGCCATTGTACGCAAAGTGTGAGGACCTCCCAGGAATCTGTTTAAGGAGACTGACCTGCCACAGCTGTCATGAACACTTCAACTGTGATTAATTATATATCACGTCCAGAAAGCAGGTTGGTGGCAGCAGGGGTCTTGGCGAAGAGAATATGGCTGCACTGGAGAGCTTGAAAAGTGCCATGGCAGGGTTTACTTTCAGGATGTAGATGCACATAATGCACTTTTTAAAAAAATAAACGCCATTTCTGTCGGACTTCGTATTTTTGGCTGTAATACGGGAAGTCCACGTTTTATGAATTTTGGATACAGCGAACGCCATCCACGTGACTGTCAGGTTCATTTCTCATTTTCATCGAAAACGTATTTTTACGCCTAAATATTACATTTACCCTCAAAAAAGACTACCTGTTAGTTTTCCAGGCCAAAATACCTGCGGTTAATGTTTTACAGGGGTGTGCAATATTTTGTATAAAGTGTCATAATTCATGGAAATACCAACGTGAGAATGGCAGGACTTGTCACGTATATACATGAGGGACAGTGGAGTCAATTTCGGTTTCGGAGGTACACATTATGCTTGGAATTGCAAAAATAAAATTGATGTTGTTATTCAAGGCTGAATCTCTGCATAAAAATAGCGGACAGCGTGCTACCCTGCTCACCGGTCTGTGGAATATTATTTACTGCTTTCGGTATATGCCATAAAAGAGCATCTTGTTTGTTACGTGAAGGGTGCTAAATTCGCCTCAAACATATAAATCGCTGTTAAAGGGCCACGGACCACCCCAGCTCAGCAGACACTCTCTACCTCTCTTTCAGCGAGCCTCCTCTCCTTCCATTCCCTCCTCGAAATTCTTCTCTCCCGCTCCTCGTCGAGTAGGCTCGGCAAGGCAAAATCACCCCTTCCTTCTCCGACGTAAGCCGGAGGCGTGGTGTCTGTGGAGTGCATCACGGGGCTACGTCATGGCCCCGCCTTCAATAGAATTCTTTTCTTGGTTTTTGCTGCTGGGGCTGAAACAGCGTCGTCGCATTTTCTCCGCACACTGAACGATCGAGAGGCGCGATCGGCTCGACCACCTAGACTTGTTAGCGAGCGCACCCTTTCATACATCTGTTTGTCATTCCCAGTTAGCGAGCCACCTTTTCATTTTTTTTTTTAGGCCTCCCCACCGTTTCACGAGCGGATGGGCGGAAGTCGTTTCTGTTCGAAACACACGGCGAAGTGCGGACCCGGCAACCGCCCGTTTGCTTTTCTTCATGTGTGTTTGTGTTCTGTGTGTTTGTGTCTTTTCTCCGCTCCGAAGCCCATGTCGTTCATTGGAGTCAGGGCGTACGCAAGATGCATGGAGGATAAGCGGTGTCTATGCGGAGCGCTCAAGTGGACGAGCGAGGGAAAGGCTCTGCTGCACTACTAATTAAAACCTTGTTTTGGGGGGCTCGCATAGAAGAAAAGAAACTGAGAAGGGAGCGCGCACGCAGAGCTTCTCGTGACGTGATCACGGCGGGGGGGGAGGGGGGGGCGAACCAACTCCCTCAGTTTTACTATTTTTTACTTTTTATGGCAAGGGTTCAAGGCTGTCGCCGCACGCTCCCTCCGCAGTTTTTTTTTTTTTTTTTTCCTTCATGCGGGTTTGGAGGCATGAGCCAGAACAGAAGGCGCTGCGGAAAGCCTTGTGCAGACGACGCGACGCCAAGGCTACGCCCAACCTTCTCCCGTCAGTCAGAACGATGCACCAATGGAGTGCCTTTAGCGAAAGTAGCCACCCTTGACGTCAGCGGGGTGCAGAGTAGTGGGCGGGGCCCGTTTTTGAAGGAAGGAAAGAACGAACGGGCTTTGATTTGAATTTTCGCAGCTTTTCGGGGCGCGCATGGCTCTAGTATTTTGCAGAGGTTATCTTCGATGCCTCATCTATGCAGTGGGCTTGTTTTTCAAAAATGTTCGGACCCTGGTCAGTGGCCCTTTAAGTGTGGCACACTCTCTGAAAAAATTGAGTTCACTCTGGACACAACTGTGTGCAAAGCACCTGAATTTAATGATCGCTCGTCAGACCAAGCATACTGCACCATGTGCCCGCTTTGGATTTTTACGCCTGGGCCTAACAAGCACCCATCCTCAATATTTCGTGATTATCTTTAAATTTTAGGTGGGCGGTAGCTCGGTATTTTACGGTAACACTAATGCCATACTATATGGTATGGCATTAGTGGCTTATAGCACTTTCAGCTTTAGATCCATGAATCCATGCATAAACTTAGCTGCTGGATTGAAATAATTCAGTTTTGCTGGAGCTATGTGTGTAATGGCTTTTTCTTTGAGAGAGAGACTAGCACAAATTTTTTCAGACAGGAGCCAGCTCAGTAGCTAAGGCAATCTTCTGCAAAGTATGAGGCCATAGGATTGAATCCCACTCACAGAGGCTACATATTGCTGTGTGGGCAAGATGCAAAATTTTCCATGTCCTGCACGAGGTCAGTGCACATTCAGAAATTCCCAAGTGGTAAAAAAAATGATCCGGAGCTTTGCACCACAGAGTGTTTTCCAAAACCCCACATTCCATTTTGGCCCCGCTGTGGTGGCTCAGTGGTTACGGCGCTCGGCTGCTGGCCCCCAAGATGCGGGTTTGATCCTGGCTGCGGCAGCTGAATTTTGATGGAGGTGAAATATTAGAGCCCCGTGTACTGTGCGATGTCAGTGCACGTTAAAGAACCCCAGGGGTCGAAATTTCCGAAGCCCTTTACTGCGGCATCTCTCATAGCCTGAGTCGCTTTGGGACCCCAATAAACCAAACCAAACCATTCCGTTCCGCACTACACCATCTTTCGAAGAACATGAGCAAGAAAGAAAGTGCAAAGGCAGGACAAGCACCACCCAATGACCGCTCTGTTTCCTGGCAGTAGCATATCGTAAACAAACCAGTACGCTCAAGTACTCTGGACTTACTCCAAAGAATTTAAGAAGATTATTCCACCTTGACAGAACTGAGAGAGACGTGTTACTGCAAGCCGCGCCTTCTTTTTTTTTCGTATCATGCTCTTCTAAAAGTTTCCGTGCCCTTGTGTTTTGTTTCTACACACCAGCTTACATGGGCAAGTGAAGCTGTGTGTGGGTACATGCTCATTGCCTATAGTATTCCGTAGGAAATCCTTTAGGCTTAGCCTGGCCACTGGTGGATCATCTAATCTGACTGACGTGCACCTTCTCACTCAATAACAGCATTTTGCGCAGTCTGCATTGGTGGTGAAGTGACCACTTTACAAGCACTCCAGTGTACTTCTTGTCACATCCTGTCTGCATGTGCAAACTACGGTTTCGGGTAGTTAAGGTACTTGGAGACACTGGGACAAACCACAGGAAACAAAACTAAGTGGAAAACAAAAAGAAACCGGCTAGCAAAAATACTCAGACAAGAACGAAGGCATGATTGCAGGGAACTTTTGGAGCCACATCATGTAAAAAATTGGCATGGCTTGAACTAGTGACATGCTTGTCTTAATTTTCGAAAGTCAAATGCAGTTTTTTTATTCTTTTCTCTGAATCTAGAGTATATACGTGTATGGGCCCTATTCACTGTCAGATTTGCTGAGTGGCAGGAGGTTTCTGCGTGGCAGCGTCATACATTGTCAGCCACCATACTCTTACGAGGATCAACGCTAAAAGCTCAAGCTCGGGGTTGCTAGCAGCCTGAAAGACGCTGCACAAAGGGAGGTGGCTAAGAAGCAGCACACCCCGCTTCTCTAATACGTGTGCTCAAGAGCACTTACAAAAGCCAAGCGCAGCCAGGGAGCTATTGCTTTCGCAATCACTCAGGCTTAACCAGAGCTGAGCCACAGCTAATTCTTTTTTTTTAACGAAAGGAAATGCGCAGTATCTGTCTCCCACAGCTGTGAAGCCAATAGAGTGGGGGCTTGGAAAGCAGAGGGTAAAATTTGTAAATTGGTTTTCGAGGAAAGGGAATGCACAGTATCTGTCTCACACATCTTGGTGGACACCTGAACCAGAAGGAAGGCGCATAACTGCCCTCTTGAAACAGTGGACACCTCAGTCGTGCTTTAAGCCATGTGGTGGCAGTGACAGATGTGCGCTGCATGCTTTGGCATTGACAGGGTTGTGGCAGAAACGCTGCCCCCTGCCAGGGCGGCAGGTTGGGTGGGGACTTTAGTGTAGATGTAAAGACAAGCGGGAATTTCTTACCACTTATACGGGAGAACATCTGGTTCCTCTCGCTCGTAACTGTTCCTACAGCTGTGACAACCTCGCGAAATACTTGCGCAGACCTCGTCTTTGAGAACCAGGCGTTGATGCAGCAGGTCGAGCACATATCCATCTATTTCTCCGTCCACAAAGCTTCCTTCATGACAATCAAGAGCTGTTTATTTATTTATTTATTTATTTATGAATACTGCCAATCCCTTTTTGGGATTTTTACAGGAGTGGGTTTTGTCCGCAGTCGACCGGCATAAACGCAATTTCAAGTGTGCAAAAAGGACAGTGAAAACCATGGGGCCAATCGGAAGAGGCATTGGAAAAAGGCAATGCAAAGATAAAGCATGAATAATCATCACTTTTTCACTTCATAAATGGTCACTAGAAATAAAAATAAATACATGGAAATACAAATACATGGAAAACCCCCAAAAATGTTAGAAGTAAAAAAATAAAAAAAATCACAGTTTGTTCCCTGGCAATAGAGTGTTTCTTGAGGAAGGAATATGTGTGAAAAATAACAAGTTGTCTGTAATTGTACGTACATGTCTTGCTTGAATTCTTTGCCTCAATCTATCGAAAAGCTGATACAGCTGATGAGCTGCGCTGAAATTTCGCATTAGGAAGTAACATAATCGTCGGCAATTTTTCTTTTCTCGCCATCTATTTTAAAATAATTGGAGCTAATATGTCTCCTTAAAGGGACACTGAGGAGAAATTGAAGTTGACTTGCATCGACAGAATACCAGCTCCTGATTACAAAAACGCCATTCATACTGACAACAAAGCTCCTGTAACATAGAAAAGAGCAAGAACCAAAATACAGGTATCGCCGCCACAGGCCAAACTCGCAAGTACAAGCTTCATGGCGTCATAGGACAAAACAGTGTTGCTAGAACCAATAGTTCTAGCAACACTAGGACACGAGAAGCTACGAATCACTGAGGCGCAGCAAATGCATGCGCAAATCTCCTTGACGTCGCCAGATGGCGCCACGTACCCGATAGCTATGCGCGCTCCTGCAGCGCCGGGACCAATCAGCGCTTGTTCTCAGCGGTATGGGGGCTCCCGGTATTCCGCTAACGGTAACAAGGTACACGGTATGCTAAAGGCGTCTATTTGCGAGAACTTCGTTGACGACTTCGAGAACGGGATCCATTGTAACGCTGGCAAAACGCCGGTGCAAATGTAAACGAAGCGACGGCCGCAATAGCCGATAGATGCCTTCAACGTGCGGCCGGCGGTAGCTTTCTTTTCGGCTGCTGCTGGGCCGCACTGCTGGCCACCAGAAATCACGGAGTCTGCGTTACGTCATGTGAATGTCATGTTTCACGTCACTTAGTTCTGTGTCGTCATAGCAGAATCCCAAGTTTGAATCAGAGCGGCGGGAAAAACTATTTCAACTTCAAATCCAAATTTCCTAGAAATAAATGCATCTTTCGCTGCCGGCCAAGTGGCAACAAAGCCATGAAATGCCGAACTATCGGATTTTGCTATAAAAAAAATATTAATAGAGCTCTCCTCAGTGTTGCTTTAAGATCTTGACCAACTATCTGTGGTGCAAGTCTCACTAGACTTTTTGTCAATGTTTTCAATGTATGTGTCACTATTTCAGGTGCAGAAATCTATGCAGACTGAATGAAGCATGAATTTGGATTGTCAGTAATTCTCCAGCTTCATATGGATCAACCCTGGTGATGGGGGTGTCAGTTTGCAGTGGATGATACCCCTCTTGCCCAGCAACAGTCACAATCAGCTATTGCCACTCGGTCTGCTTGGTCTGCAAAGCTCATGTCATTTTCAAAATTAGCTGAGTAAGTATATTGTATGCAATTGCGATTTGTGATGCAAAATTTTATGTGTAACCTGAAACATGTTGTATAAAAAACTTGTGCACATATCTTCCTATATTTTTAAATATGCAGCTTTTGGATGTCTAGCAGAATGCATAATGTGTGCATTCATCCCGTGAGAAAATTATCCTTTTTAAGCTTAGGTGGAGGCTTTGTTGCTTTTACTCAATGGAACCGAAGGTCATGAATTATAAAAAGAAAGCAGTGATGCTACTAGCATACAGAGCACGCATGAAAGCCTGTTTTTTGATCCTGACATCATAGATAGTGTTTCTACTGTGTCTTGGCGACTAGAAGAAGCACATGAACATGGTTTCCAGCTAACGAAGAGAGCTAAAGCACTAATTTCATGGAAGCAGACTCTGCGTGAGAAGCTGCGATTGTAGTAAGGTGGTACTTTTCATGAAAACCTTGAGAGGCAGCTGTGATTATGTACAGGCGCGGCCATAAGTAAACGGAGCACGCTATTCTTTTCGAAATGCAATCACGCTTTCTCCATTGGTAATGAAGAAGCGTTGTTTGTATATAAGAAAGCCCACCAACCTCCGCTATCAGCATGCGCGTACCATTGCTGGAAATTTCAATTAGGTGACGCGTGAAAAACATTCGAAGACAGTTGCGTGCTCCGTTTACTTTTGTCCGCGCCTGTACAGTGTTGTGGACAACATCTTTCTCTGCTGAAACCTCATTCAGAGGTGGCACATTGTCATTTCTTTGCACTACCACGCCAGCTTGCTCTACATACCAGCCTGCATCATCCAAGCCAGCAAATGTGCACTGGCATAGAAAGCAAGCTAAAGCTGAGTGCTCGTATGCTTGCTGCAGTATTAGTTGGAGTGAAGTAGTCTATTGGGAGACAGATGTGACCCGACATCATACTAGGTGTTCTCAGACTGGGTTCTGTAGAACCCTTGGGTTCCTTGGAGTGCTTCTGGGGTTCCCCGAGCACATAAATCCTTGCATGCCTGATTCACCCACCATTTCTTTTGAGCGGTAAGTTGGGCTAGTTCGTTGACATTGATGTTGCAAAAAGGGGGGTACTGCGCTAAAAAATACACGTACAAGGGAAGCGGACGGGACGTGCGCAGTCTCACAACTAAAATTTAATTAGTGAAAGATGACATATATGCGTTGAACAAAAAGACAACATCATGCTCTGAGGTCATCCAAAAACACAGTAACGTTACCGTCGCAACCTTGCATCCAAAAATTTCACTTCACAATCAGCAAGTATGACCGAAGGGTCGCTAACACGAACACATTTTTTTGTTGGTAACATATGCCTCGAAAAGCTCTCATGTGTGGCGAGGGCAGCAATTTTTTCAAAAGTCTGGAGTCTGTATTGGCTGCAGAGTAGCACCCGCCCTTAGCAACATCTTTTTTTCGAAAGTTGATAGGGCCATCAGTGACAACCTAGATGAAAATTATGTTCGCATCTTTTGCTATGTGGACGACTACCTCATTTTTGTTAGCAACGGTGGGCTGAAGGACTGCATTCGTGAAGCAAAAAGGGTTTTTAAAGAATCTTAGCTGGGCCTTAACTTCACAGCTGAACTGCTCCAAGAAAGCGAGCTGCAGTTTTTGTATGTTCGATCGTGGTTTGAACCAGTCCACACGTTGGTTTTTTCGCCCTAGATCCATGAAAGCTTCCTAAAGTTTTTCTTCAGGGCACTCAAAAACAGCAAAGAATGGCATTGTCTTGTCCAGCATCGGGGCTGCCCTACAAGAATCGCGTCCACATAGTTAATTGTGGAGAGCATTGAACATAAAGTGATTAGATTGAAAAGTGCTGGTTACCAAAGCTCTGTGATTGCAGCAGCCTGCAAAAAATTTGTTAAAAAGGTTAAATGTGGTTTAACTGCTCCTCCTCGAGACAATGACCCGGACCATAAGAAATTTGCTGCGATTCCTTACCAGCATAAAGAATGTTGCACGATGCTACGGGGTCAACGTCGTGTTTTCTGCACTATTGAAAATGGCCCGTTTATGTGCACAAGTCCTGAGAAAAATTGAAAAGATGCCTAGCCATAGCCCCTTTGTTTGCCTTGTAAACCATAGGTCACGGTGTGTTCCCTGCGTGTGCGTTGTGGTGCACGAATTTATTTCCATTCACTTGCGGGCGCGTTTATGTCAGGCAAACAGTACGTTGTACTGATATTCGTTTAAAGGAACATTTTTGCAATCTGTCATCTGACGAGTATCCCCACGTTGCAAAGCACTGCGGGGCTTGTGAAAAAGAGACAAAGAAGGTATGCCTTTCGTTTCTTGACAAAAACAAAGATTCTACACCGTCATAGGGACCGCCGCATACGAGAGCTTTTTGAGGCGTATGTTATCAAGAAAAAAACGCGTGTTTGCGTTAGCAGCCCTTCGGTTGTACTTGCTAATTGTGAGGTGAAAGTTTTGGATGCCCGCCCGGCGCCGGCGCTCAACTTGTCCGCCGCGGACAACGCCGTCGTGTCTCTCGTGTTTCGTCGTGCAACTGTGCTTGAGGAAAACCGCGGACGTGCGGGCTAGCGTGCGATCCTCACAATGAGAAGCCCGCTGCTATCAGTGTTTCTGCCGTCTTCAAAAGGGCAAAAAGTGGAGGGTGCGTAATGGTCTTCACGGGAATTCAGAAACTTCGTAAGGAGACTTTCATGGAGGCCGCCATTCGTGGCGAACTTTAGTTTGACTGAATGCGTTTGCTTAGTCGTTTACTTGTTGAGACAGGTTAGGCTAGTGTGACTTTCTCTGCTAAAACTGAAATGGCCGATAGGTCCTAACTAGCTGTGTTGCAGTTGCAGTTTTGCCACTTTCGCTGATGTCGCCTTAGCAAAGCTACCATTAATAGTTAACAAACATGCATATGTTTCGTCCTATGATACCTTTGAAATACAGTTGCCACAAGGTTCATCAAGTGTTTGCTTTTTAAGGCGGAAGCCTTTAATGCCTCATCGTTTTTTAGCAGGAGTTGTCGACAGAAATGTCACGCTTTTCAATTGGTCGAAACGGTGGTGACGTCACAGTGCGTGAATTTCAAAAGGGGCCAATTGCACTTAGGCTAGTAACCATGCAACCAATTAAAGGGATCGTATAGTGATTCTCCAAGTAAGTGGGGATGCGTTTAGTTAATGCTTAATCACTTAATTAGCCTAATTAACCTTTCTAATCAGGCCAGATAAATAAATAAAACCAAGTAGGAAATTGCTCGAGTTCGGGAATCAAACCCCGGGTTTCCGGAGTGCGAGACGAGCGTGCTATCCACTCCGCCATGCCAGCTCGATGGTTTGGAATGAACAAAGGCGCATCTAGTGAATATGGTGTCTTTGTTCACTCCCATCTTCCTCCCTTCTCGTTACAGTGAGGTTCAGGTGTCCACGGAGGTATGTGTCCATGGAGGTATGCAGACAGATACATTTCCTTTCCTCAAAAACCAATTTACTGACGAGCAAGGCGTAGAGCACGGGCGATAGCGTTCTGTGGACTCCCTGGCAGCTTTGCAAGATGCTGTCGCGTTCCACTCTTAGAGGTGAAGCTTAACATCTTAACAACACATCAGTGACACAAGCAGCAACACCGCGCTTAAGGCTTCCACCTCTCCGCACTTTAGGTCAACAAAGTGCCCCCTGAATTTTTTTTTTTAAGGTTGTGACAGCTGCGTAACTGTGTTTTTGGATGACCTCCGAACATGCTTTTGTCTTCTTATTCAATATATTTGTGTCTATGTCATCTTTCGCCAGTTAAATTTTAGTTGTGAGTCTGTGCAACCAGACATTCGCCAACCCGCAATATGCTGTTCTGCACATGCGCGAATATACTAACGTACTTTTGCCCCACCGCGGTGGCTCAGTGGTTACGGCGCTCGGCTGCTGGCCCGAAAGCCGCGGGTCCGATCCCGGCCACGGCGGCTGAATTTCGATGAAGGCGAAATTCTAGAGGCCCGTGTGCTGTGCGATGTCAGTGCACGTTAAAGAACCTCAGGTGGTCGAAATTTCCGGAGCCCTTCACTACGGCGTCCCTCATAGCCTGAGTCGCTTTGGAGCGTTAAACGCCAATAAACCAAAGCAAACCTAAAGTACTTTTGAGAACGGGTAAGACAACAATTGAAAACAGCCATTGCCGTCGCTCATGTGGCACGAAGGGTTAGTACAGAGTCTATCACACTTGTCTAGAGCACTGGAAATGTGCCGTTTGGGGGGAATGAAGAGAAATTATGAAGCAGGTATTGGCTTTCATTGATAACGCTTGCACTGGAGAGCAGCTGAATAGAGACGTGAACGCACCAGAGCCTTAGTGCTAGCAAAGCAGCTGTGAAAAGATTTCTGTTCATTTGCTTCGCAGCACACCGTCCGAGCTCTCTAGACAAGTGTGATTGACTCTGTACTGTGTTTTTGAGCACGTAGGACAGTGGTTCGAATCTCACTTTTCGGTCATACTTTTTTTTTTTTTTACCACACGTTCACAGCACAAAAATTATTTATCATTTACATTTCTGGATAAGTTCTCTTTTAGGTACCATTCTAAGGTGCTTTTCATCGGAAATTGCCATTTAAACCAATCTCTCGAAATATATTTTTCGCCCGTCTTTTTTTTCTCTGCGCCTCAAATTATTTGCGTGCAAACCAGTCAGTCCTCTGCGGATACGCGTTACCTTTTAGGTTGCATTTTTAAACATTTTAAAAAATTTTTGCCATTAAAAGCTTTCGCAGCAGGAAGGTGAAACCGGGAATTGCCGTACTGGTCAAATGTTTAGGGGATTTTCACTGACATCCATCCGAGCGAAGCCGTACGGCTACAACGGAAAGCTATACAGCTTTCTCAGAAACTTCGTAGTTAACCCTTTGAAGGTTTTTGGCGTATATGTACGGCGGCGGTTTTCTGTCCCGCAAGGTCTTTGCCGTACGGGTACGGTTTCGATCTTCCGTTTGAAATTTTGCGCCAAAAGAACAATGCGTGCTCACTGGGGGGTGCTGCCACCTCTTAGGACTTACAAGAAGTGTTTGAATTTTGTGCTGCCTTCTTACGGAGATAAGCAGAACTTATGTCTAGCTTTAGCGCGGCGGCACAGACTGCGGCAACACCCCTTTTGTAGTTTTGGTTTCGCCGTGTGATCGCAACGGAGTCGCGCGAAATTTGAGTTTTCTTTTTGTCAGCACTATCTTGCAGGGGCTGCTGAAGTTGATTTCTATCTTTATTGGCGCTGCTCTTAGCTTGCTTATCACCGTTGCTATTCTATTCTATTGAACATTTTCCAGTTGTGAGTGATGCTGTCACCAAAGTACTGTTCCTAATTTTTTTTTACTATTTATTCTCGATTATATACATTTTGTAGATTCAAGATCCGCAATAAAGTAATTTGACCACCTGGGAAAGTTTTCTTCAAAATAATTCGACCCTCAAAGGGTTAAAGAAAAATTCGTCCTGGTCCGAGGTTCGAACCCGGTACCACCGCTTCACCCAAGCAGTTGCTACCAATTAAGCTAACCAGGACGACAAACTTATTATAAATTGCTATGCAAGATTGTGCGACAGTAAATGTCAGGTGTCCGAGCGTGTCCTGACCACTTCTTTTGTTTGTGTGTTTTTTAGCACAGTACCCCCCTTTTTGCACAGTTTCTTTTGGCCGCTTTTATATTCTGAGGATCAGTCGGACTCAGTCAGTCGGATCAGTCAGAGTTGTGTCACAAGGGTATTGCAATGCAGTGATGTTTTATATGCAGTGCGGAAGAGCTATTAATCTACTAGTTGAATCCTTATTTTTCCTAGTGGATCAAAAAAGCATGGGAGTGGGAACAAGGATGAAAACTTGCCCCAAACTGCAGAGTGAATGCGGAAGCTACGTAAATTGCCATGTGTTTTTGTGCTAGAAAGTGACCTCTTTGCTCACAATCTCCATTGTTTCATTTGCAGATGAAGGATGATCGCTTAGAAAACCTGCATATGACTGGCCCGTGTTACACGTCAATCACGTGTGCGGTCAATGTAGAAAGAGCAAGAATGGGCAATGTAATAAAAGTAACAAGAAGTTCATTATTTTGGCTTATCTACTCTCCATTGTTCTGTTCGACCATTCGGCGGAAACATACTAGTGAAGTAATGTCATTACACCAGAGCTGTAAAAAAAATTTGCAGGCCACTACACTGAATTATCTGTGGAGGCAAATTTATCACAGTCGTAAGTCTGTTTTCATTCCCATTCATCCCATCTAGAATCTAGAAGGAAGGAAGGGAAAACTTTATTTACACTAATGGTTTTTCCTGCGGTTTGGGGGCATCTTCAGGGACGTCTTGGTTCTACCCCCAGGAGCCTGCTCTGTCGAAGTCGTCCGCCTTTAATCAGTGGTCGGTTGCCCTCAGTCCAGGGCTCCGCTGGCCACTGCCGCCCGTTGAGCTCGCTGTACCAGACCTTGTTGGTCTTCACAGCGGTCGCTGGACAGCAGAGTATCCCACTGCTCCGCACTCGGGTTTTGTATTTTGGGGACCACGTCTATGTTTTGGCAGGCCCATGTGATGTGGTATAGAGTAGGTTTTTCGTTGCACCAGGGACATTTGTTCGTGTATATCGTAGGGTGCATTTTGTTTAGTATATGTAGGTTTGGGAAAGAGCCTGTTTGTAATTGTCTCCAAGTGACAGCTTCCTCTCTGCTGAGAGATTTGTGCGGTGGGGGATATCGCATTCTTCTGCCTCTATAGTTTTGTAGTATGGCCGAGTATTCCCTGGGTGCTGGTGCGAGTTCCGCGGTCTCGTCGGAAGCTCGGAAAGTAATGTATCCTCGAGCTATCCTGTCGGCCTTTCGGTTCCCTGCCACCCCCGTGTGCCCCGGTACCCACATTGTGTTGGATCTTGTAGTTTTGTTCTTCCTGGTTTTTAATTCTGTCGCTCGCTGCGAGGAGTATACGGAGTGCGTGGCGACCTATCCTGCCATTCATGTAATTTCGGCAGGCTGTTTGAGAGTCCGTAAGTAGAATCTAGAATAATCATCTGAACTAAAATTCGCCAAACGGAATGTTTTGGCTGAACCAGCACCTGGAAATTTCCTCAGACCATCTCTGACATTTCAGCGAAAATGCTAATCATATCACTCATGGAAAAATTTGTTTATTGAAGTGGGTTTCATGACAGTCGATGCGCCTTTTGCCACCTAAATATCAATACGAGGCCTCAAAAAGCAAATTTTTTAGTTGAAGAAAAGTATTCCAGGTTAAAACATGGGACTTTGCTACCTGCCTAAGACAGTTCCTGTACCTTGAACTGACATGAAAGCCAATAGTTAGTGGTGTAAACAAAATTATTTGAGTTTTTTTTTTATCTGAAAAGTTTGCTGTTGAGAAACCAAGCTGGCTTCTTTTGTGGCCTCATTCTTAGTGTGCTATAACACAAGTCCTCCATTTACGTAATGGCACCGAAACATTTTGACATGTTGCTTATTTATAAGCGACGTCTGTACTCTCATGAGTGGCTCTGTGGTTGAAGATGTCTTTGTTGCTAAGCCAGATGCTACTAGATAAATACCTGATGAACATGAATTTGTAGGTGTCATTGAAATTAAAGCACTGGTGCTAGCTTTTGATTTCCAAGGCATTTAACTACGCATCGTTTCCACTGCTCTTGGATCTCTAACCAGTGTTTCAAATCTCTAAGCTGTTCACACCCTCACACTGGTCGAATATCACCCCAAATAAATGGCAGATATCTTGTAGCAACAACAATATTGGGATAATAATGAGTGGCACGCAAGGAAACGTTAATTTCATAGAAATTGAGTGACACTCTCTTTCTTTTTTAAAAAACAAAGAAGACTGATTTGTTTGGACAAGGAAGATTCCTGTTGTTTTTTGAAACATTCATGAATGTACAGAATCAAACAAACTGTTTATTTGGCACGCCAGTGAGACCGTTATGCGCCAGCCAACCTGGGAGAAATTATTATGAGTCACAATTGCGGTTGGCCAAACTTCTATATTTGCCAGAGGATGTGGGCTACAGATATATAATCACATGGTAATGCAGTTTAGGTAGGTTGCCAGCTCATAAGCACACAGTCGCCACTAGAACTGTTACTGCACACACTACTTCATATAGTATGCATTTCACCCAAGCACAGCCTAAAGCCAGAACCGACAGCTGATGGAGAAAGTTCACTTTTTCTTACTCTTTCATTTCTCATTGTCTCTAGTTTTGTTCACACAGTCTGGTGACCTGTGGTGCTGCATCTTCATTAGAGTGTACAAGTGCTAATCCTTTTGTTGAAGCATTAGTGAAATAAAGTTTTCCGCTTGCGTTCTCAAAAGCATGGGGTGCACCGCTTTGAAGCTATTGTACTGACATCATTTGTGACACCACGCACTTAGTTATTACACCAGAATTTCTACTCCAGAGTTCATTCAATTCATAGGGGTCAAGAGCTTCTGCTCCTTTTTTCGTGTGGATGTAGTTTTTTCGTGTGGATCATATCATGCCGACGAACCTCAGAGGACAGCTGCATAGTCATCACTCTGTCATCTGTTCAAACACGCACACTGTGTCGCATTGTTGTGCATCCAGGATGAGTGAGACATTGAGGCTGACATTTACAGGCCCAACAATTCAGCCAGCTTTTTGCTGATTTCACTTTGAAAGTACCTTTTGTCTAGTTCCCTTTAATTATGCCTAATAGGAAGACATGTCAGGGGACGGATGAGGTAAGGAAGTCTATGGGGGTAGGATGGGCAGATCTGATGCAAGACAGGGTTAAATGAAAGTCAATGGAAAAGGCCTTTGTCCCAGCAGTGTACTATCAGCAAGGAATGAAACGCGAACAAGACAGCTGAGCCACGAAACGCAAAATAAGAGTATTTTAGTACGGGGAAGTTCAATACTTGCTCGGGTTCTTATGACTTAGAAGGCACGAAGACTCTTATTCAGGAGTGTTATTCAACCGCGCTAGCATTTCCATTCCAGAAGCTAATATTACGGCGTCTTTGAGATGTCACCTCAGTTTTCTTGTTCGCGTTTCATTCATTGCTGATAGTACATAGTTGGCCTGATGATGATGATAATGGGAAGCATTAGCCACCACTGCCCTTGCACCCACCCACAGAAACTGGTGTCTTCACACCATCAGTCCTTCAGATATATGGCACACGGCTGACAAGAAGCTTTATCTGAGGAACTTATATAGTGGCTGGCTTGTTGGCTACACATCTTGACAACAGCGCAGTCGGAACACACGGACAAGAAAGACTGACACAAACACAGGCACTGACTGACAACATTGTTTATTGCCTTGAACTGGCTTATATAGGCCCAGTCCCATTACAATACAGGAAAACACCAATTCACTTCCCGTGGAACGGTTATCTCGTTGGTCCGTAACCTTCGCTCCAGTCATTGGCATGCTCATGGGCGCTTAGAAAGATCAGCTCTTTTTTGCTAAGGTTTAAGAATGGCTTGCTGACACATTTATCTCAGAGAATCTTGATATTGCTTGAGCTTCTACTATCACCCTTTATCTATATCGGCCAGACGGGGAGATGCCTGAATACAAGGCTACAGGAACATAGAAGAAATCTGAAAGATGTTAACTCGGGTGAGCTAAGCAAATACCAATGTAAAAACTGCACACCTGCCTTTGCAAGACCAGCTGTTCTACGCAAGTGCCCGGACACCACCACAAGGGTGATAGTAGAAGCTCAAGAAATATCAAGATTCTCTGATAAATGTGTCAGCAAGCCATTCTTAAACCTTAGCAAAAAAGAGCTGATCTTTCTAAGCGCCCATGAGCATGCCAATGACTGGAGCGAAGGTTACGGACCAACAAGATAACTGTGCCACGGGAAGTGAGTTGTTGTTTTCCTGTGTTGGCACAGCCAAGCCAGTTCAAGGCAATAAACCATGTTGTCAGTCAGCGCCTGTGTTCGTGTCTGTCTTTCTTGTCCGTGTTCCGACCGCGCTGTTGTTGTCAAGTTATCTGAGAAGTTTACCCACAAGATTGGCAGAGCACTGTGAAGATATTTTGGCATGCATATGGAGATTTCAGCAAAGTTCATTGCTGGAGGATCATCAGGTGGAGCGTGTGATCGTGAAGCACACGTCCAAGACACCAAGATCAATGCATCAGGACATGTCTGCTGACCTTGGTGCCTGATCTAAGTCAATCTTGCTGCAGTCATGCAGTCACAAGTTAGTAGCCAAACTTGGTGTAACGATTTAGCTTGTGTATAAGAGATTGAGGCTGTGCTACGTGCTCATCAGACTAGTCTTGCTATTACTCCAAGCTATTGCTCCGCTGTAGCATCCTTATATCGTCTGTCTGATAAGCACCCATTGTCACTTGCGCCGAACACTTCATATCAGGAGCTTATTAAAGAGCACTCAGTGAGTAGACGCCTCTTATGTTTGTTCAGGGATTAGGGGCGTGAACATGAAAAACTACTTTTAAATTGCATTCACCGTGCATCATGCTTTTGTTGCTGCCTGAAACAAAGGTGAATGCGGCTTCATAACATGCACGCAGAACAGGTGGATGAAGTAAACAAGGCAGAGAACTTCATTCATCATTTTGGTTGTTGCCCCTCTAGCTCAGCGCTTGTGCCTGCAATAGCCCAGCCACATGTATAAATATGAGCTGCTGAGGTCGCCAAGTCCTGCTTGCATCAACATCGTGTTGAATGTGGCCCTGAATATAAGACCCGAGCCAAAAGTCAGAGATCAGCCAATTCAGTTACGGGTTTTGTAAGTTGTAAGTAGTCACAAATCACTGAAGTTTTATCAAGGTTCATAGGATATGCTGTAGGTTCAAGATGGAATACACCCTTGAGGAGGTCAATTTATGTGGCTTTTGTGAGCGCGGACAGAGGAAAGATCGAAGCCGTTACCCTGTGTGGTCTGTATTGTGCAGTGAGGAACATATATTCCAAAATACTTTGCTGACAGTGTAGTGGCAAGAGTGAACACTGGTGCACTAACAGGCAGATACAAGGCATGCCACCAGCCTGACAAGTAATGGCGTGTTTATGTCCTTCTAGAACAATCCAAGCTCTTTATGAAATATTCCAGATTTTTAACAAGGGCGTATTCCAAAGCTAGCTGAGACGCCAAAAGCAAAAGACAAATGGTACACAAGATGCTCGGCATGAAGTTTCCCATATCACTATTAAAAGATTATACTGTCGGAACACCGAGCTCATCGAAGATACGAATCTTGTGCCACCGAGGCAAAACAACGTCGATACGCTAGCGTGATTCAGTTATTACCCTTCAAGTTTGTTATTAATGTTCAATCAAAACTGGAGAAAACAAAAATGTGACGCACGCGCACAACGCAAGCGAGAATCCAATGTATGGAACCATGGAATCCAATAACGTCATCCGCCAGGGTTGCCGGGTTGCCGTTAGGAACAGTTTGAAAGGAGCCAAAACTTGAGCTGAAAGTGGCCAAAAGTAGCCATGCCATTCAACCTTGGCGCCAAATTTATGAACATGACTGTTATCAAAGAACAATAACTTTTACCACTTTATATTAACGCAAGAAACAGAATAAAAAGCACAAAATTTTTGCCTTTTTTCTTTGTCTTCAAGGCACAGGTAGGGTGGGTGCGTTGAAAATAAATGAACTATTTAATGCTCAGTGCAGGTAGTTGCGAAATTTTGTCACGTTCAAGCCAACAACCCAGCAGGACATTGAAACTGTTCTAGCCTTGAAGCCGTAGATGGAACTTGATTCGTGTGATCGCCATTAGGCAGTCGGGCTTCATTTTGTTGCGCATCTTTTTTTTTTTTAACAAGTTAATAAGTTAACAAGTTTTAACACTGGAAAACACGCGCTCAGCTAGCATCAAAGTTGGAAACTCAAAGTGAAAATTTTGTGCCTTATTGCGCCATGTTTGGAAAAGGGCATTCATACAGCTAACGGTCTTATTGTACGATCCGGCCACTGCGTGCCATAAACTCAAACATGATGTGTGATCAAGTTCACGCCTATTGTTTGCAGTTGCCGCATTTCTGACTCCAGCTCGCTGGAGGCACATCCAAAAAAAAAAAATGCAGCGGCAGCTTTTCATCAGGATTGATGGCATGCAGCCTCCGAAGTGCAAGCCAAGCCGTTGCAGGAGTTGTATCGCCATTTGCTTCAAGAACTGGAGCTGCTGCTCTATCACGACTCCTTAGCCAAGTGAAATCTTTTCTCTGGAGATGTCACCTTCTTTAGCGTTGCGCATCGCGCACATGTAAGCTCCCTACCTACCCTAGGGGTGCCTCGAGATACGCACTGGCCCTGCCGACGAGGATGCTGCGAGTTAAAAAAAAAAATAGTGGCTAGTAAATGCGCTAAAATAAAACTTCAAATTAGGCAGAAAATAACCAGGGAGCCAACTTGAAATTTTCATCGCCAGACAGAGTTGAAAAGTCGCCAACAACGGCAAACCTGGTGTCCGCGTATTTCTGACGCCCGGACAGCGCATGGCGCAAACCTCATCAGCGGTTCACGAAACCGAACCACGGTGTAAGTTCTTAGGGAGTGAACACAACAGTGAGAAATCTTGTATATTACTCGACCAGACAACACGCGTACGTGCATATGGCCACAGTGCACGGCTTCCCTCCTTTCTTTTTTATTCTTTATACTTATGTGCACAGTCTAGGAATTTTTACGCTGCCCCCGAAGTTTTCCTGGATCACAACACTTCGGTAAATTAAATCGATAAATGCGCCGTTGACGCTCTTTCTTTCGATTCTATGCTTTAAATTTTATAACGCACTTCAGTTTCGGTTTCGTCTCACGTTGTCCACGTACGTAGTACGCCAGCGACCTGTCCACAGCGGACGCGCGCGGCGCATGCAGACCGTGCTTGGGTTCAAGTACGCAAGGACGCCAAGCTTGTTGTTCTCGACAGCCGACTACGTAACGCCGACGAAGAGCTTGCGCAACGCAGGATGGCGAAACCCAGCCACGCGAGCGGCGCGCTCCTTATCAGCCAGTCGGAATGTCCTACTGCGCGGTGCACGGCCTTCGCTGGATGACGCGCGCCAGAGAGCAACGACCTGGCGGTAAACTGGTGCTACTGTCAACGCGACTGTGTCAACTTGAATACAAGCGCGGGTAACAAAATTACGGGGATAAAATGTTGAACAGGGCTACGTTTTTCCTCAGGCGTATGCCGCTGGCATCTGCAGCGCGGGTATTTCTATATTTTGGTTGTCATAGAGAAAAAAACAAAGAAAATTTCGCCGAATACGCCGCCAGCGAGTTTCGCACGCCGTGAACGCTACAAGAAATGGCTCTGGAGCGAGTGAAACAGTTTAAAGGTAACAAAAACAAACGACAGCGGGTTGGCAGCACGACCCACTGGTGTCAGTTTCGGTTGACCGCTGGCGCCGGCCGGTCGCAGCGGGGGCAATGCACAGGCCTGGGTGCTTTTGCACGAGCGCACGAGCGCGCCGTGTGCAGAAGCGCACCACGTGAGCTCTCGCCGGCGGTCCGTGTGCAAACCCCTTCTTTGTTCCATTGCCAGCGTCACACCGTCGTGAGACGCTAGGACTGCGGCTGCCTCGCTTCTCTGCGTTCGACGCCCAGGAGACCTTTCATCGCTTCTGCCTGCAGACCGGGACGAGCATCATGAGCAGCCAGGAGTGCTACAGCTGCCACAAGCCAGGCCACTTCGCCCGCGAGTGCCCGCAGGGAGACCGCTACGGGAGCCGGGACGGCGGCTATGGCGGATCGTTCGGCGGTTACCGCTCCGGCGGAGGTGGGTTCAACTCCCGCGGTGGTGGAGGCCGCGGTGGCGGCGGCGGTGGAATGATGCGCGGAGGGCCGCCCGGCCGCATGGGCGACTCGCGGGGAAGCTTTTCGTCGAGCCGTATGTCTTGCTACAACTGCGGCAAGGTGGGCCACATCGCCCGCGAGTGCCCCGAAGACGGCAAGACTTGCTACACCTGCGGCAAACAGGGCCACATATCGCGCGACTGCGACGAGAAGCCGTGAGAGCGGACCCCGCGCGTGAGCGAGCGAGCCAGGCAGAACGGGAAAAAAATACCTCCGCCGCCGCACACGGATGTTCGAAAAAAAAGTTTGTTGTTGCGTTGTCATCGTTCTAGGCCTGTCGTGAAGAGAAAAACATTCGACCCCCCTCCCACAGCTCGCATCGAGTGCACCCCCTCGTGGCGGTGACGTTAGGACTGCATTTGTTTTCCCCTCAATGCATTTCTTCCCGCGCCAGCTTGCAGCGCACCGTTCGAAATTTTTTTTTTATTCCCTTGTTTTCCCCCGCACCGCCGGCCAGGCCGAAGAGACGTCAGCCGCTTCCGTAGCTGCGGAAGTGTACGAGGAAGGAGCCTGGCCCCATTTTTTTTTTTCTCCACGTCGTCCCGGCGGGCGTCCATCTTTGAAAGGAAAGAACGCCGGCGGAGGCCGTGCGCTACGCAGCGTAGGCCTAGCCGCCCACAATGGACGCTCACACGTGGCTGGCTACGCGACGGAGAAGGGAGGAAAACAAGATCGGCGACCTTTGGGCACCACGTCGGCGACTCGCCCTTCCTTGTACTACCTCTCCCCTGCCTTGTTTTTTTTTCGCCAAGATGTTTTTTTTATCTGATCTCCGCTGGTGACTGTGAACAAGGTGTGTTTTGCGTTCTCAGTGCGCGTCTCGGAGCCGTTCTGTGTGCACCAGCCGCGGCCGGCTCTGGTATTTACTTTTTAAAATTCCTTTTACTGGTCGCGCCGAAGATGGAACAAAAAGAAACTAAAGAAAAAAATTTACCGAAGAGATAGAGGGTTGAACTTTGCGGCTTTATATACCAGAGCTTGTTCGAAGACTTTTGTGTTGAGAAACTTTCTTTAAACCTCGTGTGTGGTGTGCGCGTGTGGTGCGTAGGACTGGCGTTCGCGTCTCTTTCTCTTTCCTCCTTCTCTTGGCTGTGTATAAAAAATGAGAAAAAGCCTCATGTACAACATTCTTTCCTGAGGATGATGATGTGTGCCATGCAGTTGTCGTTGCAGGGAGCACTACGCGAGGACAATAAAAAGATGGAAAGGCTGATCGTGTGTCTCGGCATCGTCTGGTTTTGAGGAGTTACTCGGCCTGTCGCAAGCACGACATTGAGCCAGTGGCCTTCCTTTCTTCTTGTTTTTTCTAGGTCATTGTGGGAAAAGACCATGGCAATGCTTCGGCAACCTCTAAGAGCAACCGTTTGGGTGAACACACTTGGGCTGGGCTGTTCTGCCTTCGCCGCCTCTGGGTTGGCTGGTCTGGGTATGAACACACGCATTCTCTTTTTTCCATTTGTGCCCCCCACCCCTTTTACCCCGTCTAGCCTGTAACACCCTCTTGGCCTGCTTGGAGAACCTGCTTTGTGGAGAGACGAAGGCTGGTGGTAGAGTATTCTTTGCTGGCTTGATCACAGGGCCCAGGGTAATAAGGCTGGTAAAAGCGCTTTCAAGTGCGGCTATGCATGGCTGTGGAAATTGCCTTGAGGAAAAACCTGGTTGCTATTGTGTAGCCGTGAGAGTTTCCTGCGAGAAGGCATGTCTGACCAGTTCTCCCACATCGTTGACAATTCCCTTGGATATGTGTTGCTTCTACGTTGCTTGCTGTCATCAGTGTGAGGTGTTCTTGTTGGGTTTCTGTGCAGCTGAGGCCGGAATGGAGTGTTCGGCGATATGCACTGTGCTGCCATTAGGTTGCCCCAGTTTGCCAACAGTGCATGAATTCGATGTCTGCGCTGTCATGCCAGGTGGCTGCTATAATCCAGAGACATTATTAAATTGCTGGAAAATACGTTCAGGTAGCTACTTGCCTAACTAGCTGTTCTGATGCTGTATGCACCTGTCAGTGCTTGTTAAGTATTGGCTAAACTATTTCAGGTTCAACGCCTTCGCATCAAAGATTGCCAAGCAGCTTATGGCTTGTGCACTTTTCCCATCAGTTGTGTTAAGTTGTCCCTTTTAATCTAAGGCATGCAGTACATAACCTCTTGGATTGCATGCACTGTTTACCAGTATTGTCAAGGTAAATGAGGAACATTGCTTGCACCATTCTGGAACGTGCTGCGAGGTCTGGGTACTGCTGCTATTTTTTCCAGCTTTTTTTTCTGTTGGCTGCGCTATTTTGGCCCAGAAGTCGTGCTCACTCATTACTACGGCATGCTTTCTTTTTGTAAAGAATTCTGTCGGCAATAATTAAAGGAACACGGGAAAATTCTATTCAGATTTCCATCTTATAGAAGCTTTATCTACAGCTATAGTAGCCTGTGTGCATTAGAACGCGTTAATCAGACTGTGTTGGCCAATGTAAATTCATTCACAGTGTCCTTTAAGCCAGATTCGGCTTTGGTCACTTAGAACGGACGGTATGCTGTAATGTCGAGGTAGAGTGCCCTAGTGATCTAAGCTGGTAGTTGCACGTTTGTGAGCCTTTGTAAATGCCTCACACACACTGCCACCAGTAGGTCACCAATCACCAATGTGAGCACTTTGCTGAAAATCTCAGGTTGTCGCAGAGTGCGCACAGTAAATCATTGTCTCTCTGGCCATGTTGTAAGGTGCAGCATTCTTCAGTAGGTGATTCACAACTTAAAAGTGAAATTGTAAACTGTCGTTATAAAAGGGGCATAAAGTATGAACTAAAGTTGCCATCTATTTATAGATACTCCATTCAAAGGGTTAAAAAGGCTTCTTTAACTGAGAATACAGGTGTGGCTGCTTCTGGCTGTTTTTGTAAGAAATTGCAACGTACCAAGACAGCTATTGTGCGTGGCTCCCTGAGTGTGGGCTACAGCGCCATTCACTTTGTCAGCAGTAGCTCGATCCTGGCAAAATTTTTAAATGCAATTGTCTTGTCAATAAATATCTTTTGCACCCAGTCAGAGATCAACATAGCCATGAAGAGCCATAAATTCGATCTTTACTGAAAACGAGTTGGGTGAGGTTGTCCTCAGTCTTTGTAGAAGGCACTAGCATGTACGGAGGAATTGGGCCACATGGATATCTCTGTTTCTAGGTTTCAGGTCTGCGCAACTCTTGCTTTTGTGTGCTAGAGGCCACAGACGCTGTGTAGTGCTTTTGCCTGCAAAGTCTGTTCCACATACTCCAACTGCACTGAGGAACTTTGACACCGCTGCTGTTGCAATGCGATAATCGTTGAATGCTTCCATAGTTTCCATCCGCTGTGCAACTTGAACTCTGCATGGTGACCTTTGTTGCTTGTGGCACTTTCCTTTGTTCCTGAAGAGCTCTGTGTTCTCGAATGGAAGGTCTGTGATAAGTGGAATACGCTGGCTGGAATACTCTGATAAAGCATATTGTAGTAAACGTGCGCCAGAATCAACACCTATGCTTACGGCCCTTCGTTTTGAGATAAAG
Source organism: Amblyomma mixtum (assembly GCF_055824585.1). Lineage (NCBI taxonomy): Eukaryota > Metazoa > Arthropoda > Arachnida > Ixodida > Ixodidae > Amblyomma > Amblyomma mixtum. The sequence goes on along the minus strand of NC_143016.1, from coordinate 119,184,949 downwards.
CACCATTTCTATCTGAAAACTGGCTCTTCAGTGTGTATTTTACTGCTGCAAACAGCTGAACTCTGGTATGGTATGGAATCTAGCATCTGCCTGAAAGTCTATTTCAAGGAATTCGTGGAATATTAATGATCGAACCCCTGGTACCCACCAGCTCTCGTGAGCTTATGTCGCCTAAGGCAAGGCTTCTCTTGTAGGGGTACTGGGACAATGCTTATCAAAGGGTTGCCGAGGATGTTGTCATCCAGTTTTTGTTCTTAAAAGGACTGTGGCTTTCTGTGGCTTTGTTAGCATTTGTTTGGCAGATGTAAACAATATACTGCTAACACTGCATATAATAATGGAACATTCATTTTCTTCCATCCAGTTAAAACTCTGGATGGTAACAATGAAAAGGACTTCGTGACCACCAACTGGAAAGGAATCTACCTTAAGTGACCTGTGACAAAAAAAAAGAAGGCTTTGATGTCATGGTAGTTCATGAAGAGAGTGTGAAGCAGTGATGCTTGTTTCATTTCTTGCTCTTCTCTACCTTATGAGACTTGCTTTCATTGATGGTAGCCTCTCAATCACCAAAACATACTATTGAAATAGTATAGGCCAACTTTTTTTCACCTCGGTGTCAGGCCACGCCCCAGAGGCAGGTCATCAAAACCGCACTTATGAGTACTGCTGACGAGCTTACACAGTTCTGAAATTGGTGCTCGTGTAGGTTAGTTCTGCTACAAAAGGTTTTCGTAAGTTGAATGCTTTTTCATGACGGTTCTCGGACTGGTATTGTCGTGCTGGGAATACATACAAAAGTAAAAGGGTGTGGAAGTTACTGGGAACAAGAGGAAAAAAAATTAAATGTGAGGAAATAAACGTTATATTGAATAACCCAGCCTTAAAAGCATGGTTTGTGGAATTTAGCTTCTTATCCACCACAATCAAGTAAACACTAATGTTATTTTTTGTGTAAAAAGGCCCTGAAAAAAAAAAAAGGCAAATTCTGAAAGTCCCGTAGTAACCTGACTTAAGCCAGTTTTTCAGTGCGCACAATTTTTACCTTCCATGTTTTAATGAGACATCTGAAAACAAATGCTTCTACTTGTTCCCTATCGCTTGGACAGTTTTAACTGCTGCTTTGCTGACGGCAGCTGACTTGACCAGCTGCTATGTGGTGTTGCATGGTAGTGTGAACTTATTCGATGAAGATCTGTGGTCTCATTTGAACAGGTTATGTGAGAAGGTGGTGGTCAGAATCCTCATGTGCTTGGCATGTCCCTCTGCTGTAGGCATGCTTGTTGCATTAAGCATTGCAATCCAGTCTAGCATGGACACACATTTCACTCAGCAAGTGCAACTAAACTTGCATGTGCGCAAGGCAGCATCACAAAAAGCATTATCAAGTTCTGAAGCTGGGCATCCCTCCGTTGGATTGGCATGGCTGCATGCTGTGGTTCAGCTGTGGAGCATGTGAAACTTCTACAGAGAAATCGACCCTTCGAGAAGGGGCCGGGGGGGGGGGGGGATGTGGAGTGCAGTGGTTATAATAGTGCTCAGCTGTGCGTAGGAAGCGGGATCAGTCTTGTCCACAGCAACCGTATTTCAGTGGACCTGAAACTCTACAGGTGCATGTGTACTATGTGATGTTGTTGCATGATAATGTTTGTTGATATTATTCCGGAGCCGTTCTTTGTGGTGCCTGTTTCACTCTACCTTCTTTCAGTCCTTCCTTTCCCTCACAGTGCGATTTAGGTGTCTACCGAGGGCGAGACAGTCGCTACTCCCTTTCCTGTCCTGAATTGAAAATGTATTGTTATTTTCACAGAGAAACTGCCAATTTGTAGAGTAAAATGTGATTATTTAGCTGTGCGAACAGAATACAAGCATGTTTGTAAGAATGGGCTTTGTATGACACTGTCACATGGTAAGAGTGTCCTGGGCAGTTCATTCGCAGGTAGGGAGCTGAATTGTTGCCCACTTGTCCTTCAATTGGAGTTGGTGTGACAGCTTTTCATCATGGGTAGCATTGTTGCACAATGACATTAAGGAAGTGACTACAACTGCATGGTCAACTCCGTGCAGCTAAGCTGCAGTGTGGCTGTGGTGAGAGTATTGTTGGTTGTTCTTAGCTGCACAGCTGATTTCTGTAGATCTCAAACTAGTCTCTTGGTGAAAACTGCAGCCTGCAAAGCAGTCGCAAATTGGGCCTGATCTTGTCTGCAAATCTCGAGCCCACTTACAACACAATTTTGTGACAGCTGAGCAGTTGCCCAACATTTTCAGCATCCATGCGGATTGAACAAGACTGTGGGGAGCTATCCCTTATATGTCAAGCCGTGATAATAATCATAGCAAGTGTCACTAGAGTTTTGTGGCTGTGTTAAAAGCAATTTTTAAAACCACCGAGGAAGTACGGTTTTTTTTTTTGTCATGAAAGCACCAAAGCAGTACAATAGCGGTCGAAAGAAACTGCCGTCTGGTCCGTCCTGTACATAATTTATGGTACTGCAAAAAGGACGGATGAACTTAAAAGCAATCACACAAATGCCATGAACTTTATTTTATCCACAAAAAACGGCACCCCATAGAACACAACAAACCGTCTACGATGTCAAGCTTGCAACTGTGAAAGCCCTTCTAAAGATAGCTCACTCACAATCTTGAGGGACAACAGATGGCTTGCTAATGCACATGGTAGCACCTTTACAGATACAAAACTTTTGTGTTTGAATGGAACAGTATCATCATCTTTCAAAGTGGTATGCCCACATTCCAGACAGTGGAGGCTGAGATAGCAAGATTATGCTTGCTTTGGAAGAATTCTTCGATCCCGGCCGCGGCGGTTGAATTTCTTCGAAAAATTCGAGGCCCGTGTACTGTGCGATGTCAGTGTGCGTTAAAGAACCCCAGGTGGTCGAAATTTCCGGAGCCCTCCACTACGGCGTCTCTCATAGCCTCAGTCGCTTTGGGACATTAAACCCCATAAACCAAACCTTTTTTAAGACTGTTACGCGGACATCCGGCTGATTATCCAATGCTTCTGAAGTCGCCCAGCTATGTGTCCTCCTCTACATGCTGCGGACATCGTTTGAACAGGATGTATCATATCTTCACCTGTCACTCAGCTTTTAAAAGTTGTCACACCTAAACCTGATCTAGGGACTTCAATCACACCGGGACGATAGGTGGTCAGAGGTCAAAGCTTCTCGACGACCTCTTGGCTCACTCGATGCCCAGCACTGAACAGCTGAGTACAAGCTGGGCAATGCAGCCTCTCACTGTTCGGTTACAAGTCTGGGTTTGGTGCATCTTTGGGGCAAGCCCATAAAATATGAGGGCGATCTGTTCATTGACCGCAGACCTATTAAAATAAGCTTCAGACCTTGCACCTACCTAGCGAGTTTGTTTTTCATGAATGCAAGGATTGTAAAAAATGAAGTAGTAATGAATATGCAATGGTTCTCATCGTAAAATATAGGCAGGACTTATTTTAAACAGTATCTGTCTCTATATTTGTGCAGATTTTTGTAGTTGCAGAGAATGTTCCTGAAACATCCACCGATGATCATCGGCCCTAGGTTTGTCTCAAGCTCATTGGCTGAATGCTTGATTCACTTCAACTTGACACGCCTGTTGTTGTTATTCAGTGCGCTCCACAGAGCTGAGGTGTGCATGTGCTTTGGGAATGTAACTTTCCTACTTTGTGGGCATCATTTTATGTGAAGAATACTGGAGGACAACTTTGCAGGCTACAGTCATCTATCCGTCATCATCATCATCAGCCTGGCTACACCCACTGCAGGACAAAGGCCTCTCCCTTGTCTCTCCAGTTAACCCTGTCCTTTGCCAATTGCAGCCACCGTATCCCCGCAAACTTCTTAATCTCATCCGCCCACCTAACTTTCTGCCACCCCCTGCTACGCTTGCCTTCTCTTGGAATCTACTCCGTTACCCTGAAGGACCAGCAGTTATCTTGCCTTCGCATTACATGCCCTGCCCAAGCCCACTTCTTCCTCTTGATTTCAACTAGGATGTCATTAACCCGCGTTTGTTCTCTCACCCACTCCACTCGCTTCCATTCTCTTAACGTTACACCTATCATTTTTCTTTCCATAGCTCACTGCACTGTCCTTAACTTAAGCTGAACCCTCTTTTGTTAGCCTCCACGTTTCTGCCCCATAGGTGAGTACCGGTAAGATACAGCTGTTGTATACTTTTCTCTTGAGAGATGTCATCTATCCACCATGGAAATTATTGGGCAAATACAGGTGTTGAAGAGCTGGCATCGACCGCCCTTTTTGTTTTTTGTTGTTGTTGTGTTCTTATGCCTGCATACTGGCGGCGGTATCATTTTCTGGCAGCTTACTACACACTCAATATTCAACTGAAAACAGTGCGGCAGCTTGAATGATGTTGCCTGCCACGAGCCGAACTTCATGTCTGCTGGAACCGTTTCTTTTTTTCTTTTTTGTCAGATGGTATATTTATTCTACAAACTATGTGTAGTTCTCTGTAACTGTGCAAAGTTAATAGTAATTTCTGATGAGATTATTTCTGTGCAGTGTGGGGTGTGCTCACCTTGTGTTGTGTAAAGCAGTTGCTTAGGCAGTGGTTAGTGAGGGCTGCTGTAGTTATGTGCTGTTTCCTAACCTAACCTAGCTATCACACAGCACCAGATGAAGACAATTTTGTCCATTTAGTAACTTTATCACGTGCTACTTCTTGGCTTAGCTTGGTATGCATGAGGTGAAAAATTATGAAGGAGTGGCGGTTCTGCATAAAGCTGAATTTCCTGTTACTAAAAACCTGAACTTGTAGCACATGAGGGGAGGTTGTACTTCTGAAGTTGAGGTCAGGCGTTTTAGAAGCTTGTTTTTCTGAGAGTGAACACCTGAACATGTGTCAGATATCTAGGAAACTGCCCCTCTCTTTAAAAAAGCAACTAGTGAAAAACTGCGTGGTTCTCTGGGTAGTCTTAGGGCTAAGCAAACAAGCTTGCAGTATGTATACAACGACAAAGTGTTTGAATATTTCTACATGTAAAATTTTTATTAACCTAGGAGTGTCAGTACAGTCTAGCTATGCATGTTTATGCTGCCAATTACGGCGATGCAGGTTTGTTGTGGGTAGTGTTTACCTGACAATGGGTACTGCACATGCTGCATTTCTTAACCCTTTGTAGGATAGCTAGATGCATGTTGTCTGTCTTGCTTGAAATGCCAGCAAATCGCACTGTGTGCAGCTCCGTACCATAGTTTTGCATGCTGTAAACTATCAAACAAACCATTCAGTGGGTTTTTATCTTTCGCTAATTGGTCTCCTTGGTGTTCTATATGTTTTTTACGAGCGCAGGTGGACAGCTCGACAAGGCCTATTATGGTGGGAAAAATAAAATTTAAAAAATTGTTGAGCTTTTTAGCCTTTTCCATCAGTCAACTTTTTCATAATACTTCTTGAAGCATTTTTAAGTTCTAATACAAGCATTTTCTTATACGTCATTAAGACCAACGTTAATGGAACTAAGTTTAGTTCCATTAACGTTGATTAAGACTAAGGTATGGATACGTAGCACGTTTGAGGACTTTTTACTAAGTCATTGGTACAGATGTGTACCCATTTTTTTGTACAAAACCCGTGGTCAAGTGGCTTGAAAGTGGTGTCTTTAAATTTATAAAGTCTGTCTGAATAAAATTTTATTATATGCATGTGAGAAGTGCATACAGCTTGCCCGTTATGAAGGGTTAAATCAAGGGACATTTTTTTTTTCTTCGAGTGTTCTAGATGTGTGTTTGGTCGATAGTTGTTCTTTAGTTGCAGGTTGGAAGACAGAATGGTAAGGAATCTGAAATAGTATGATGTGTGCACACAGTAAGAGGGTTAGGGCCTAGCATACTGTATCTCATTGAATGTGAGTTGAAATCTGTGTGGTGATATAATGAAGGAACGTTGATAAGGTCCTGCTGCAAACTGCTTCAGTCATCATGTGGCTGTGTGCATGCTTGAGTGAAGACCCATATTTGTTTTAAAACAAATGGTCTTCAGTATGCTGTCACTGCACATTTCTGACAAATATTCCGCTGCATGGGAAATAAAGATTGTTCATCGCTCTGGATGTGTTTTTTTGCTCTGTCTGCCATGCTATGACTTTTCCTCCAGGACACTAGCAGTCATGCTGGCATTGCAGTTTCCTATGTCCTGTTGCCTAGCTGATGCATTTATCAGTTAAAAACATCGGATTTTGTGCTGGTCGTGGTTGGTACACATGTCGTTGTGTATGCAAACAGTTTATTCTGCTGGCTTAATTTGTTGACACTTGGCAACTTCAAATGAAAACTATTCCTGTACGAGGCACACTGCAGCAACAGAGGTGTGAAGTACGATTTGGAACACTTCCTGTGATTCTTGGTGGGTTCATATAGCAAAGAATATGATTGATAGGCAGGTGAGGTATGTGTGGGTCTAGATGTATACAGCCCTGATCAATTAATAGAAATGGCAGTGGACTTTAAAATAATTTGGGCTGTCGGTTCATATGGGATCCTTTTTAAACGTGTAGTACCACATAAACCCCCTCCTCCCCCAACATATTTCACCATAGGGTACAACGCCCCTCAAGTCTCCAACTGCTTGCACTAAGATGAGCTGACTAACACGTACCTGCCCAGCAAACCAAAAACCTCTCAGAGACGTCTAGCTAGACGTCTCTGAGAGGTTTTTGGTTTGCTGGGTGAATTCTAGGACATTATTAATATTAAGCACAGTGGGGCTCAGCTGGTTGGCTTCACAGGCAATCATGAAGCATTTCGTTTCAGTAACCTAAACCAATTATGTCGCAACAGAAAATGAACCCGTGCTCATGAACCCTTGTTCATGAGCATGATTAGCAGAATTGAAACAAATATATGCAAGCTTTTTCAATGCAGGCGATTACTCTTCATTTGTACTTTAAAAGCTGTCCATTTCAATTAATTTTGTGTCCATTAATAAATACAATTTTGAAAATTTTAAACAAATAAAAATTCAATATGTACATGAAAAAAAAAAAAAACACGAAGAACCTCGAGCCGCACGCACACACTCATGATAAAGTTGCAGAGTACCTGTTCCTGAGGGATTGTTGTGTTGGCAGAGGTAGAAGTGGGTGAACGGCATATGATATAAAAGGGAATATGTGGTTAACTTTTGAACTGTAACAGGCAGAGATTTGGAGCGGGTCATATATAGCCATATCATTTTTCATATTTTCAGACTCGCTTTTTGTAGGCATTGCAGCGCAAGAAATTATGTTTGTCGGCAAACCGAATCCGAGCTGCCAAATGACAGAACACGCCAAGGAACCCTTAGCAAAAATTTCCGTATGCGTCCTGCCGCCTTCAGCAGCTTTGAGCAGCTGTTTCTGAATGTCGCTAGTCTGCTATAACATGCTATGCATGCGATGAGAGAAAGAAATTATTCTTGCTCATGTCCGGGCCTTGCGATGCATGGGCCCTGCGGGGAATTTCGCAAATATCGATGAGCACAGTGGCAGTTCCTGACCCCCAGCTGAGGCACAGCGTTTATGGGCGGGGCTTCGGCTCTCCTCTTGGACCAAGTTTTCGAATCGGGTGGGGAACAATTGTGATCATCTCTCGTCAACATAGTCATCGTGTCAGTAAATTAAAAATTAGCACCCGACTTTTTAAACCCCTTGAACCAAACCTTAGCAGAAGCAGATTGTCCCGAGTGATATAGCCGGAAAATTCCGTTTAAAATAATGTTGAGTGTCATTCCCCTGAACCGTGAAGAAAAAAAAAAAAAAAATTGTAGCAGAGCGTGGTTTCGATCCACGGACCTCTGGGTTATGGGCCCAGCACGCTTCCACTGCGCCACTCTGCTAGGCGGAAAAGTGGGCTCTGAAACGTAATACCATGGATACAGAAATTTTTTTTTGTGTATTCTTCGAGCTTAAATGTTTTATATCGAATTTGTTTGGGGTACTTAACCTGATTCGATCAGAAGAAGTCGGGTATTCACATTGTCTGCGGCAACGGCAAAGAAAATTAAGCCGCTCTGTCAGCGATAGCACTGGTGGCGCCATCTCGTTTGTTGGCCATGAAGATGCGGTAAAAAGGTGGGGTGGGGAAGGGAGGAGGTTGCGGGAGATTTGAAGACGCTCTTTCAAATGCTTTTGAATTGGTCAGGGTAGGACACCGGGCCGATGTCTGCTACAAACCTACAACGAACCTTTGCCGCCGCTGCGGAGAAAATCACTCGCCTCCACCTGAGGGAGAACAGCCAACCTGCCAACCCGTATGCATCGTCTGCAACGGGGGCCACAACACAGGCAGCCGGAACTGCAAATTCCGGCTGATCAACAAGAAAAAACAAGGAACGCCCCATGGCAACAAGGCACCCAAGCAAGGGGACAACGACTCATCACTACACGGACACCAGTCTAGGCCCAGGAAGAAGGAACAGGGTGCTACCGGAAAAGGAGGCAGCCACAGCCGGAACAACTCCAGCTCCTTCCCGCCCCTGGGGAACCCTGCAGGGAACGACAAGCGAAGCTCGAGCCGCGGACGCAGCGATAGCCGCTCCAACAAAAAGGTGAGCTGGCCAGCAGAGGCCTCCCAATCTATTGACGCTCGAGAGAAGGAATTTCAGATCCAACTACAATCCCGAGATAGAGAAATTGCCAGCCTTAAAAAAGAGTTGGCTGACATTAAACGCCTGTTACAAGCGCATCAGGTACAGAATGCCACTGCGGCTAGAACGCCACCCACCGCTGTCCCAGGCTTCGACCAATAATGCGATGGAAACAGACGCCATTTGCCACACTCCCTCCACCGCGTCCCAGTCTTCGGCCCATAACGCGACGGACACAGACGCCAGAATAGCAACTAAAAGACCGCTTCCTACAAAAGAAGGCGAGGAATCCAAAAGAAAGGCCGAGGCTTCGGAAGCCGACACCCCGCAGCCGTCGAAAGCGCCTACCAAACTCAGGGCAGACATCAATACTCTGTCAGAGAGAACTAGCGCTATATCAACAGAACAAGCAACCTTCCAAGGCCTCGTTACTACCAAATTTGCAGAGATAGATATTCGCTTTGCAACACTAGAGGGACAGGTATCCCAAATAGCCACGTGCATGCAGCAAATAATGGATAGGCTTACAACTATCGAGGCCCGCCTACCCCCCATCTTGGATCTGTCCACGACGCCACAACCATCTATAACCCAACATGGCACCACGCCAAAAATTTGAAATTTGGCAATGGAACTGCAGAGGCTTCCGCCGCAAGCGGGCCCACTTGCAGCTCCACATCCAACAAGCACCGTCTGTTCCAACCCCAGACGTGATTGCATTGCAAGAAGCTAGCGGCAGGGCTACACTGCCATGCTATAAAGCATATCTGCCACCTCATTATGATACTAGTAACGCAGCCGGCTCCTTCACAGCCACTCTGGTGCATAGAAATATCACCGCAATTCAACATTTTATAAATGATTCGGAAGAAGATTACACCCTACTTGAAATAGTACCAAGGCAAAAAGGAGACTCAAATCTCTTCATCCTTAATGTATACAACCCGCCCAGAAACAAAGGCAATGGACTCGCACACTTGTTGATAAACTCAGTAAAGCTGGCTGCTGGGGCTCAACTAATAATTGTGGGAGACTTCAACGCTCAACACCCAGCATGGGGATATACCAAAGCAACTCCGAAAGGGAACCTGCTCTGGCAAATCATACAGTCACTAGGGCTCACAACGTTAAACAACCCGAGCGACCACACACGCATGGGTAACAGTGTATGCGTAGACACATCTCCAGACTTATCCCTCTCTAAAAACGTCAAGGACGCAAAGTGGGTCAACACCGGGAAAACCTTGGTAGTGATCACTTCATCCTTAGCATCACCTTCCCCACGACAAAACTTAAAAACAAAGCAAAAGACATACGAACCACGGACTGGGACAAGTTCAGGCAACTTCGCGACAAAACAGCTCCAAAGGAGATCTCTAACCTTAGCGACTGGGTTATCTCCCTGAATGAGGATGTCAGCTCCACTAGCGTTGTGGTGCCAGTTGAGAAGGAGGAGCAGATTGCAGACTCAAAGCTATTACATCTGTGGCAGGCACACAAAGGCCTCCAAAAACGCTGGAAGAAGCAAAAACACAACAAGCGACTACGCAAAAAGATCGCTGAAATCGAGAGGCGAATCGAGGAACATACACTTACTCTCCAAACACAACAATGGAATCGAATATGTGAAAGCGTCAGTGGACAGCTCGGAAATAAGAAGACATGGCATCTTCTAAGACACCTGCTCGACCCAGAACAAACACGTCCCGTGCAACAAAGTCAACTGTACAGACTCATACATAAATATGAGGGTACAACTGAAGACCTAATCAAAGAGCTAGCAGAACGTTATCTAAACACGGATGATGGTACCACACAACCAGACTACCGGGGGACTCCTAATCCAAATTTAGACGCCGACATCACAGACGCAGAGGTCTGGTACGCAATTGGAAAACTGTAGACAACATCTGCGGCAGGACCAGACAAAGTAACAAATAAGACTCTCAGGAACTTAGACGCTACGTCGATCGCGGCGGTTACAGACCTTATGAACAAATACTGGCATGCAGGCAACATACCACCAGAGTGGAAACACGCGAAAATCACTTTTATTCCTAAAGCGGGTAAGAAACTCAGCACTGAGAATCTACGCCCAATTTCATTAACATCATGCCTAGGCAAACTCATGGAGCATGTCATCCTCAATAGGCTCCAAAACTATGCGGAGGACATAGACCTCCTACCTGAAACAATGTTAGGATTCAGGGCCCAACTATCTACCCAGGACATACTCTTGCAGCTTAACAAGGACATAATTGAAGCTGACGAGGGAACAGGAACGAAAGCAATATTGGGTTTAGACCTTGTTAAAGCTTTCGACAACGTCACCCACAAAGCCATTTTGACAAACTTGTCAGAAATCAACCCCGGAGAAAGGACGTAACACTACATCCGATCCTTCCTCACTAACAGAACAGCAGTGATAACGGTCGGAACAATAGAGTCTGCCCCAATCACACTAGGAAGTAAAGGAACGCCACAGGGCTCCGTCCTGTCCCCTTTCCTTTTTAACCTCTCCCTTATCAAAATTCCCCCCAAACTGGCACAAATACCAGACCTACATCACACGTTCTATGCAGATGACATCACACTTTGGGTAACCAAAGGATGCGAAGGCTACATAGAAGACACACTCCAAGCAGCAGTGGACATCATTGAGGCATGCGCATGGGAATCCGGCCTCACTTGTTCTGAGCAAAAATCTGAACTCTTCGTGATCCGTCGTAAACAAAGAGGTAGGCGTACCACGACATCCCCCCCGCAAATAAACGTCTATGTTAATGGACGATCTGTCAAAGAGGTACAGACCATGAGAATACTGGGGTTGTATTTACAAACAAATGGAAAGAATACTGACACACTCACTAAGCTAAAACGCACGGTAGAAGCGACGGCGCGATTAATCCGCCGCATAGCTAACCGCAGACAAGGGGTGAGGGAAAGAGATTTATGCCGCCTAGTGCAGGCCTTTGCGCTAAGCAGGATACTCTATGCCACCCCTTATCTCAAATTTTCGAAAGCAGAAAAGGACAAATTGGATAGCATGATACGGCAGGCCTATAAGGCTGCGTTAGGACTCCCACTAAATGCCTCAACCGAAAGGCTTATGAGGTTAGGAATACATAACACCTACAATGAACTGAAAGAAGCCCATTTAATGGCTCAAACAGCGCGATTAGCCAATTCCAGAACTGGCAGGAGTATTCTTACCAGGCTCGGAATTAACTTTCAACCTACGAATACCGATGCTAAAGTAGACTTACCCCGACTATAGGACGGCCCTACTAATCAAACCACTCCCCAAAAACATGCACCCCTTACACCATGAGGGTAGAAGACAAGCACGAGCCAAAGCCTTACATAAGAAATACAGACAGTGCGCTGCAACACTTTATGTAGATGCGGCAGAATGCAAAAATACCAATGCCTTTGCAATTGTGGTTGTGAACGAGAATGGTGACCACATCGTCTCGGCGACAATCAAAACGAAATCCTCTGAAACGGCAGAAGAGGCGGCTATAGCCCTCGCCCTAGCACATACCCAAGGGAGCATCATCCTCAGCGATTCCAAAATAGGTATCAATAATTTCGCTAAAGGGCGAATTACAAACACCTCCCTTAGAATCCTTAACGCAACCAAATTCTCACCAAATTATTCCGAATTGATATGGGTCCCAGCCCATTCGGGGAATCCGGGGAACGAGGCAGCCCACAATAAAGCCCGAGGTTTCGTCGACCGGGCAGTGGATGAGTCTGGCTCCCTGAATTTCACGAAGGACTCAATGATCACATATCATGATCTCACCAATCATTTTAAATTAGAGAGGAGAATTTTCCCCCCTCCAGACAAAAGACTTACTAAAGAACAAGAGGTTACGTGGCGTCGTCTACAGACGAGATCGATACGCACCCCATCACTCCTCGCGCACATTTATCCAGATCTTTACAACCCAAACTGCAAACACTGTGGCCAACGTGCTACCTACGATCACATCCTGTGGGACTGCAAAATAGAGCCACCTCCGGGTGATCTAGTTACAGCTCCTTCTCTCGAGCGGTGGGAGACCGTGCTGGCTAGCTCTGACCCCAGAACGCAAGTTTTGGCGGTGGAGTGGGCTGACAAAGTCGTCAAGGGCTATGTACTCTCGACCACTTAACGCGACCTCTTGCCAAGCTCTTCCCGGCGAATAAAATGTTTTACAATCATGAATTGGTCACAGAAAACCTAGTTTGGCCAAAACTGAGCTAAAGTTGAAAACGTTCGTTTGATTATCGCAATAAATCTGTTGGAGCGCCGCCTGTTTTCGTCTGTTCGCTACCGACTAAAGCTTTTGAGTGTGTGCTTTCAGTCTTGCCTTCTTTTTTAATGGAAACTTATCAGCGGGAAATGAGACCGCATGCTGAAGAAGAGAAGGCCATAGCCGTGTCTTGGATGTGCGCATCTAATTCTATGCGCTTCGAGCAGTCCCATACGTAGATGCTGCAGAATATTCTACCACCTCAGCCTATGCAATCACGGTAATTAACTGCAATCATAATCCTTGCTCATCCCTTACTCTCAATCGCGTTCAACATCCCGTCGAGGCTGAAGAAGCAGCTATAGCCCTGGCCATTACTCAAACAAATGCCAAATACATATTCTCGGATTCTAAATCAGCAATACGAAATTTCGCCAGACAACGGGTTCACACGCCAGCACATCGTGTTCTGAACAGTGTTGTACCACCGAGTCGGCTCATCACACTCATCTGGGTTCCTGCGCATTGCGGACACCCGGGGAATACGGCTGCACACAATCACGCCCGAGGACTCGTCGACCGGGCGGTGGATGGCCTCCCCTCCTTCCGCAGTGCTAGGGAACGCATGATGACGTACCATGAAGTCACACTTCACTACCGGGGTTCCCGACTAGTTTACTCCCCTCCCCATAAATCGCTAAATAAGGCCGAGCAAGTCGTTTGGCGACGGATTCAGACAGACACTTTTCCGAACCCTTACCTGTATTCCCTCATGCACCCAGGGGACTATCATCCGTCTGTCACCCAGACTTCGCGCACTTTTACGTGGGAAGCTCCCAGACACCCTTAGAGCGTGTGGGGGTAGCGGTCTCGGACTCGAAGGAGATGCCCTCGACTAAGCGTGGCAAACTCAGCGGAGACCAGCTACCAAGTGACAAGAGGTTTTTGGGCGTTCGGTGCCCAGCTTTCGCTGGTCGCAAGCCAGAGAATGGGTCGGAGCCAAAGGTTCACAAAACAAAACAAAGTTTATAGAGCCAAGAGACGATACAGAGGATTTCACAATCACTAGTACAAACAAATACAAAGTGATTAATTGAACAATGCAACACGTGCAAAGTGAAACTCGAGAGAGAGTACAATACAAAGGCAATATTGCACCTAAAGTGCACTAACACTCGAAAGAGAGGTAAACAAACAAAACATAATTTGTTCACCGGGCACTGCGGCAGTCCGACGACCAGAGTTCCACGACGAAGCCGTCCCGCAGACTGGCGACCGTTGCCTCGTTGGTCCGATGCTGGCCGAGTGGTGTTTTCCCGGGAGTCGAACGGGCGCGCTTCGATGAAGCTTAAACGGCGGTCCGGACTGACTGATAGCGGTCAACGTCCTTCTTTATAGGCTCGCTCTCCCGTCTGTTTGTTGTTCGCGCCCGAGTAGGCGCGCACATACACGCAGCATTGGCAGTGCTGTCTCCCTTTCCTCTTCTCACCGGCCGCGCGTCCCCATTGGTCAGAGGTCGGGGGTCGCACCTCGAAGTTTCGAGCGTGTTCTTGAGCGGCGCCGACGCCGACGGGCGAGGGGGACGTGTCTTAGTGCACGCAAGGCTACGCCCTTTCCCCCCGTCAGCCGTAGAACCGACTCGCATGTTCGAGAATAATCGGCGGGGATGACTCATTTCCTCGGCGCACGCCGCGGCGGTGGAGAGAGAGGCAGGTGCTCGGCTGGGGCTTTCCCTCTCCCCCGTCGGGCTCGCGCCGGCGAGACGCCGTGCGCGCGGCGGTTTTTCTTTGTTTGTTCCTAAAATGCGCCGAATTTTGTGACACTGCCCCTTCCGTTAAGAATATTGTGTAACAATATTCACAAACCACAAAATTCGCGCGCACATGCATGCGCTCACAAAGTCAGTGGCGAATGCCAAAATACATGCATCAATACTTGATGCTTTAAGGTACATAACACAGTGCAATAGACAGAGTGCACTCCAAACTTCACAACAGTTCAAAACACGCCGCGTTTCGGCGGTACAATTCGCGCGCCCATGCATGCGCTCACAAACTAGATGTGAGAATATACACATCAATACCATGATGGTTTTCACATACACAACAAAATGCAGTGTTCCCAATGCACTTCAAAGCATGCCGCGATACGGGCAATACATTAAGACAAGGCTACAAACATGGAGCACGCAAATACAAGGCACACTTTCGCCTAAACTTCCAAGTTTGGCCTACACAGCGGGCACGGAACAGGATTGTTTCGCTCAAGGTTTGAGTCGCGCTGTTAGTTCTCTTACGCACGCTGACTCTGACTTTTCTTTCTGTCGCGAGCTCTGCTCTTCTTTCGCCTCATGCAGAGGCTTCTCTTCCGAACGCGGTTTTGGCTCCACTTCCTGCTCGTAGTCCTCTCTGGTTTTGTGCCCAGACTTCGAGCCCTTCTTCTTTTCCTCTGGCCAGCGCGTCTGTTGCGAGAAAATTTAACGCCAGTTCGCTTACGACGGCTGCGCTTCAGGTGTTTGCTCTCTTTTCTGTGTGCGCTCTTCTGTTTCTGTTTGCGCCTCCACACTGAGTCCTTGCTGTAGGCTGGGCTCGTTCCTCTGAGCTTCTTTCTGACTTTGCTATGATGTTCGGGCAGCTCGCTTGCATTCGGCTCGGCTGTCTTCAGCTTAGTTTTCTTCCGATCCATTTTCTTCCTGAATTTTCTCCAGGGTTTCGGCAGTTCGATTCCACCTGTATTGGCGGTGCTCGAGTCGCTTCTGTTCCTTTTTACTTTCTTCCTGAATTTTCTCCAGGGCTTCTGCTTTTCTGCTTCACGTGCTTTGGTGGTGTCCGACTCTTTTCTCTTTCTTTTTACTTTCTTCCGAACTCTGCTTTGGGCGGAGCCCGGTTCACTGCCGATTGCGTCATCCGAGTTGTTCTCTCGCGATGCAGCCATTGGTTCAGCTCTTTTTTGTTCTTCGAGGGCTGAGCTTTCTTCTTCCAAATCCTTTTTCTTCTTTTGGAGCCTTCCTTGTGAGGGGCATTCTGAGCATGGCTCATTAGCCCCTGATGACTCATTCTCCTCACTTTCGCTCAGTGTTGCTTCCTTAGCTTTCTCTGATACTTTCCTGAGCTCGTTAGTTTCAGTGCAGTGGTGCTCCATTCCTTGTACTGCACTGTCTCCTTCCTCCGAGGGAAGAATTTCCTCGTCTTCCTCATAGGCAAAAATTTCCTCGCCTTCCTCTACGGGAAAGCTCCGCTCGCTGCTCGAGGGTTCACTCGGAACGGCTTCCGGGTCTTCACTGAGTGCGCTTTTCTCAGGTATTACTACGTCTGAGCTTTCACACTGAGTGCCATTTAACCACTCTTTCTCGTGGTATTCCCTGCCGGACTCAGAGGTGTAGCACTCGGACTCCTCCATAGAGATCTCGACTGCTTCTTCGTCCTCAGGCGGCTGCTCTAGGGTCCCCTCTGACTGACGCGTCAGATTGGCCTTCGCCTCAGTGCCTACTACCTCAGCAGTAGCTGCACTTTCAATTTCCT
Organism: Amblyomma mixtum; assembly: GCF_055824585.1. NCBI lineage: Eukaryota > Metazoa > Arthropoda > Arachnida > Ixodida > Ixodidae > Amblyomma > Amblyomma mixtum. The sequence continues at coordinate 119,168,577 of NC_143016.1, read as the reverse complement.
GAGGAAGCGACACTCCGGTCTGTTCTTCACTTTCTGTGGTTTCAGTTGCAGGAACAGGCTGTTCCACAACCTCACTCTCACTAGTGGAGTTAGTTGCAACCTCTTCCGTGGTTGTCAACAAATTAGACTCGTTAGTCTTCCACCCGGTCTCTCCGGGGTTAAGCTCCACTGGATCTCTGGCGTTCCTCAAACGCCGCATTTCAGCAAGCTTCTTCTGAAGGATTGCCATTTCTTTTTCAAAAGCCCTTTCGGCCTCTTCCTCTCTCTTTTTACGTTCTCTCTGTTCTTCTTCTCGTTTCTTTTGTCTCTCTTTCTCTCTCTCCTCTCGAGCTCTCTCTCTTTCTTTCTCGGCTTCTTCCCGAGCCCTCTCTCTTTCTTTCTCGGCCTTCTCTCTTTCCTGGTCCACCCATTTACGCAGTTCGGCACCGGTCATCCCCATCTGGAGACCGGCCTCTACTAGCTCCTTTAGCTCCTTAAAGCTCATATTTGGAGACCAAACTCTACATTCAAGGCAATGGATACCTCTAAACGGTGAACATCACTAACCGCTTCGGCGCGGCACCTCACAATATCGCTCTGCTGCTAACACTCGCTTACGATTCGTAAACTCCTTCTGACTCTTTCTCCGTTCTCTGTGCTTGCAACACCAAACGTCCTGTCGCGGACGCCAGAATATATTGTCACCCTGTCTTCGCGCACTTTTACGTGGGAAGCTCCCAGACACCCTTAGAGCGTGTGGGGGTTGCGGTCTCGGACTCGAAGGAGATGCCCTCGACTAAGCGTGGCAAACTCAGCGGAGACCAGCTACCAAGTGACAAGAGGTTTTTGGGCGTTCGGTGCCCAGCTTTCGCTGGTCGCAAGCCAGAGAATGGGTCGGAGCCAAAGGTTCACAAAACAAAACAAAGTTTATAGAGCCAAGAGACGATACAGAGGATTTCACAATCACTAGTACAAACAAATACAAAGTGATTAATTGAACAATGCAACACGTGCAAAGTGAAACTCGAGAGAGAGTACAATACAAAGGCAATATTGCACCTAAAGTGCACTAACACTCGAAAGAGAGGTAAACAAACAAAACACAATTTGTTCACCGGGCACTGCGGCAGTCCGACGACCAGAGTTCCACGACGAAGCCGTCCCGCAGACTGGCGACCGTTGCCTCGTTGGTCCGATGCTGGCCGAGTGGTGTTTTCCCGGGAGTCGAACGGGCGCGCTTCGATGAAGCTTAAACGGCGGTCCGGACTGACTGATAGCGGTCAACGTCCTTCTTTATAGGCTCGCTCTCCCGTCTGTTTGTTGTTCGCGCCCGAGTAGGCGCGCACATACACGCAGCATTGGCAGTGCTGTCTCCCTTTCCTCTTCTCACGGGCCGCGCGTCCCCATTGGTCAGAGGTCGGGGGTCGCATCTCGAAGTTTCGAGCGTGTTCTTGAGCGGCGCCGACGCCGACGGGCGAGGGGGACGTGTCTTAGTGCACGCAAGGCTACGCCCTTTCCCCCCGTCAGCCGTAGAACCAGGGTGTCGAACCGGAACTGAACCCGAACCCGAAACCGGAACCGAACCCGAATTTTCGCCGGGAACCGGAACCGAACCGAACCCATATTTTTTTCGCCATCTTGGAACTGAACCCGAACCGGAACGATTCAGAGGAACCGTTCCGAACCGGTTCGGGACCCGGTTCCGCCACACTTTTTTTTGCATCCGGGCATAAGTCTTGGTTTCCGACAAAATGAGATGATCTATCGCATAGATTTATCCACCCGTAGCTGTCTGCGCTGGGAGGTGCGAAAATGGTATCCAGTATATGCGACAGCAAACTTACAGGAGGTCTGGTGCCTGGGAAGAAGCCTAATGGACGCTTCTGTAGTGTAGTACCGCCAATTCTAAACACTTGTACGTCATGTTTATGCGAAATCTTGAGTTATTACTCTTCCCTTTTACATATTTGCTTAAATCTTTAATCAAAATGTTAGGACTTCTCTAACTCAATACAGTACTATAGACACAAAAGTTTTGCTTGCGTGCTTTCTTCTTTCAAACGATGCGTTAGACATTGCTGTACATGGAGCACCGCGTGGTATTCAGCAACACATAATAAATAATTTATATTTGAATTTTTTTGAGCCTGTTTCGATTTCACCAACATAACTATGGCTGTGACGTGTAGTGGAAATTAGGCCGCTTGAGGTGCTATAAAACGGCAATATAACTGCTGATACGTAGTTCCTTGTAATTATAGGTCTTGAAGTCGGCTGATTTAAGTGCTGCAGTTAGTCAAAACAACGTATCAGCGTTTGTATTAGTTTTCCCGTGCCTCACGTGACCTAATGTTGAACTCACGTAACAGCCATCATTCGGTTGATGAAACCGAAACAGCATGGAAGAATAAATTCTTTACTAAAATATTTAGTGGTAGTAGGCGAATACCACACGGTGATTCATGTATTCGAATATCTATGGCGTCATTTGAAAGGAGAAAACACGCAATAAAACTTGGTGTCTGTAGTAATTTTAGTACCGATTGAGAATGCCTTCCTTTTTTTTGCGTCATTTCCCACAAATAGACGAAATATTAGCGCGAGGACCCAACAATGTTGTGATGGTGGTTTTTGAGGAAAAGAAATGGCGCAGCCTGTCTCACTTCTTGATAGACACCTGAACCGCGCCGTAAGAGAGGGAGGAAGGTGGGAGTGAAAGAAAAAAAGAGAAACAGGAGCAGTAGGGTTGGGCTCCGGAATAATTCCTACCGGCTGGGGATCCCTAAAGGGCAACTGCATAGGTTTTAGAAATCGACGAGCTTAAAAGGATGGAATGTGTGAAACTTCCAGGTAAAGTATGCCAAGTCCTTTTGGCCTAGCATTTGAAACGGTGACGTAATCACCAATTAATATTGCGACGGCCTTCAAGCAGCGCACAACGATAAGTGGGGGACGCATGATGACGCCATCGAAAGTATCCGTACATTTACAACGCATAAACGCCTGCTTTGAAGGAAAAAAAACCAGCACCACCGAAGGCAAAGCCCGCCGAACGTTGTTTGGCAGCGTCCAACGAGGCACGGCAGGGCGTGGCTGACGGCAGCAGTAATTTGAAATCATACCTTCCATGACATTACACTGAACTTCCCCGCACTCCTTTGTTGCTTTGAGGAGAAGTGCAAAATTGAATCGTCGATTACATACCTATATTTAATGGCAGTGCAAAAAACTTAGCATGCTTTACCTAAAGCCTATATAGATTTGAATCTATATAGGCTTGAGTATCGCGAAATCCTTGAGTATCGCAAAATTCTCAAAAAGTGGCCCAGTTGCCCTTTAACGTGCACTGACATCGCGCAGCACACGGTGCTTTTTGCGTTTCGCCTCCATCGAAACGTGGCCGCCGGGGCCGAGTTCGAACTCGGGTACACCGAATAAGTAACCGAGCGCGCTAACCACTGAGCAACCGCAGTGGTTAGTGCAACATTTACTTTTGTAGGCGCTCATTGCCTTAGACAGCAAATTCTAAATAAAACCCCTCACAATGGGCCTGTAGGGCAATAAAGAAAAAAAATGGCTCAATGGCTGTGGAGCTCGGCTGCTGATTCCAAAAATACAAAAACCAGCGTGCTCTGTCGTACGTCGAAAATCCCCAGCTGGTCTCCGTTAATCTGGAGCCACCGTCTGTCATATAACCCCAATGTCTACTCGATGCGTTATACCCGCGATATTACTATAGTATTACCAAAAGAAAGATGTATAAATTGGTGTAGGTTCTTTTTTTTTAGAATCCGCATATTCCTGTTTGCGCGCGACGGAAATAAGCAACGAAAGGTGGGTTCTTGGCAACGATGGAGATGTACTAATAAGAAAAAAAATTAAATACCGATTACAGAAAAGGGCAATGCGGAAATGCATGCGCTCGCTAGCATGCGATAGTGATTACGCGCAGAAAGATGCTACTGCGATGAAATGTAACTGCGATGAAGTGATTTCGTTATGCCGATTCACTGAAATCGTTCTGCTTCTAAGAAAAAATTTCTGCCAGTCGCCAGCGCGCGGCTCCATCCGCTCTTCTCGCGCTGCTCGATCTTGAATTCTCTGTCTGGCGACTTATATCTACTTCTCGCAGTCATACTTCCCGTTCTCAGTGTCTGACAGGATAGGCTTATGATAGTTAGCGTTTTTTTCGTAGAACGCTTAGGCGACTGAATACGTTGAGCTTTCACAACAATCTGCCTCGGCTATAACGGGTACGGGTGAGTGATGGGGGGGAGATGGATGAAAGTTTTTGATGGTGCATTTTTACCAGTGCCCTGATGTGCGCTAACCGGAGTGTGCATCAAAGATGGAAGCTGCACGCACGCAGCGCGTTTTTTTTTTGGGGGGGAAAGCAGGCTATACTGCCAACGCAGTAAAAAGAACAACGAAAACAGTATGCATATATAGTCTAACCTCTGACTCCGAGCGGGATTCGTACTAATGGCGGCGCAACAGAAAACTCTGTTTACGGATGCTTTAGGCTACTCGGCTATCTTCTAGGCTTCTTTTTATGTTTGTCGCATGGAATATTTGGATCCTCTATGACCCTCCTCATGCCTTACTTGACCTCGTCGAATTCAGCGATCTCGGCATAAGGCCTCATGCCACCATAACTCCCTGCCTCCGCCCGCACATGAAAATTCCAGACGGTGCACACGTCATGAAAGGGGAACCAGTCAGGAGGTTGAACATGCGCAGCATATTCCTCCTACCTTAAAGTGCACTGTTGTCTGAATAGTGACCTCGCGGAAAACGGCGGTTCTGCGTCCTATGAACACGAAGAGTTCGCACGGAATGCCGGAGTTTTTCACCGCAGACATAAATTTTATAGTAAAATGTATGACGTCAATGGGTTTTTCAAGAGACTGCTTAAGTATGTCCCAAAAGAATACAGCATCACGACAAAAATATCATTTACACTCACGGTTTTTCAGCGCAACGGCACGCGGCCAAAGAAAAGAAGCAGGAAGAGAAGAAGGACGAACACAGCGCTGCGTTCGTCAAAAATATCATTTTATTGCTGAAATTGTTTCTCGTTGCTCGCACAGGTAGAAATGCACTGACCACGGTACAAACGCCCCTTTGGGGCGAAGGCACGTCCTAACATGTAAGGTCCATGTCTGAAGGGTGAAAGAGGTTTTTGTGGCCGATTGAAACTACAGTTGAGCCCACTTATAACGAACCTGACGGTCACGCGGGTTACAGTCGTTATAGCTGATGTTTGTAGCAAGTGGATTGTTCGAACAACAGCCAAAAATACTAAGGCCGCTAAAAGTGGCTATTATTTCTTATAAAGCTGCGTTATGCGTGCCTACTTGTGCAAAGCAGAGCCTGTCGCAGCTCTTTCCAGGCTATCTAGGGCGGTCATTTAATCCTCGTCGAGACCTTGCTGCCGACTATCAAATTCAGGGACGAGGTATAACTAATCATAGATGAAGTGTGCATGGCAACTCATGGCAGGTCAGCCACCTAAATGAGATTCCTGGCAGTAGGGACAGCTCGCACTTGGTGTTCAACGTCTCCGTCAGAGCGGGTGCTTATGCGATTTTGTGGTCCGCAGGAACGTAGTTATCCGAGGAAACATCCGGTCGGCTATGGATCAACGAATCGTTGCAAGAAATATGCAAGCATCTGGTCACGCGTGTTTTCGAGCTTCTTCTGTCGTTCCTGGGCTGATGCAGCGACGAAGTAGCGCAGCGCTTGTGGCGCTGAATGCATCCGTTGCACTGTCCGTTATGTTGTCGACGGAGGCGCTCCGGTTTCTGAAGACAAGTGCACAGGCGACGCCGGCCGTTCGAGTCCTGCGACGGTCCCCTTTCTCCGAGCACCGGCGACCACGCTCCCCTTCTTGGAAGAGCAGCGGGAGGCCCGAGAGGCGCGGAGCCACATCTGGACACTGCTCGCCGGTTACGGCGGCCCCCTCGACATCCGGTCGGAGAGAGGGACACGGGCAGTGCCGTTAGAACTCGCTTTCGGAAAAGGACATGCGTGCTGTGCTCCGTCTTTTCTGTGTTCTTATGTAACCTTCGCAGGCTAATAAACCTGCCCATTTATTTGTTTTATCTGGACGTTTGATGTGTCGACTACATCAGCTACAGTTATATGACAATGCCTGCACTTGGCAGCAGTGCAAAAGATGGAGCCGACTGGGCAGGTTATGCATACCACGTGACTGGCATGGCCAGCAAGGATTTCAGAATTATCTAATCGCTGCTGTTAGTTGATCCGCGACCATGGTCAGAAGCTTCGCTTTTGACGATGCCCCTTTCTCACGCGCACCGCGCTTCTTCTACTCGGGATGCTTTGCCGAGCTGGCGAACGCGTAGGCAATGATTGCCCTCGTTGGCCATCGACGCGCGTTTGGCCGGCGGTTACTTACTATTTCAATAGAGAATTATAGCATATCATTACCGTGTTTACTTTAGCGTTTACAGTGTTACCGGACGCCGGACTTTACGGTTAGCGCTGCGCACAGCAGTGTCGCCTTTTAACTCCATTTCTGGTAGTAAGGTGGAAAGTTGGGCGAGTTGAATCTTATTCATGATGAAGTTTAGCGCCAAAAACGAGGACAAAGTAGGAGTGAAGACACAACACGAGCGCTTTTCGCAACTAAAACTTTAATGGAAGAACACATAACATATATACCCATCTCGTGAAGTAAATCAAAAAGAAGAAACATACATGATATGGTCAAGATAAACCTTAGAGGGCGATACATCTGAAGAGTGCTGAGGGTGCAAAAGGTACATAAAGGGTGCAAAAACAGGAAACTTCATGGTCACAATCACAATCACGAAGGCGAAACCAAAATACCAAAAAAACCAAAAACTCCTACTTTGTCCTCGTTTTTGGCGCTAAACTTCATCATGAATCCATTTCTGGGTTGACATGCTCTTTCCGGGGCGGTGTCGTGAAGGTTGAGAGGCTTGGTTTGGTTTATGTGGTTTAACGTCCCAAAGCGACTGAGGCTATGGGAGACGCCGTAGTGAAGGGCTCCGGAAATTTCGACCACCTGGGGTTCTTTAACGTGCACTGACATCGCACAGTACACGGGCCTCTAGAATTTCTCCTCCAAAGAAATTCCAGCCGCCGCGGCCGGGATCGAACCCGCGTCTTTCGGGACAGCAGTCGAGCACCATAACCACTGAGCCACCGTGGCGGCTAAGGTTGAGAGGCGCTATTTGATCTGCGTGCTTAGCGGAAAAACGACCTCTACAACCTCGGGGTAGTTCAACGCGCCACCTCGTTCGCTATAATCGAGTGGTGAGGCCAGAATTGTTCGCTGTATCTGCGACGAATTTCCGTTGCCCTTATGCATATTTTCACGGTAGCACTACACCCGCTCGTAATAAGCGAGCATTCGTTATATCTGCGGGCATTAAAGTGGGCTCCAATGTACATCCGCTGACTTCGCTTTAATACACTAGCATCAAGAAAGGCTAGGTAAGGCTGTAGATGTATGGGTAGAGGAAGTAATGACCGATCGCAACATTTGTCATCTGCCTTGTGGAGAGGCCGTACAGGTAAGTAAAAGCGAACAGTGAGAAAACCGAATGAATCAGCACTCACGAGCATGTCCAGAAAAGACAGGCGAGCGCTTAGTCACCTATTAAGCATAGCTGCCAGAACACTCTAAGAACAAATGGAGTGCGGGGAACTCCTTTCGATGGAGTATACGCTTGTCCCATATTTCACTCCTTTATCCAGAGTCGCCGCACTCCTGCTAGGCGCATTCCCTCTGCAGGAGTAGAAACACTCCTTTATTACGAATGGCTGGGAAAAAAAAGCTGCGCCGGAGGGAGGATTCGAACCGGGAAACTGCATTGCGAGCCGAGTGCGCTACCTCTCGCCTATGGTTGGGACGAGTGGTAATGCTTTTCAGTAGTTATATATGCTAACATTTTGAGTTCAGCGGCAGTTTCGTGCGTATATGTCGCGAGTTCTGTTCTCTAAATTGGTAGACCGCTGGCTGGTTAGAGTTGGCACAGCTCAGTAAATGATGAAACAGTAAAGGCAACATCTGAATGCCACAACGCCACGGTAAATCTTTACTCGTCAGCAATTTCATGGTGCACAGTACGTTGACTCGCCCTTCGCGAACGAGTTAACTGGCGTCCTGATGCACTATTATTCGTATTAAAATGATGTGTAGCTTCCCTAGAGCACTCGTCGATAATTCATACCGTAGTAGGAATGCCATATAAAGTGTTTAGACTAATGTTTCGCCGTCGACCGCGAAGGTTTACGGGATCTGACAGAAGTGTTTTCCTTTAACAGAAGCATCGCTCGTTTCTGCGAACCGCTTTTTCTTGGAGGTTGTTGTGCTGAAATAGATGTTGCAAAATGTGAATGGCGGTTCCGAAGGGCAGAAAATATATTCACACAGCAATAAACTAATGTTTAGGATAAATTGCGACAGTTACCATGACAGTCTCTTCTTAAACGCATTCTACGGAAGTGCATGACTTCGCTGAATGGTATAGACTATTCAGAACCCCGCGGCGGTCGCATTTCGATGAATGCGAAACTCCAAAGCCTCATGCACTGCGCGATGTTAGTGCACTTCGCTTTGGGATGTCGCGATGTCAGTGCAGTTGCTTTGGGACGTAAAATCCATTGAAATCAAATCAAATATGCTGTATGAATCCAACGCAATAATCTCCAAAGTGTACACTGCACGTATCGGTTATGTACAAGGTCTGGCTCTGTGGGCGGAGCACAGCGCACTTTCTTGTTTGGTTGTTTTTGCTTATCACTAGTTTGCATGAGATGCGAGTCACAGGTCACTATATATATGGCTCCGCTGCAGTACAAAACCTAAGAAAATAAACAACCTCCAACTCCCTCAGGCCCTAGAGGGAGTGCGCTCGCAGTTTTACTCTTTACCGTAGGAGTCGTTTCACTCCTTAGGCAGTTTGGGCGGAGTAAACTGCTGCTAGAGAGAGTACAGTAGTCGGTATACTCTATCATAGAGAGTATCAGTTCTTAGAGTGAAAGGGGTTGTTTGTAGTTTTGAAAATAAATGCTTGAAACAAGTTGGTGGACAAATGGTGCACGCCAGATTAACCACCCTTTATCGCTCTATCAAGGGCGCAAAAAATTCTGCCGACAGAAAGGTTGCCTTTGATAGCGCCCCAGGAAAAGTCCCAAACATTGTGTCACAAATTTCTTACTTTACTATAGTGAGAAGCCACGATTAGCTGAGTTTTTGAAGATACTGAGCTATAGGGGCTCAGAATATATAACGTGAGTCACAAAGACGATGTCCCCACCGCTGTGGCTCAGTGGTTACGGCGCTCGACTGCCGACCCGAAAGACGCGGGCTCGATCCCGGCCGCGGCGGCCGAATTTCGATGAAGGCGAAATTCTAAAGGCCCGTGTGCTGTGCGATGTCAGTGCACGTTAAAGAACCCCAGGTGGTCGAAATTTCCGGAGCCCTTCACTACGGCGTCCCTGATAGTCTGAGTTGCTTCGGGACGTTAAACCACAATAAACCAAACCAATAAACCAAACAAAGACGATGTCGAATAGGTGATTTAATTCAAATATGTTTGGTAAGTTCTGGATGTTAGGGAGAGCCAGTGCTCCCACGAGGCTCTCGTTGGGTGGGGAATGGGCGGTGGAGGGATTCTTGAACATTTTCTTCCCATGTAGTAAAGGAGGGGGGGGGGGGGACTGGCAAGTCCGTTTCGGGGTGATGGAAATGTATCTGTCTGTATGTATATGTGCCGATACATGACAGTTTCGTTTCTCAATAGTGCGCGGGGACGTAGAGGGCGCGTGCGGCGGCAATTTTGGGGCCCCGTGAGTACAATGCGTACGAGAAAGTCCCAAGTGACTAAAGCTTCAAAGGAGACCTATTACTCGCGCTACGGGGTCTCCCAAACTGCTCAAGCAGGAGGGTCTTGTAGATGCAAAATCAATCGGCTTTTCGTCTTACACCTCATAAGGTGGGTTATAGCCTATATACATAGTCGATTTTCATTAATTTAGAGTTCACTTCATTGTGCGGCTCTTCCCGTAAATTTGTCTTTTTGCTGCGGACAATAAATAAAATGGGTAAAGTGAGAAGATCTCGCACTGAACTATTTTTTCATGCTTAAGTAACGCAATAAACACGACAAAAGGAAGACGGGAGACGACACGAGCGCTGACTTAAAAGTGGTTATGTTATTCTGGGAAAAGTATTAAAAGACGCAGGACACAAGGAACAACCCAAAAAAAAACAGAACAAAGGTTAAAACTTAAAAACCATACTGCGCATGCGCATCACAGTCGAGTTGTGACGTCTTTTTCAACGAAATTCGAAGAGTATCTTCCATACAAGACGGCACTCCTCTATCTCCTGGACCTCACATAGTTGCAAAGAAAGCCTGACTCCTTATCTACCTAACTGATAGATGGTAAAGCAACACACTCATCTGCTTCCTTCCTGATCCCATTGGCCTCGACCAACTCCCTACAAATGCAAACAGGGTTATTAAAGAGGACACTTGTCTTATGTACTGGGAGAAGCAGTCGTTGCACTCGCTGCAATGCAAAGCCAAGTTGTTCGACACCGCTACTTTTTTCACCCATCTGTGATGTTCGAACAAATGTCCATTGCTTCCCCACTTAGAAAGACAAGTCCCCTGTTTAATCACCCTGATCGAATTGGTAGGGAGATGGTGGAGGCCTTTATGATCAGGAAGGAAGCAGATGAGCGTGTTGCTTCACCATCCTTCAATTTCGTAGATAAGGAGTTAGGCTTTCTTTGCAACTGTGTGAGGTCCAAGAGGTAGGGGAGTGCCGTCTCCTATGGAATATAGTCTTCGAATTTCCTTGAGAAAGATGTCATGACTCGACTGTGATGTGCATGCGCAGTATGGCTTTTTAGTTTTAGCCTTTGTTCTTCTGTTTTTTTGGATTGTTCACTGTGTCCTGCGCCTTCATATACTTTTCTGCGAATGTAATAACCAGTTGTTAGTCAGTGTCTGTGTCGTCTCCCGTCTTCCTTTTGACCTGTTTACTGCGCTGCTTAAGCATGAACCCAAGCAGCGCAGATAACTGGCCCAATATTGGAAATGTATTGGCAAGGGTTGGCCCTATACAATGGACCATAGTGAAACCATCCATTTCCAATACTGGGTCGATGACCTGCGCTGCTTGGGAACCCTTACCAACTAGCCCCGTTTTATGTTCTCGTGAACAAATCTTTGTATTCTTTTATTTTGTATAGCGATGTGCAAGAAAAAAGAAAACGCATAGCCAGGTTGACTGAAACCCAACTGCGTTCTATTTTTTTTTTGTCCTGAACCCGTTTGAACCGGTTCGAGACGGTCCGAACCGGTTCGAACCGGAACGAAATGGCCCTCTGGAGCCGAACCCGGAACTGAACCCGAAAGGCGTGAACCCGAACCCGAACCGAACCCGAAAAAATGCCGGTTCGACACCCTGCGTAGAACCGACTCGCATGTTCGAGAATAATCGGCGGGGATGACTCATTTCCTCGGCGCACGCCGCGGCGGTGGAGAGAGAGGCACGCGCTCGGCTGGGGCTTTCCCTCTCCCCCGTCGGGCTCGCGCCGGCGAGACGCCGTGCGCGCGGCGGTTTTTCTTTGTTTGTTCCTAAAATGCGCCGAATTTTGTGACACCGTCCTGCAAATTATGCCAACACCCTAAGGCGGATGTTCATCACATACTTAGGGCTTGCCCTAATACTCCAACTCCCCCTTTTCTGAGACTCGACGACCAGGAGAGATGGGAGGCCGTGCTGCACAGCTCACAGCCGGAGGTTCAGCTCCGGATGGTGACCTGGGCCACAGAGGTCGCCAGGGCCCATGGGCTCCTGGCCACCTAGCGCGACCGCGAGGGCCCACCTGTTCCTGCAACCCCCTTATCCTTATCCCCACCCTCACTGGCTTCCTTTTAAGGGTTGCTTAATAAAAGTTTTTTCCTCCTCCTCCTCCTTCGTGCGGAAGTAGTTGCGTGCAATGTTTCATTGCCGACCGCCGCATCGCGCATCTCTGAAAAGGTTGGTCGTCAAGTTTCTGTCTACTGGAACTGTCGCAATACCGAAGAGATGCGATGATCGGAGCTCCCTGAGTTTTACTGCTGTAGCAAATGAGGGAGATTTCGATTCCAACCCACGACTTTCCTGCCGATGCGCAGGTTTGCTTTTCGGCACCATAGCGTCAACGGTGAGCCGACAGCTCAGGAAGAGAGGGCTGTGTGGCTTGCGTGCTCCACCAACTTACCGTCCTGGTACAACGAATGGAGTTATGTCGTGCACAACGGCTAGGAATTCTGCAGACCCCAGGACATTTGCAGTTTACATTGTTCACTGATGAAGCGGTTTTCCATCTCGACGGCGCAGTGAACCGACTAAACACGCGACAGTGGTCCCGGAAAAATCCCAGGTTTTCAACGACACTTTCTGTGCGCTCTCCACACGTGGCAGTTTGGTGTCGGGATGTGGCGAGAAGGGGTCGTTGGACCTTTTTTTTTTGTTTCAGTGATACTTTCACTGCCGACTCGTACCTGTCGCTGCAGCAAAATGAGGTTCTGCCTGAGCTGAACGAGTCACATGCAGCAAGAGATCTGCATCTTTCAGCACGACGGTGCCCCAGCACGCTACGCCTCAAAGGTCCGGCGTTTTTTGGACGCAAATTTCCCGCACAAGTGGATGGTCCGCGGGTCAGCAAACATACCCTGGCCTCCGAGGTCGCCTGATCTCACCTCGTGCGGTTTTCTGTTTTTTTTTTTTTTTGTATGGGGCCTCATAAAATCACTTGCGTACAGTGTCGGCACATTGACAAGCATTGGTGCGCTCAAGGCCCGCATTGAGTACGCGTTTGAGCAGTTCACCGATGAAATGCGGGCAAACGTTTTCAGAAGTTATGAAGAACGCCTGGAGATGTGCATTCAAGCCAACGGTGGCTACGTAGAAGGCTGAGCGGCACAGGATCTCGAGAACACATCGAGAAGCGGCCCTTATCAGGGCCACCAAAATCCTGCCTGGTGAGAGCTAACGCACCGCCGCTGCTCCCTACCCGACCCTCTGCAAAAAAGGAGAATTAAATGGCATCCACACAGACAAAATGCCATTTACCCGCCGCGGTGGCTCTAGTGGTTACGGCGCTCGGCTGCTGGCCCGAAAGACGTGGGTTCGATCCCGGCCGCAGCGGCTGAATTTCGATGGACGCGAAATTCTAGAGGCCCGTGCACTGTGCGATGTCAGTGCACGTTAAAGAACCCCAGGTGGTCGAAATTTCCGGAGCCCTCCACTACGGCGTCCCTCATAGCCTGAATCGCTTTGGGAAGTTTGTAGGGTCTGCTCGCGGGCAAGTCAAATCCCGCGCCGCTCACCGCGGGTAGTCTGGAACCCTTCTTCCCGAGTGGTGGGGCGGGGGGAGAGAGGCGAGGAGAAAGCCTTTATAAGGCGAGACCGGAGAGGCTCGCGGTCTCTTGCTCTTGGACCAGCCCTGCCGAACGGACCACCTGACCCAGCTGCCACGACGACGACCGGCCCCCCTGATGTGAGAATAAACCGTTTGTACGAAGTCCTGCCTCGAGTGACTGCCTGTGCGTCCCCGCGCAGAGGAATTGCCCACAAATAATGGCGCCCAACGTGGGGCTTTAATTAACACCTTGTGGACGATTTCTCTGCCGATTTTGGGACGTGCAGCCAGACTCGTGGCAGGCCCTCTTTGTTCAGGGCCACGCCGGACCGATAGGGTTAAGGAGCGGGTCAGGCGGAATGTTCGCGGAGTAGCGACTTGTGTAGTCTTGTAAATTTGTTAGGGGTTTTGTGTTATTTATGTAGTTTTCGGGCGTTTTCTGTTGTGTATTTCCGCGTGCTTGTAGATAGATTGTTGTGTATGTGAATGTTCTTGTTGCCATGAGCAGTTAGCCGGTGCGGCCGGACAGTTAGCGCGAACTATGCCTCCCAGAAAGGATGTTTCAGCCACGGCTTTGGATGGCGGGGCAGCCGGTAGTGAGATGGCCGACGCGGCGGCCGTAATAGGGGAGGTGACTGAGATGTTTGCCGCATTAGCCCGTCAGCTCGGTTCGGTGGCTGGCGCCAACCAGGCCGCAGCATCGGTAGCATCGGCGACAGCATTGCGCCCGCGGATAAATATGGAGGTCCCCTCCTTTTCCGGGTACACGGACGCGAAATCAGTCCACGAGTTTTTGCAACAACTCGAGGACTACCAGACGGCTCTGGGCGCCCCAGATGACGTAATGCTAGGGCAGGTCCTGCCTGTAGCACTCGTCGAGAGCGCGGCGCGATGGAGGCGCTGCCAGCCGACTTTCCAGTCGCTGGCGGACTTCAAAGACCGTTTCCGCGCCGAGTTCTTGCCGCCTGATTATGAGCGCCGGATGCTGGATGAGCTCGCGTTGCGCACCCAACACCCAGAGGAAAGCCTCCTCGAATACGTACGCGCAATGCAGGAGCTGTACAAGAGGGCAGATCCGACGGCAACCGACCGAGATCAGGTTGCGCGTGTGATCAGGCAGTGCCATCCACGCTTCAAGCCGTATCTGCGGGGCCGCAGTTTTACAAACCTCGAGGCCCTAGCGCAGGAGGCCAAGACCGTGCAGGCGGATTTACTCGCCGAACTGCGCTACCGGCCGCCCCCCAGGCCGGCCGAATCGCTAGAACCGGGATGCGCATGGGATGGAGGCCGAGAATGCGCGATGAGGGCTCGGCGCGCCGAGGTAATGGCCGTGGAAAATCAGGCGGAACCCCCTGTTGTCCCTCGTGCGCTTGACCCGTACGCATTCGAGCAGCGGCGTCGTGCCGGTCTCACAGGCCACGCGCGGAGCGAGCGTCAGGAATGCGCGGAGAAAGGGGAGAGCCGTCCCCAACCGCTTCGTGGAACGAGGGGTCCTCCGTCTACGCGGCGGGTGAATGACCGGCTTTGCTGGAATTGCAGCCAGCCCGGCCACGTGGCACGCGAATGCCAAGCTAGGCGTATGCAGGGAAACGCCAGGCGCTGGCGGTGATGTCTGGTGGCACCGACCTTTCACCGTCAGCGGGAGAATTTCATGGTTGTCAAGGCGCTAGTCAGGAAAAGAACTCCCGCGCCGGCGACGGGGAGGCCTTTGTCCCGCTCGCCTGTAGAACTCAGGGAGTCGTTCCGCGCTCAAGCCCTTTTATGCTAGTGCAGTTAGCGGGTCGATGCTACTCTGCACTCGTAGACACGGGCTCAACGCTGTCACTGGTCGGTGACGAGGTGTACGAGGCCTGCCGGATAGGTAACATCCGTGTCAGACCGGCCGAAACCCCGTTAAGCTTAGCAGCTGGGGCGGCAAAGGCAAAGGGAGCAGTACGTCTTACGA